>NC_034180.2:21598782-21966282 GCF_002021735.2 Oncorhynchus kisutch | reverse complement strand
CACCAGCAGCAAGAGCGACCTCATTGATGTATACAGAGAAGAGAGTCGGTCCAAGAATTGAACCCTGTGGCACCCCCATAGAGACTGCCAGAGGTCCGGACAGCAGACCCTCCGACTTGACACACTGAACTCTATCAGAGAAGTAGTTGGTGAACCAGGCGAGGCAATCATTTGAGAAACCAAGGCTGTCGAGTCTGCCGATGAGGATATGGTGATTGACAGAGTCGAAAGCCTTGGCCAGATCAATGAATACGGCTGCACAGTAATGTTTCTTATCGATGGCGGTTAAGATATCGTTTAGGACCTTGAGCGTGGCTGAGGTGCACCCATGACCAGCTCTGAAACCAGATTGCATAGCAGAGAAGGTATGGTGAGATTCGAAATGGTCGGTAATCTGTTTGTTGACTTGGCTTTCGAAGACCTTAGAAAGGCACGGTAGGATAGATATAGGTCTGTAGCAGTTTGGGTCAAGAGTGTCCCCCCCTTTGAAGAGGGGGATGACCGCAGCTGCTTTCCAATCTATGAACTTTATCGAACAAAACATACATGTATTGTGTAACACGAAGTCCTATGAGTGTCATCTGATGAAGATCATCAAAGGTTAGTGATGAATTTTATCTCTATTTCTGCTTTTAGTGACTCCTCTCTTTGGATGGAAAAATGGCTGTGTTTTTCCGTGACTAGGTGCAGACCTAACATAATCGTTTGGTGTGCTTTCATCTTAAAGCCTTTCGGACACTGTGGTAGGATTAACAACAAGTTTATCTTTAAAATGGTGTAAAATACTTGTATGGTGGAGGAATTTTAATTATGAGATTTCTGTTGTTTTGAATTTGGCGCCCTGCACTTTCACTGGCTGTTGTCATATCGATTCCGTTAGCGGGATCTAAGCCATAAGAAGTTTTAAGCCTGTACTCGATTGAACTACTGAGAAGTGCATAGGAAAATGCATGTGTATAAAAACCGTACATTTCCTAAGTCTGAATCGGGCCCTGAGTGATCTGCATAGCTTTATAGTGCTTAGGTGTACAGAGGTGGTGGTACTGGAGAGAATTATATTAATCAAGAAAAGGCCTCAAACAATCCATTTACAACAGTCAAACCATTGCTAAGGTCACAGCACACTCCACCTGTATGTTTTGGTAACATATTTCACTGTATACTGAAGCGTTTTCCAAAATCCCTGAACATTCTAAAGTGTATGCAAAAATATACATATATATATAATATCGTGTTTGTCTCTCAAAATCCGGGTAATGTAGTTCAACTTAAAAATCCAAATGAAAATGATTCAAATCTAAAAGAAACAGTTTTTCCAGAGTGCCCTTAGAGCATGGAAAAAGACTGCACTTGACCGTTGCACTTGAATCAGAATAGCTAGACCCGCTACGCTACGAAACCAGACACTATAGCAGAGAGTTGGATATTACCAGCCGCAAGTGATATGGTGAGGCAGAGGCACAGAAACTCACATCAATTCCTTTGTCAGATAACACCATTAAATGAAGAATTCATGCTATTGCTAGCAATCAAGAGGAAACTGACTGAACAACTCAAAAACTCCCCAGCTTATGCTGTGAGGGCTGAGATGCCCATGTAATGTCCTTTTGTTCGATATACATGTCGGGGGATGCTATTCACGAGGAAATATTGTTCTGTCACATGATTCCCGGGCATGAAATGCAGTGTGCTGCGTGGCTATATTGACGAAAAACCGATTACGTGGGATCGAATGGTTGGCTTTCGCACAGATGGAGCGCCATCTATGGCGGGACGGTGGGTAGGCCTCTGCACTCTAGATATGAATGTGTCTCCCTCTGCCATATAGACGCATTGTATGATACACCGAGAGCAACTGGCGGCAAAAGAGCTGAGCACAGAACTCTGAGATATACTGCTGCAGGTAACTTTGATTGTAAACTACATCAAACCACATCGACTGCATGCACTCCTGTTCACAAAACTATGTGGAGATATGGGATCGGGCTTGGTGGTTATCGAGGGGCAGTGTTGGAATGATTTTTCACATTGAGAGAGGTTTGAACTGTTGTCATTCAAAATGGATGTAAAAAAAACCCAGACTTGGTTAATTAACTTTCCGTGTAATGAAAGGAAAATGTCTCCTTGCCTATTTTTAACAGAAATATTTGGGAAACTGAACAAACTGAAAGCAAAGCATGACGGGGAAACACAAAAACATTCTACAGATGAGTGACCGAATCAGCGGATTCAGAGAAAATAAGAGCGTCTTTCCAAAGAGAACCCTACCCCCTTCCCTCGGCTGTGCATGTTTCTAACAGAAAACAGCATCAGTGAGTGTCCTACACGAGTGATGACTGCTCACCTCCAACGCTTGGAAGAGCACTTTGGGACCTACTTCCCAATCCCGTTTGACTGTTATCCTGGCTCAGTTGACAAGCTGGTAAGTGAAATCGAACAGCTGATCCAGCTGGCATGTGACCGAATGCATTCGTTAATGCAGCTTTCAAAACAACTGGGAACTCGGAAATCTCAGACTTCAGTGGGTTCAATGCAACTGGGATCTCCGAAAAAAATGTAGCTCTGGGATAAAACTGGGAAAAATCGTTTTAATCTGTCATCCAACTCGGAATTCCAACTTGGGAACTCGGGCCTCTTTCTAGAGCTCTGACTGAGTTCCCAGTTGTCTTCAAAGCATCATAAAACTCATGATACCCTTCGTCAGCTTATATCTGTGTGAGCAGTGCTTTCATCTGCATTAAAACAAAATATCGATCCAGGTTGGATGTGACAGCAGAGAGGATGTGCGCACTGTCGACCAAGCCCCTGACATGCATCAAGCACTCACATCTCATTGATACGTTAAGATACATTATGTCAGATTAATTTGCAATTGACTGTCATAGCCCCACATTAAAAGTATGTTATGGTGAGTTGAGAAGACAATCAGAAATATTGTTAGAATGTTTTAAAATACTGCCAGAGCCCCAAATAAAAAAGTTAACATTGACTGTTAATTACATCATTTTCTTTTACATGGTTGGGGTCGCGATCATTTTCAGATATCAAAATTGGGTCGTGGGCCAAAAATGTTTGGGAACCCCTTTCTTACCCACATCGACTAAAGAGAGCAAGATTACAGTCGTCCCGAACAGCTGGTGCTCTCATGCATGGTTCAGTGTTGCTTGCCTAAAAGTGCACATAAAAGGCATTTAGCTCTTCTGGTAGGCTTGCATTGCTGGGCTATACTCACGGCTGGGCTTCCCTCCGTGATAGTTTGCAAGCCCTGCCACATTTGTTGAGTGTCAAAGCAGTCCTGTATTGATTTGCCTGTTGGATGAAGTCATAGCGGCATTTCTTATAAGCGTCGCTCTCTTTGAAAGCGGCAGCTCTAGTCTTTAGCTAAGTGCTGATGTTGCCTGTAATCCATGGCTTCTGGTTGGAGTATGTATGTACAGTCACTGTGGGGACGACATAGTCGATGCACTTATCAATGAAGCCAGTGATGTGGTGAACTCCACAGTGTTATCAGTTATCAGACCTGAACATATTCCAGACTGTTCTCGTGAAAAAGTCCTGTAGCTTAGCATCTGCTTCATCAGACCACTTCCGTATTGAGCGCGTCACTGGTACTTCCTGTTTGAGTACTTGCTTGTAAGAAGGAAGCAGGAAGAAATAGTTATTGTCTAATTTGCCAAAGGGAGGGTGAGGAAGGGCCTTGTATGCATTTGTGTGTGTGGAGTAAATGTGATCTTGCGCGACTCATCAGTGAAGAGCACTTTTTGCCAGTCCTGTCTGATCCAGCGACGGTGGGTTTGTGCCCATAGGCGACGTTGTTGCCGGTGATGTCTGGTGAGGACCTGCCTTACAACAGGCCTACAAGCCCTCAGTCCAGCCTCTCTCAGCCTATTGCGGACAGTCTGAGCATTGTGCATTCCTGGGCAGTTCTTCTTGCCATCCTGTACCTGTCCCGCAGGTGTGATGTTCGGATGTACCAATCCTGTGCAGGTGTTGTTACATGTGGTCTGCCACTGCGAGGACGATCAGCTGTCCGTCCTGTCTCCCTGTAGCGCTGTCTTAGGCGTCTCACAGTACGGACATTGCAATTTATTGCCCTGGCCACATCTGCAGTCCTCATGCCTCCTTGCCTAAGGCACGTTCAAGCAGATGAGCAGGGACCCTTGGCATCTTTCTTTTGTTTTGAGTCAGTAGAAAGGCCTCTTTAGTTTCCTACGTTTTCATAACTGTGACCTACCGTCTGTAAGCTGTTAGTGTCTTAACGACCGTTCCACAGGTGCATGTTCATTAATTGTTTATGGTTCATTGAACAAGCATGAGAAACAGTGTTTAAACCCTTTACAATGAAGATCTGTGAAGTTATTGTGATTTTTACGAATTATCTTTGAGAGACAGGGTCCTGAAAAATGGACGTTTCTTTTTTTGCTGAATTTATGTATGTTCTGCAGCTTATCATAAGTTATTCTAACTGAGCAAAAAAACTTGACACTGCCTTAACATTAGAGATTGGTCACCAGCTGTTGTTAACAAAGAGACACATCTCTCCTCCCTTCATCTTACCCGGGTCTGCCATCCGGTCTTGATGATGCATAGCAAAAACAAAGAGACTTGCAGTACCAGTCAAAAGTTTGGAAACACCTACACATTCAAGGGTTTTTCTTTATTGTGACTATTTTCTACATTGTAGAATAATAGTGAAGACATCGAAACTATGAAATAACATGTGTATGGAATCATGTAGTAACCAAAAAAGTGTTAAACAAATCAAAATATATTTTATATTTGAGATTCTTCAAAGTAGCCACCCTTTGCCTTCATGACAGCTTTGCACACTCTTGGCATTCTCTCAACCAGCTTTATGAGATAGTAACCTGGAATGCATTCAATTAAAAAGAACGAAAGGAATTTCTTTCGTTCTTAATGCATTTGAGCCAAACAAAAGTTGTGTTGTGACAAGGTATGAGTGGTATACAGAAGATAGCCATACTTGGTAAAAGATCAAGTCCATATTACGGCAAGAACAGCTCCAATAAGCAAAGAGAAATGACAGTCCATCATTACCTTAAGACATGAAGATCAGTCAATGCGGAACATTTCAAGAACTTTAAAAGTTTCTTCAAGTGCCGTCTCAAAAACCATCAAACGCTGTGCTGAAACTGGCTCTCCTGAGGACCACTACAGAAAAGGAAGACCCAGAGTTACCTCTTCTGCAGAGGATAACTCCTTCAAGACTGTCGGAAAAGCATTCCAGGTGAAGCTGGTTGAGAGAATGCCAAGAGTATGCAAAGCTGTCATCAAGGCAAAGGGTTGCTACTTTGAAGAATCTAAAGTCTATTTTGTTTTGTTTAACACTTCTTTGGTTACTACACGATTCCATATGTGTTATTTCATAGTTTTGATATCTTCACTACTATTCTACAATGTAGAAAATAGTCCAAATTAAGAAAAACCCTTGAATGAGTAGGTTTGTCCAAACTTTTAACTGGTACTGAATGTCCAGGTCCTCTTTCTGCCACGACTCTGAGAAACATAGGATTTTACAGTTGTTCAGGTCCTCTTGAAAGGATAGTCTCGAACTGATCTCATCCATTATGTTCTCCAGTAACTGCACATTTGCCAAAAGAACAGAGGGCAATGGTGGTCTATTTGCTTGCCAACATAATCTTGTCATGATGCCGTGTCGCCTGCCTCTCTTTCGCCATGATTCTTCTTTCGAGTCCCATGAGGGAGTAAGCAGAACATCCAGAGCTGCCGACTCGTTGAAGTAGATATGCTCGTCCACATCGAGGTTAGTGGTCGCTGTTCTGATGATGTCCAGAAGCTGTTTTCGGTCATAGGAAATGAGGGTGGAGACATTATGTAAAAAAACAAACAAAAAAACCACACAAAATAGAATTGGTCAGGAGCCGTATTCACTGCAGCAACATCTCTACACCGGGTCACAAGCCAGTGGCTACACCACCGTGTTTACCGCAGAAGACCCACAACATAACACAGATCTACCGCTCTCTTCCTCTCTTTGTCCCTGGGATAGAGGGATGACAGACGAGAGCAGCGAGTGAGAGCGCGTGGGCGAGTGAACATGAATTGGTGCTCTGCTGGGACTGGCACTCTCAGGTCTGGGAGAAAATAGGAGGGGAAAAGTATGGGCTTAGAAGTAAGGTTGCTGGGTGGATTATCTGGCCCTTCATAGTGGAAGTAAGTTTGTGAATGCAGGGGCGTTTTGCTGATGTGGACTACAGGGAGACAACATGACATGAGGCAGAAGCATGTTCATTTTTGTGGCCATAAACAGTAGGCCTGAGGAGGGGGAGACAGACAGACAGACAGACAGACAGACAGACAGACAGACAGACAGACAGACAGACAGACAGACAGTGGGAGGAGGGGTGGGGTGGGGATCTTGGCTGGCCCTCAGTGCAGGGCTGCAATGTGAGACAGTTATCAGCAGGAGCCATGAGTGTACCTCTCACCCCAAGAGACCTGGAAGAACAACATGACTGCTGCCACGCATTGCTGCACCCTGGCACACACACACACACACACACACACACACACACACACACACACACACACACACACACACACACACAGCTTTGTTTTAGTGAAATGTCAGGACATTTTGAGTGTAAAAATGTTTGACCACAAAAATTCCTATTTTCCCTAACCCCTAACCTAATCCTAATCTTAACCACAAACCCCTAAACCTAACCCTGATTTCAACACGTTCTCACTAAAGAATACTTGCCAGAAGTTGCCATGCTCTGATAATACAATTATGTGCCTTGTAATAAAATACAGCTCTGGACAGTTAGCTGACAATGGTAAGGTGCTGAGTTCCTGGCATCTATTACCACTTGTGGTGTAAATTCAAATCCCCCATAGGGCCCCACAAAAATAGTTGAAATGTAGACTCTTTTCCCAATACAATACTGCAATAAAAGTAAGGTGCAATCACCACCTTGAAAATGAACATCAGGGGCTCAATTCAATCCCACCCGCATTGCAGCATTTACTCAAAGCACTTTGGTCAAATTATCTCACAGATTGGTCTTGGGTACTATATAAAAACCTTCAACCAGGGCGACCCCTCTCACAAGGTATGCTTTCACTTTTTGGAATTAGATATGTGTGGGTATGGATGAATATTGTAAATATATATATTTCCCTCTTGTGGGATTAGAACTCAGTCATGGAGGTTGGGAAAAATACGAGTTGACATGACCACCATTGTCATCTATTTCTTGTTACGATGGATCTAGCTACAAATATAAAAGTATAATCGACATAACCTACATGTTTTTTGTCTTCATAAAAGCACATAGATGTGAATGAAACGGTAAGCAAAAACTGCCTTACTGCCTTTTGAATTTTCTGTAATGTCAATAGTCTAGCCAAGGAAGCATCATGCTAAATATGTTGGCACACCACTTACCAAGACCATTGCCAAATAAGGCACACTGTCACCTGCTTTTAGGTACGCCTTGAGGTGGTACCACCAAGCACATTTAGAAGAGAATATATTTCATACCGAACCCCTCCCTTGCGATGACGTAGAGGCACCTGTCACAATTTCAATGGTGGAGTTGAACCGCTTGTGGCAAAAAGAGCTAGATTTACTCCTAAAAGACCAACATATATAACTTTTGCAGCAAACTGTCAAAATTCAGACTATAATTTACATGTTTCACTATAACTAAGCCTAAAACATCTGGTTTTTGATGAAATACATTTTTTTTTCATGAAAGTTCATCTTTAAAATCAGCTGGGACAGCATAGGTGAAACACATCCTGACTAACGAGATGACTCTCCAGCGCAGGTGTAACACATATTGACTAAGGTGAGTCCGGTCATTGTGCCCCTCAGCTAATGTGCTAGCGTGCTAACCAACCTTGAAATGGAGAGAAAAAACAACCTGTAAAACACACACACACACACACACACATACACACACACACACACACACACACACACACACACACACACACACACACACACACACACACACACACACACACACACACACACACACACACACACACACACTCAGCTCCTTCTCAAGTCCCCTACTCCTCCCCCCCTTTTAGTTTGATGCCATTTTTTCAGGTAAAAGTTAAAAGCAGACTTGCAATAAGGAAATGAGAAGTGTTCCTGACAGACAGCCAGGTTTCATACTGGTCAAAACTCAGGGGCTGACATTTTTATTAGTAACATCCAGAGATGGGCAGTGTTTCTGTTATATGTATTTGAAATATGTGTTTTAATTACTTCTGAGTATTTTGTATGTTGTATTACACTGGGCTAAACCATGCCCCAATGAAAAATAATTTTCTATCGCATTTATTTACAGCAGCTCACAATTCTGTGGGCCCCTTTCACCCTAGATTGGTATCAAAAGTCTAGTGGCACTATGGTGTGATAAGAGTGTCTGCTAAATGAACTCAATGTAAATGTATATGTAAAAATTAACTCTAATGTATTACTGTAATGAGCTCTGCCCCAAAACAAGGCTAATAATAATAACCATTGTGTATTGCAGTTGTTAATTTTCACATTTACGTTTACAATTTGGTCATTTAGCAAACGCTCTTATCCAGAGTGAATTCAACTAAGGTTGATAAACAACAACATATCACAGTCATAGCGAGTAAGACGTTCCTGCAAAAATGACTAAGAATGTTGTTGGTGCTTGGCTGGCTATTTGCAAATGTATTTTGATGTTTTAAAATACAAATGACATGTATTTTTAATTAAATACAATACAATCCTATGTTTTATTTTGATGCATTGGTCTTTAGAGTATTTTGTACTTGTATTTAGAGTATTTTGTACTTGTATTTAGAGTATTTTGTACTTGTATGTAGAGTATTTTGTACTTGTATTTTGTAATTGTAATGTATGCCCATCCCTGGCAACATCCGCCTTTGAATTAGCTAAGCATTGTTGTTGGGCTTTGTGGTTTCACACACAGCATATACTTTGCCTAATCTCCCTAAAGACGCTTGGCAAATCTGAACTGTTTGTGTGCTTCTTTCAGGAATTTCGTGATTACAGCTTTTGTGTTTGTTTGTTTTGCTTTTCTCCCTTTTTTTGTATGTAGGACTGCCTGTCTTTCATCATGATCTGGTCTGTAGCTTTTTCATTCTCACTATCAGCCACTGGCATGACCCCATGGAAGACAATGCCATCTTGCCATATCTTCTGCCCTGCCTATACTACATCAAATCAATGCCATAACTACACTAACCACAAGTCATCAGTAAATGTCCATATAGACTACTTACTCTACTGTATCCTATATTTCTTCAGTGGAATGACAGGCTGTTGGAATGTTGCCACTGAAAGAATGTCTTGAGGAATGTTCTTCTAGTTAGCAGCTTACTGTCCAAAATGCTGACGCATAACATTCCTGAGATTGCAATACTTTCAGGTTTGAGAAAGTACAAAAGAAAATGTAACTTTCTCCACCCTGACCTACTGTGTGTGTGTGTGTGTGTGTGTGTGTGTGTGTGTGTGTGTGTGTGTGTGTGTGTGTGTGTGTGTGTGTGTGTGTGTGTGTGTCTGTGTCTGTGTGTGTCTGTGTCTGTGTGTGTGTGTGCTCCACCTACAGTGCAGTGTAGAAGTACTGGCACTCTCAATAGGACGTTCAGTTTGATTGTGTGTAACTACTGTATGTGCACCTGTCCGCATGAGTGCAGTGTTGTCTCCCTCTCTTTCTCCACCCATAACCCCCCTCCCATCTTACCTAACCAACCTCACAGCTAACCTCAAAATCTGCATCCCCCTCCTCTCCATCTTTACCGTCTCTTCCCTTCAACTTATGTTTGCTTTCCCCCCCAAAATACCTCCCCCCGATCTACTCTGCCTGCTCCCCTTCTCTAACTCCACTTCTCCCCCTCTTACCCCTTTCCCACTCTCCTCTCAAGACCAACCTCCAGACATTCTTCTTCCCTTACTGCAAATCTCTACCCCTTCCTCCACTCTCCAGCCCAACCATCCTGTTCCTTCCTTCCACAAATCTCCCCCTCCTCCCCCTCCCTGTCTCTCCCCTCTGTCTCATGGTGCTGTGTCCTCTGGCTGCTGTGTCATGTGCTGCTGCCATAGGAGAGGTCCTCTCCACCCAGAAGGTTGTTTTGCAGGTAGTTACCCTCCTCCTTGTGAATATAAAGCCACTAGATAGACACTGTGATCTGCTGCCTGCCGTTAGCCGCCCATCCCTGCGCCCAAACACAGCCTGACATCATGTGGCCCTTTCTAGGCTTTGAGGGCTGTCGCTACTTGCTATGGACAGGGGTTGTGTCCCAAATGACAACCTATCCCCTATATAGTGCACATCTTTTGACCAGGGCACTATATGGAATAGGGTCCCATTTATGAGGCATACAGTCTCTCACTGCTGATGGTCCTTACAGCATCTTGACCAGGAGATTATCAGAATGGCCAGGTATGGATAAAAACGTGACATGCACAGATATTTATTTCACCTTTTGTTTTAGCCAGGTAACCAGACTGGAGGGAGAAGATAAAACATTTGCTATAGAGGACAGGCAACTCTGGAGGACCCACTTGTCATCCACTTGACTCCAGATGACCAAATGATGATCGCCAGGTAAGACATTTGGAACAAATGTTCCTTTTTAGAGTAACAACATGAAAAGAGAGCCTGAATATGATTCTCTGGCTGGTTATGTTTTCTCCAAGTATAAATAAATCACTTTTTAATATCTTTTTAACATTTGTAATAGGATTTAGGAGTTATGCTAAACAAGATGATTTGCCACTCAATTCGACACATGTTGTATTTGTAAACTATTATAGAAAAATATTAATCTCTCTAGATTTATAATATTTTTGACTAGATAAATTGAAAAATTTTCATTCATAGCAGCGTTGTAATTTACATCTGCATAATCTGCTATTTTGATTAATGTGTTTCAGAGCATATGCAGCGGGGATATGGGTACTTTTAACTCTAAACGGATTTAACATGTTGGATTAGCGCAAAGGCAGGAACCTCTTCCAAATTACAAAACATTCATAATATTTTCTCATTTGCTGAAAATGGATGTACAGGGATCTTTGCATGTAATACCATCAACATGTGTGTAAAGTTGGAGATGGAACTTGGCCCTGTGCTGCCACAACAAACATACATATCTGACAGCTCACACTTTAATCCCTGATTTTATTCACTAATCATTATTCAAATTAGATTTCTGGAGGGAAAAACAAAGATATGTTAAAAATCGGTTTAGAGTAAGAGAGTAAACTACCGGAAAATAAATAACCTATTCAAACAGCAACATCTAAAATACCTTAGGCTACATATTCAACTAATGATGGACATACACTATATATACAAAAGTATGTGGACACCCCTGCTGACAGGTTAATAAAATCGAGGACACAGCCGTGCGATCTCCATAGACAAACATTGGCAGTAGAATGTGTGAAGAGCTCAGTGACTTTCAACGTGAGATTGTCATAGGATGCCACCTTTCCAACAAGTCAGTTCATCAAATTTCAGCCCTGCTAGAGCTGCCCCGGTTAACTATAAGTGCTGTTATTGTGAAGTGGAAATATCTAGGAGCAACAAGGGATCAGCCGCAAAGTAGATCCTTGGTTGAAAACCTCACTGACAAGTTCCAAAATGCCCCTGGAAGCAATGTCAGCACAAGAACTGTTCGTTGGGAGCTTCATTAAAATGGATTTCCATGGCCGTGCAGCCGCACACAAACCTAAGATCACCATGTCCAATGCCAAGCGTCGGCTGGAGTGGTGTAAATGCTTGCCGCCATTGGACTCTGGAGCAGTGGAAACGCGTTCTCTGGAGTGATGAATTACGCTTCACCATCTGTCAGTCTGGATGACAGGAGAATGCTACTGTACCTGTCCCAATGCATAGTGCCAACTGTAAAGTTGTGATGGTCTGGGGTTGTTTTTCATGGGGGCTAGGCCCCTTAGTTCCAGTGAAGGGAAATCAACACTACAGCATACAATGACATTCTAGACGATTCTGTGCTTCCAACTTTGCGCCAACAGTTTGGGGAAGGGCCTTTCCTGTTTCAGCATGACAATGCCCCTGTGCAGAAAGTGAGGTTCATACAGAAATAGTTTGTCGAGATCAGTGTGGAAGAACTTGACTGGCCTGCACAGAGCCCTGACTTCAACCCCATCGAATATATTTGGCCTAAACGCCAGTGCCCAACCTCACTGATGCTTTTGTGGCTGAAGGGAAGCAAGTCCCCGCAGCAATGTACCAACATCTAGTGGAAAGCCTTCCCAGAAGAGTGGAGGCTGTTATAGCAGGAAAGGGGATCAACTCCATATTAATGCCCATGATTTTGGAATGAGATATTCTACGAGCATACTTTTGGCCATGTAGCGTATGTCTGTATTTTTCAGTATGTTGGTGTGTACAAGTCACACACATACTATACTCTTTCTTTCTCTCTCTCTCTCTGTGCATGCGTATATGGGAATGTGCACATTCATTTTTAACATACAGTTAATCCCACTGACAAAAAAATGGCTCCTTAAAGATGTGGAGAAAACAACACAATGACCAGCAAATCCTCCGGTCTGCTAGCACTGATCGTGATTGAACAGGTCTTTAGATTAAGTAAACTTGACCAACCTGAGTTCATAAATTCAGCCCACAACTCTCTTTTTTTTCTTCTCTTTTCTCCTTTGGTCAGTGGATTTACTGTGGTAGGAGTAATAACTGTCAGGGCAAATGCCTGGTAAAGTGCCGGACAAGGGACCAGCGGAGGGGGAGTATTTATCACGGTATTGACTTTGTGACTGTGGTGTCGTGAACTCTTTTGTCATAAACTGGAGCACTCAGAGCGAGCACAGGCGATCAATACGAGGAAAACTGCTGTCAGGTCCTCTCCCAGGGAGCATTGCTTTTGTTACAGCCACTTAGGGGTCTGATAAATGCCCCCGCCGCAGAGAGAAAGGGGAGGAGAGGAATAGAGAGGCAGAGAGAGGAACCCCAATTCCTACACCTACCACCCCCCCATGCAATTCACACACACACACACACACACACACACACACACACACACACACACACACACACACACACACACACACACACACACACACACACACACACACACACACACACACACACACACACACACACAGGGGTCCTTGCTCTGAAGGTAGTGAGTACAGACACAGCGATTTCTATGTATTTCCTTATCAAAGGAATTTGTATAGTGCTAGAGAGCGTTTGGATTGTCATATTTCTGCTGTACTTCGAGTCTACTCATAGCTCTTTTTTCTCACATTGTGTTTTGCCTTTCTTGGATTGAACCCTACCTGACCTTTCCACTGTGTTTAAAAAATATATTTTCGTTGAATGATGTCCGACAAAATATTGAAATTCATAAAACTCGGTGAAAACATGTAAAAATGCTTCCCCGGTGAACGCTGGAAACCTTGGTCAGGATGTGAAAAGGCACGGAACAAAACCTAAAATAGAGGACTTTTCTATTCTATAGCATCGCAATGGTAGTGGATAACAAATGAGTACGTAGCGCTGGATTCAAGGAATGTGTGTGGAGTACAATGGATCCCAGGAGCACTGCTGAGCTCTTCTCTAACCTACTGTGCCTCTCAATTCTTTTTTACAGAAAAAGTCACACCTACAGTGCATTCGGAAAGTATTCAGACCCCTTGACTTTTTCCACATTTTGTTACTTTACAGCCTTACTCTAAAATGTATGAAATAGTTATAATAGTTTCTCCCTCATCAATCTACACGCAATACCCCATAATGACAAAGCAAAAACAGATTTTGTTGCACATTTCTTAAATATTAATAGCCAAAATATGACACTCCTGCGTTGTCTTGGCTGTGTGCTTAGGGTCGTTGTTCTGTTGGAAGGTGAACCTTCGCCCCAGTCTGATGTCCTGAGTGCTCTGGAGCAGGTTTTCATCAAGGATCTCATTGTACTTTGCTCCGTTCATCCTCGATCCTGACTAGTCTCCCAGTCCACGGCACTAAAAAAACCTCCCCACAGCATGATGATGCTGCTACTACCATACGTTACCGTAGGGATGGTGTCAGGTTTCCTCCAGATGTGATACTTGGCATTCAGGCCAAAGAGTTCAATCATGGTTTCATCAAACAAGAGAATCTTGTTTCTCATGGTCTGAGAGCCTTTTGGCAAACTTCAAGCAGGCTGTCATGTGCCTTTTACTGAGGAGTGGCTTCCGTCTGGCCACTCTACCATAAAGACCTGATTGGTGGAGTGCTGCAAAGATGGTTGTCCTTCTGGAAGTTTCTCCCATCTCCACAGATGAACTCTAGAGCTCTGTCAGAGTGACCATCAGATTCTTGGTCACCTCCTGACCAAGGCCCTTCTCCTTGGTGGAGTCTCCTTGGTGGAGTCTTGGTGGTTCCCAACTTCTTCCATTTAAGAGTGATGGAGGCCACTGTGTTCTTGTGAACCTTCAATGCTGCATGTTTTGGTACCCTTCCCCAGATCTGTGCCTTGACACAATCCTTATCGACTCAAGTCATATCAGTTTTCATTTTTTACTAATTTGTAATTAGTAATTCCCCTTTGACATCATGGGGTATTGTGTGTGAGTTACACAGAATCTTAATGTCATCCATATTAAATTGTTGAAAAAGGCAAGGGTTGTGAATACTTTCTGAACACACACCAACCTACAGATTGTACACTCTAAATAAATGCTGGGTTAAAAATAACCCAGTGCTGGGACACACGTTGGAATATTTTTGACCCAGCCAATTGGATCCCTTATTTGGGTTATTGAGCCATGATGAGAAGGCTGGACGTGTGGCTTAGTATGGGCATGGCTTTCAGATAGTTATTTTTCACCACATGTGAGAGTAAATGTCACTACGGTTCATCTGTTATGTTGTATTGTGAGGTTGCGTGCTGACATTTTTGTTACTTAATTATTCTTGCACAAGATGAGTTCCACTAGAGCCTATGTGTATGCCGATATTGGGATAGTTAATAGTTGGTTATGATATTTACATAGTAATGTTATTAATTGTATAATTAAAGATGTACTGAATGTTAAATTAACCCACACCAAAGGAATGGACTATTGGCTTTCAGATAGTTATTTTTGGCCAGCCGTGACAGTCTTCCATATACAATTCAGTGTCCTTAATTTTTTTGGGACTTCACAAAATAAAAAGTGGTAAGTATCCAAACATTGGGCAATGCATAGGCACGTAATTAAGGAACTCATACTCTTGTGTACGCCTTATTAAAACTAAAAAAGTGTCAGTACTCAAACTTGACATGTGTTGACAATGCAACAAAACAGATTAATCGGAATGGCATTTACTCTCATAGGTGGCCAAAAAGAACTAGCTAAAAGCCTTGACCCTACTAAGCCACGCCTCCAATCAGTGTATCATAGCTCAATAACCCAGCATCCCAACAATCCAACTTAAAGAAAACAACACACACACACACACACACACACACACACACACACACACACACACACACACACACACACACACACACACACACACACACACACACACACACACACACACGTACACACACACACACGTACACACACACACACACACACACACACACACACACACACACACACACACACACACACACACACACACACACACACACACACAATCTAAACAGACAGCGCAGCAATGGTTGGATGATATCCAGACAAAAGCCTTGACCATGACCCCCTGTGACCCTGTGACTCTGTCTGACATCACACGAGTCAAGAGTCAGGGGTAGTTGACTCCCGGGGGGAGTCTGGGCCCTGGGGAAGGAACCAGGGTTGACATAACCTCTGACCTCTAACCTCAGGTTGTCAGGGGGCTCTGGAATGCTAGGATTTAATGGCTGTGTGAAGGAGAGGTTAGTACAGGACGTCTAAATCTCAGTCTCCCTTTTCTTTTCGCTCACACCGTCTTTTTTATCACAATCACTTTTCTCCCCGTTTCACTATTTCTCTGTCCATCTGACTCTTCTCTTTTAAATCTGTCTCTCTTTTCTCTGTCTCACCATACTGCAGTAAAATAAACCCTAGAACAGAAAGACTACACCTCTCTGTCGTCTTCCCCCTTGGGACATAGGTTAAAGTAGGGCAGAGAAGGTGAATGGATGTACTGTATGGATGGCCAGACTGTGTGTGTGTGTGTGTGTCTGTGTGTGTGTGTGTGTGTGTGTGTGTGTGTGTGTGTGTGTGTGTGTGTGTGTGTGTGTGTGTGTGTGTGTGTGTGTGTGTGTGTGTGTGTGTGTGTGTGTGTGTGTGTGTGCGTGTGTGTGTGTGTGTGTGTGTGTGTGTGACTGTGTGTGTGTGACTGTGTGTGTGAGAGAGTGACTGTGTGTGTGTGTGTGTTAACATGAGGTTGGATGCTCCAACAGGCAGAAAGAGAGACAGATGATGATAGATCAGTGCTGACCTGTGAATGAGGCAGGAGGGAAGGAAAGAGGAGGGAGAGGGGTTTGAGCTGGGGGGCCGGCTGTAAGGATCAGGCACACTGATTCATGTCACACAGCCTCCCTCCTCTGGGAGTCCTGGGTACTAATGACATAATGTTCATTGTGAGGTCAGAGGGTGTTCAGGTCTGCAGGGTTCTGTGTGTGTCTGGGGTTATGTATTTGGAGACCTTTGGAGACATTAAGCTGCAAACAGCAACGCTTAAAATAGAAAGACTGATAATGAACTTTATAATATCTCTTTCTAAAACTTGACTGAAATAAAGAAGGAAAGGAAAAACAGTATGAGAACAAATGTATTTCTACTGACAAAATGGTCTGTCCGCCACCCTTTGGTGACCATCCACTATGATGTCATGTTTGACAGATTCAGAAGCAGCTGGGTTGAGGGTGAGAGGGTTCCAGACTGGTCTAGGATCAGCTAGTCCAGTCAGATATGCTATAGAGGCTTTCAGGTGTTTACCCTAAGCTACAAATCAGCTGGGAGAAGCAGGGAAAAGCAGCCTGGATATCATCCATCACACAGCTATTCTTTTCTAGGTGACTGTACAACTCCTAGAATCCTTATAATTTCTAGAATCTCATACAGCACCCTGTCTTTCATTCTCTCTCATCCCTCTCTCCTTCCCTCTTCCTCTCTCTCTCCATTCTTCTCTCTCTCTCTATCTCTCTCTCTCTCTCTCTCTCTCTCTCTCTCTCTCTCTCTCTCTCTCTCTCTCTCTCTCTCTCGCTCTCTCTCTCTCTGTTTCTCCCTCTCCCTGTCTCTCTCTCTCAACTGAAAATATATGATGTGATAAATTGTGTAGTGAAGTATGTTCATGCTCACTGTAATTGCAATTAACCAGCTAGGAGCAAGGTACGTTTAGGTCAGCACCTAAACATTTCAACAGCACAAATTCAAACCCTTTTTTCTCTCCTTTGAACACAGACATTTGATTTTGTTTAATTAGACTTTGGCAAAATGAAAAATGTAGCTTGACCCTAAATCAAACAAAGAAGAAATACGATGTTTGAGAAAGTAGTACCAGTAGTACCAGCTTTATTACAAAAGTTTTATTTCCAGGTGTAACAGGAGAAATTACACTGTCTCTCCAATTAGAGTGGTGCCATTGTTATAGGAGTTGGAGGGTGTTAAAGAGTCAAGTCATTTACTGCTATAGAGCCAATTGAAATCAGCCCGTCTGCTGTTCGTATTGACAGATTGGAATGTGCAAATATCAGGAATAATACTTTGAGTCCCTAAATAATGAATTTCTTCGACGGGAATTTTAAAAACTGGATGTGTGAAAATAAACGGAGAAAGGGAAGGTAACGATATTGATGGTATGATGGTATTTTTACATTACATCGTTTATGATTATAAGGCCACTATTTTTATCCACTGCGTAAATTGTTAAACAACTACTTTAGTGAACACTGGTATGAAAGTTTAACTTCTTCCGGTACATTCTTGGAACAGGTGATTCCCCATTGTCACCTTACACCAATCTGTGACAGAGCGACTTTAACTATGACTTTAATAGAGAACCCTTTAACAATGAGCAGAAGCTATAAGCACTGTGTTTTCAGTGCACTGTCTCTGCTGGTAGACAGTCTCCTAAATAAAAAAATACTAGCTCCCATAAATTGTATTATAAACTCAGCAAAAAAAGAAATGTCTCTCACTGTCAACTGTGTTTATTTTCAGCAAACTTAACATGTGTAAATATTTGTACGAACATAACAAGATTCAACAACTGAGACATAAACTGAACAAGTTCAACAGACATGTGACTAACAGAAACAGAATAATGTGTCCCTGAACAGGGGGGGGGGGGGGTCTGGTGTGGCCACCAGCTGCATTAAGTACTGCAGTGCATCTCCTTCTCATGGACTGCACCAGATTTGCCTGTACTTGCTGTGAGATGTTACCCCACTCTTTCACCAAGGCACCTGCAAGTTCCCGGACATATCTGGGGGGAATGACCCTAGCCCTCACCCTCCCAGACGTGCTCAATGGGATTGAGATCCGGGCTCTTCGCTGGCTATGGCAGAACACTGACATTCCTGTCTTGCAGGAAATTACGCACAGAACAAGCAGTATGGCTGGTGGCATTATCATGCTGGAGGGTCATGTAAGGATGAGCCTACAGGAAGGGTACCACATGAGGGAGGAGGATGTCTTCCCTGTAACAAGCTCAGTCCGATGATTCATTGACACACCGTCCCAGACCATGACGGACCCTCGACCTCCAAATTGATCTCGCTCCAGAGTACAGGCCTCGTTGTAACGCACATTCCTTCGATGATGAACGCGAATCTGACAATCACCCCAGGTGAGACAAAAACGTGACTCATCAGTGAAGACCACTTTTTGCCAGTCCTGTCTGGTCCAGCGATGGTCGGTTTGTGCCCATAGGCGACGTTGTTGCCAGTGATGTCTGGTGAGGACCTGCCTTACAACAGGCCTACAAGCCCTCAGTCCAGCCTCTCTCAGCCTATTGCGGACAGTATGAGCACTGATGGAGGGATTGTGCGTTCCTGGTGTAACTCGGGCAGTTGTTGTTGCCATCCTGTACCTGTTCGCAGGTGTGATGTTCGGATTTACCGATCCTGTGCAGGTATTGTTACACATGGTCTGCCACTACAAGGATGATCAGCTGTCCGTCCTGTCTCCCTGTAGCGCTGTCTTAGGAGTCTCACAGTATGGACATTGCAATTTATTGCCCTGGCCACATCTGCAGTCCTCATGCCTCCTTGCAGCATGCCTAAGGCACGTTCACGCAGACGAGTAGGGACCCTGGGCATCTTTCTTTTGGTGTTTTTCAGAGTCAGTAAAAAGGCCTCTTTAGTGCCTTAAGTTTTCATAACTGTGACCTTAATTGCCTACTGTCTGTAAGCTGTTAGTGTCTTAACGACCATTCCACAGGCAAGAGAAACAGTGTTTAAACCCTTTACAATAAAGATCTGTGAAGTTATTTGGATTTTTACAAATTATCTTTGAGATACAGGGTCCTGAAAAATGGACTTTTCTTTTTTTGCTGAGTTTATATGTGAGGCATGTTCTCAATATAGCAAGATTACAGCCAAGGCCTACCGTTGAATATACATGAATAACTTAAATACGTTTGGAGGAGCATGTCTTTGGTAACCGTATGAGAGGCACTCTTTGGGGACGGTGATGGATACTTGAACAAGCAAATAAATTGTGCAGGTAGGCATATGTGTGTATGTTTAGGACAGTGGTCACCAGCTTTTTTTGAGTCGAGGCCACTGTCTGAGTCAATATACTTTTTTACGTGAAAAACGTAAGCCTATGCAACATGAACCTATTATATACAATACCGTAGTAATGAGGTGTGTGCAGTGGGCTATAGGTCCAACACTTTATCACTGTATATTGGCTTTGCTTAAATTGCCCTGCCAATATATTGCTGTTCTTCTCAGACCATTCTTGTTAGACACAGTGAGTGAGAATACATTTAAACCATTTTTTATTTTTATTTTACTGGGCTGATGGTGCCTGCATCTGATGGTCAATCTCAGTGGAGGGAGAGGACAGCAGATTGAGGGTCTGCCTCTCAACATCCCTTCGTTCTCCCTTTCCTGACACTCACCAAAAAGGGACACTGTCTTCCAGCTGATAGCAAAACTCGAGTCACACTGCATTATTTCTGCGTCATGCACCAATTCATTTTGTTACTATGACCAGAGAAAGTGAAATATTCCTTGATATAAAAAAATACCCAAGCCTCTAATAATAACAACGCAAGCTTATCGATACACTTTCCTACTCATTCATTGCAGCTGCAAGTGCTGGTTGTGGCGTGAGTGGAAGTAGGGAGAACGCACATTTTATGGCTCATAAAAGAGTTGAATTGAAAGCTTTGACAGTGCTGAGTAAAAACGTACACATGAACTCAGTCATACAAACAGCATCTCTTTGCTGTATTCATTGGCAGTCTCTACTCATGGTTTTAAATGTTTAGAAATCTGACAGTATCAACTTTGCTGTAGCTTTCTTTTATGCCAGCTACGTTACTGCAGACAGGGTAATCTGAGCCATCCGATTGGCCAGTGGTACGCCTATAGTGAACTTGCACCTAACGGCAACAGCGCAAGACGAATAAAAAATGTTTTCACGCGGGTTTATCGTTGTTTTTTTTTTACAGAAATGATTGGCGATCGATTAGAAATGCCTTGGAGATCGACTAGTCGATCGCGATCGACCGATTGGTGACCACCGTTTAAGGATAGGCTGCTTGGCTGCAAGGCCAGCATAAAAAGGACACCTGACAACCCATTGCTGTTGATCCAGACTTTGTTATAGTTGGGTAAGGGTAGCCTAATGAGGGCTACCCTTACGAAAACGAAGTTACAGTAAAATGACTGAAATGTTCCGGAACACGACGGTCACCGGCATCATCTGATATCTTGTTTCATGATGGACATGTGGACACATGTATGGAGGGGTTTTTAAGCACATCCAAAATAATAACGGGAGCTAGCTGAAATAATGTACAATAGCCCACATAAATAAAAAGAGGATGTCCGCTCTCAGTTTTGCTGTTCCCAAACTTGATCTTTTAATAAAGCTTTGGTGTTCATGATTAATTTCAAAGCAGTCTCACAAGCCAAAGCCTTTATTGATAGGCTTGGCTAGCTACTAGTACTTGGTGAATTGCAATGGGCAGGACAGAAGAAAAAAAACAGCCTTCATTGAGGGGAGGGGAAGCTCTGCTTGATTTTAATCAAATTAATTCCATAACTATATGGGCAGTGTGCGTTACGGCTGGATAGGCTGCGCTTCTGCTCTCAAAATCCATGTCATTACCAACCGCGTTACCACTAAGACCTGCTTTTCATTGGTCTTAAATCTTACCATTTGCGGCGCATGAAATTGTCACTTTTATGCTTGTTTATAAGGACACAGCTCAAATATTGTCACCCCTGCCACCCCTGCCATTCAGGTGAACTGATGCTAGAGAAGTAAATTGATGAACCTGGTGCAAGGGGTGGAAAATTCCAGAGCAACAGTTTTTACATTTAAAAAAACTGAGGTGTTTAGCGCCAGCAAAAAAAGAGCCTTCTATCTCTCTCTCTCTCTCTCTCTTTCTCCCTCTCCCTCTCTCTCTCCATCTCTATCGCCCCTCTCTCTCTATCTGGACCATTGTGGTGTGTTTGGCTGGTGCATTGTAGTGTTGTTGCGCTGTGCGCCCCTGTTCCAGGGGTCAAGGTATTATGGAGGCTGGAAGGCAGAGCCTTGTGTTCCTTCTCTATTGTTCTCTCTAGAGGTGATGGTGGAACACTGCTCTGATGACAAGGTGACAGATACATTCATGTAGTAGTGCAGAACCTGTACTCACTCTGTTGCTCACACTGAAAACACACACACACACAAAGGGTCTCACCTTGAGTTGATGGAACTCAGTTGCAGAGGCGTCATGCCCAAAGAGAGCACAAGGGCACGTGCACCCTTAGATTTTTTTAAATGTTGTTTTTTCAAATGTCAAATTAATTACCCAACTTAATTTTTAAGCCCACATTTTAGCATAATTATTTATAAAAGATCTGTAAGTGGTATTTTGTGGAGGAGACACATTGACTGGACCATGCAAAGAGTACCCCATATACTGTGTACAGATAGTACTGTCAGTGGTGGAGAAGAGAGAGAGTGTTGAGTGATACAAACCGTGTTTGATTTGATTTTAGCTGCCGGCGATGGGCAGGACTCGCAGGAGGTATGTTTGTAAATTCATTTGATCAAGCTATGTAGCCAATTGATTCATCCTTGATGAATAAATAAAACAAAAATGTTTTGTTGTTTCTCTCTAATACTAGCCAACTAGCAATGCTATTAAGTGACCTTTAGCTAGCCAGTTACATACCTAGCTACCAAGCCATTTCAGGCTATTAATCAAGGTAGAGTAGCTTGTCTAAGTATCGTAGCTGGCGTGCCTGCTGGAAAGGTTGCTAGACTTGCTAGAAAATGCAAAATGGCTTTATTTGGCAGTACACCCAGAACATTATTTTGAGAACCGAAAGGTATCTCAGTTTCAAGGTCCCAGCTTTGGAGAGAAGAAGCCTCGTGACGTATTGGTCAGTCACGTGCAGGAACTAAAGTTAATGATGAATAATGAATCATGTAAATCATGCAAATATAGCTTGTCTGTGTAAGCAGTATATAAGAGAACTAATGGGACTGCCCTGGGGGAGCTCCTGCCCGAGTTGGTTGGAACCTCTTCAGCGCACTGATAATAAAGGATGAATCCTATAATATTGACTTCAGGTGTCCCTGGTGATAATTTCCACGACACGGTGTTGAATATCCACAACAAGCTGTTTCAGGCCAACCCCCCTCTATCCTCACGTATTTAGTGCCCCCTCTAAAATAATGTGTGCTTGACACCCGCGCTCAATTGTATAGTGCAGGTGATGTGAGCATCTCTATAGTGGAGATAGAATAACTTCAGACGGAACATTGATTTGAGTTCCTGCCTCCCCACTGTGATTGAAGGACAGTGAACTGCTGCACTCCTTGATTGACACTGTGTTCAACTTGTGCTTGTCTTCTTAAAAAAGGCTGCAGCCTGCTTCATTTCCATGCAAAATGTACTTGTTGCACATGCACCACTAATTTGGGTAAACAGATCTTCAACTAACCTGTAGAATAAATATGTGTGTCTCTATTTTGTATCATTGTATGGTTGTCCTAAATAAAAGCTTTACTCACAGCCAAATAAAACATTCAAGTTTTGTCAAAAAAGTTAACACATTTTAGTGATTTGTTTTATCGGCCATAGCGGCTTCAAGCATTTCTTCAGACACACACACATAAATGTCTTCAACATCGGTTTCAAGGAAGTTTGGTTTTACAATGACAACGTCAATAAAACAGGCTGCTCCTCGGCCTAGTCACAGGGCCCTCATAAATGACTCAGCCAGGGGGGGGGGGGGGGGGGGGGGGGGGGGGGAGAGAGAGAGAGAGAGAGAGAGAGAGAGAGAGAGAGAGATGAACCTACTGTACACTCAGAAAAAAGGGTTATTTCAGTAAGGATAGGGTTCTACAAAGAACCATTTTCATCTGAAGAAGCCTTTTTGGAAGAGAAGGGTTCTTTGTAAGGCAAATAGTTCTACCTAGATCCTTTTTCATCCTAAGAACTGTTTTTAGAATAAAGGATTATTTGATAATTGTTCGGAAGGCAAGACGCTTTCTACATAGAACCCTTAAGAATCTGACTTCTTTGGGATAGGGGGCAGTATTTTCACATCCGGATGAAAAGTATGCCCAAAGTAAACTGCCTGTTTCTCAGGCCCAGAAGATAGGTATTCATATAATTGGTAGATTTGGATAGAAAATACTATGACATTTCTAAAACTGTTAGAATGATGTCTGTGAGTATAACATAACTTATTTGGCATACGAAACGCCGAGGACAAACCAACCAGGAATTATTTTTGAGGTCACTCTCTTTTCAATGGGTTTTCATTGGGAATCTAGAATTCTAAGGCAGTTGCTTGCAGTTCCTATCGCTTCCACTGGATGTCAACAGTCTTTAGAAATTGGTTGATGTTTTTCCTTTGTGTAATGAAGAAGTAGGGCTGTCCAGAACGAGGATCGAGTGAAGTGTACTGTTTGATAGAGGCGCGTGACCTGAAAAGCACGCTCCACTTTGTTTTCCTCCGGTATTGAACGCAGTTTATCCCGTCTTAAATTTGATTGATTAATTACGTCGAAAATACCTAAAGTTGTATTAGGAAAGTTGTTTGGAATGTTTGGACAAAGATTACAGGTAACTTATGAAATATTTTGTAGTCATGTTGCATGAGTTGGAATCGGTGTATTTTCTGAATCATACGCGTCAAATAAATGAATATATGGATATATAACGACAGAATATATCGAACAAAAGGACCATTTGTGATGTTTAATGGACATATTGGAGTACCAACAGAAGAAGATCTTCAAAGGTAAGGAATGCATTATATGTTATTTCTGACTTCGGACTAAAGTTATACTGTTACATTGATGCTGTTGACCCGGATCACTGGTTGCTGCGGAAAAGGAGGAGGTCAAAAGGGAGGTGAGTGTAACCGATGTGAAATGGCTAGCTAGTTAGCGGCGGTGCGCGCTAATAGCATTTCGATCGGTGACGTCACTCGCTTTGAGACCTTGAAGTAGTGGTTCCCCTTGCTCTGCAAGGGCCGCGGCTTTTGTGGAGCGATGGGTAACGATGCTTCGTGGGTGACGGTTGTCTGTGTGCAGAGCGTCCCTGGTTCGCGCCCGGGTAGTGGCGAGGGGACGGATTAAAGTTATACTGTTACATTGTTACATTACTACCAATCTGTAGCGGGTTTCTTATGTACCACAGGAGAACCAAGAAATGAAGAGCGACACCACGGCTGTCTTTCAGGCTTTTTTGTTGATCTGCTGCAATAGTATTGTGAAAAGACAGGACAGGAACACATCAGTCTCCAATGCACCATCTGACCAGTTGTTCTTTCTCTCTCAGTGTTTTCTCGGACTAGCGTCCCACAAATCCCACAGAGGTTTTAAGCTTTACATTGTATTTTCTTTCTTGGTACTATGCAGTCTCCATATACGGTTGAATTCGGAAGTTTACATACACTCAGGTTGGAGTCATGAAAACTCCACAAATTTCTTGTTAATAGATTTGGCAAGTCGGTTAGAACATCTACTTTGTGCAAGACACAAGTCATTTTTCCAAACAAATGTTTACAGACAGATTATTTCACTTATAATTCACTGTATCACTGTGTCACAGTTCCAGTGGGTCAGAAGTTTACATACACTAAGTTGACTGTGCCTTTAAACAGCTTGGAAAATTCCAGAAAATTATGTAATGGCTTTAGAAGCTTCTGACAGGCTAACTGACATCATTTCAGTCAATTGGAGGTATACCTGTAGATGTATTTCAAGGCCTAACTTCAAACTCAGTGCCTCCTTGCTTGACATCATGGAAAAATCAAAAGAAATCAACCAAGCAATCTGAAAAATAATTGTAGACCTCCACAAGTCTGGTTTATCCTTGGGAGCAATTTCTAAATGCCTGAATGTACCACGTTCATCTGTACAAACAATAGTACTTAAGTATAAACACCATGGGACCACGCAACCATCATACTGCTCAGGAAGGAGACGCGTTCTGTCTCCTAGAGATGAACATACTTTTGTGCGAAAAGTGCAAATCCATCCCAGAACAATAGCGAAGGACCTTGTGAAGCTGCAGGCGGAAACAGATACAAAAGTACCTATATCCACAGTAAAACGAGTCCTATATCAACATAACCTGAAAGGCCACTCAGCAAGGAAGAAGCCACTGCTCCAAAACTGCCATAAAAAAGCCAGACTACGGTTTGCAACTGCACATGGGGACAAAGATCGTACTTTTTAGAAACATGTCCTCTGGTCTGATGAAACAAAAGTAGAACTGTTTTGCCATAATGACCATCGTTATGTTTGGAGGAAAAAGGGAGAGGCTTGCAAGCCGAAGAACACCATCCCAACCATGAAGCAGCATCATGGTCTGGGGGTGCTTTTCTGCAGGAGGAACTTGTGCATTTCACAAAATAGATAGCTCATGAGGAAGGAAAATTATGTGGCTGCATTGAAGCAACATCTCAAGACAGCAGTCAAGAAGTTAAAGCTTGGTCGCAAATGGGTCTTCCAAATGGACAATGACCCCAAGCATACTTCCAAAGTTGTGGAAAAATAGCTTAAGGACAACAAAGTCAAAGTATTGGAGTGGCCATCACAAAGCCCTGACCTCAATCCCATATAAAATTTGTGGGCAGACTGAAAAAGCATGTGCGAGCAAGGAGGCCTACAAACCTGACTCAGTTACACCAGCTCTGACAGTAGGCATGGGCCAGAATTCACCCAACTTATTGTGGGAAGCTTGTGGAAGGCTACCCGAAATGTTTGACCCAAGTTAAACAATTTAAAGGCAATGATACACTCAATTAGTATTTGGTATGTAAACTTTTGACACACTGGGAATGTGATGAAAGAAATAAAAGCTGAAATAAACCATTCTCTCTACTGTTATTCTGACATTTCACATTCTTCCTAAAACAGGGAATTTACTAGGAATAAATATCAGGAATTGTGAAAAACTGAGTTGAAATGTATTTAGCTAAGGTGTATGTAAACTTCCGACTTCAACTGTATATTTCCATTCATTTGTTCTACTGGTACCGGTGGACCTTCCGACGAGTCTTGTGAGGCCTTTAGGCGTCCTAGATCAAAACAACCAACATGTACATGTTTGTGAGTGTCTATTGGCCAAACTAGCAGGACGTCTCATGGTCTGAAAAACACCGCTCTATCTCTGTCACGTTTTACTGCAGATGTCGAAGTGTGACATCGGCTGATGGGGTGGATTGTGACCGCATCCAATGTAAAAACAGATATCTCTAGCTTATACTGATTATTTTTTATGGGGATATTATTATTATGCGAATTCAATATCCGTAGGGGGCCTCTGACATTGACTCTCAGGGGTTTTAATACAGTGGCTGGTATGGCCTCAGAGATACGGACCAAGAACTGATGTCCACTAGAGAGGACAAAAATGAATTACTGGGTCTCAGGAGGATATGTAACACAGTAAATGTAGCAAAGGCCAGTTTAAACTAGTGTGGATTTTTCAGTGTAACATTTCTAGTGTTGATCCATGATTTAAATTAACTTAACACTCAGTGGTGTAAAATAACACTATCACTCTAAACCCCAAGGCATTTTTGAACTAAAATACTTATAATAATTAGAACTCAAAGCAAATGAAAAGTCATTATTGCTTCAAATATTTGTGGTACTGACTCAATACTAAATGAGAAGACACATCAGTGTCACGTTCGTCATAAAGAGCAGACCAAGGCGCAGCGTGAACATAACTCTTTAATAAAAGAGAGAACACTGAACAGAACTAAACAAAACAACTAAATGACCCGTGACGCAATATGGCTTGTGCAGAACAGGCAACTAAACATAGAATATAACCCACAAAATACCCAAGGAATATGGCTACCTAAATATGGTCCCCAATCAGAGACAACGATAAACAGCTGTCTCTGATTGGGAACCAATCTAGGCAACCATATAAACACCTAGATATACAATAACCCCTAGACATACAAAAAAAACCTAGACAATACAAAAACTACACAAACCACCCTCGTCACAACCTGACCTAACCAAAATGATAAAGAAAACAAAGATAACTAAGTAAGGTCAGGGCGTGACAATCAGCTCTATTTTGTTAAGCGATGATAACAAATCAAAACATTCCCAGAATGCTCTACAGCAGGTTGATTGATTAACCTTACGCTACATGAAGATAATTAACATTTTTCTAAAATAATCCAATCATTTAGTTAGATTTTCACCCTTTACTGAAATGGTTGTTCTCGTTCAAATGCACTGTTCTTAATATTGGCAGTCATTATGAATGCAGATTGTGGGTGAATAAAAATGTCTACTGTCTACTGATATCCTAAGTCTGGCAAGATTCCAATAGGAATTACACATCACTTCTCAATTCAGTATAATATTATTGGCTTGCAAAGTGTTGTGTAATTCCTATTGGAATGACTTACAGGTAGGATTGCAAAATTCTGGTAAATTTCTCAGGTTTTCCAGAAATCCTGGTTGGAAAATTCCTCAAATATCTTCAACCAAGATTTTTTGAAAATTCCGCAATTTTGGGAAAGTTTCTGGAAAATGGTAACCCTAAGCCTGATGTGGCCTTTCAACCATGAGTTTCAGACCACAGTATTAAGCTAAAGCTAGACCTCAAAATGAGGCTTTATGAGATGCATAATGTACTGTTATACAGCATTTAGTCATAATTAAAACATTCGCCTAGGAACTCACTTGGTGGAAAAAACAGGACTGAAAGTCAATGAATTCAACATCCATGGCTCTGTCTCCACAAATACCATCATGGGTGGTAATCTACAATTCACTCGAAAAGGCAAGGCACACTTGGAAATGATATTGGAGGCGTAGCTTAGTGGGAATGTTAATCCACATTTTCAAGCTTATACAAGGGTCATAGTGACTAACGGTTTGAGTAAAGACTACAAAATCATTGAAAGTAGATGTGCTCAGATGTGTTAAGTGCAATGGGTTTCCTCAAAAGTTTAGAGTAATGACAGCACATTGGAGTGTTGTCGTTAATGACCAGAGTTGATAGTGATTGTGTCATCTTCCCTACCCTGGCAGGTTGTGGGTTATTGACAGCTCCAATTGTTGGATATTCTTACTCTGGCTGGATTCCAATAGAAATTACATGTCACTTTTACAAGCCAGCATATTGTGACCTGTAATCCAGAAGTTGACTAATATCATTGTGTTTGGGCATAACTAGGGGCGCAAAGAAAGGCCTTTATGAAACGTATTGTCATGTTCATATTTTAAAGGCTGGTGGAACTGTTCATAAACTGTTCTTGGAAGAACCCTTCTAAGATAAAAAGGTTATTGGTAGAACCCTTCATAGAGGGTTCTAGGTAGAACCATTTACAGGGGGTCCTAAAAAGGGTTCCCATTTGGGGACATACCAAAGAACCTTATAGTATATGGTTTTACTTAGCACCCTTTTCCCTAAGAGTGTAGAACAAGAGTATGATGGAGAAAAGGTAAAGAGGAAACAAGAGGAGAGGGAGTAGCAGACAGGAGAGTGGAGCAG
This sequence comes from Oncorhynchus kisutch, assembly GCF_002021735.2. NCBI lineage: Eukaryota > Metazoa > Chordata > Actinopteri > Salmoniformes > Salmonidae > Oncorhynchus > Oncorhynchus kisutch. The sequence continues at coordinate 21,937,114 of NC_034180.2, read as the reverse complement.
AGCGCAGGGAAGGGGAGCGTTTGTCCTGTTGCACAGCTGGTTTGGAGGAGGTTATTTATGGTTGCACCACTCTGTGTAAACCAATTGGGCATCAAATGAGAATACAGAGGTTAATGTTGGTCGTTTTGTCAGGGTTGATTTATGGAAAGTCTCCAGACCCCAGGCCCTCCAACGTGCTTCCTTGACCCAGAGCTGCGGCTGGGGCTTTTATCGAGGGTTTGGGAATCTAGGGAACTGTGCAGGGGGTCAGGAAGAGAACGGGACAGGAGGAAATAGCCTACTTATTTAAAGTGGAGTGGAGAAAGTATTATGAATGTTAGGCTATCAGTAGCATATATGGCTCAAAACAATATCTGACACATTGTATTAAGTCAGAATCAACATATTCTCAAAGATAATATATATAATATATGGTACATATCTAATACATAAACCCCATATATGGTACATATCTAATACATAAACCCCATATATGGTACATATATAATACATAAACCCCATATCTGGTACATATCTAATACATAAACCCCATATATGGTACATATCTAATACATAAACCCCATATATGGTACATATCTAATACATAAACTCCATATCTGGTACATATCTAATACATAAACCCCATATCTGGTACATATCTAATACATAAACTCCATATCTGGTACATATCTAATACATAAACTCCATATCTGGTACATATCCAATACATAAACCCCATATATGGTACATATCTAATACATAAACCCCATATATGGTACATATCCAATACATAAGCTACATATCTGGTACATATCAAATACATAAACCCCATATATGGTACATATCTAACACATAAACCCCATATATGGTACATATATAATACATAAACTCCATATCTGGTACATATCTAATACATAAACCCCATATCTGGTACATATATAATACATAAACCCCATATCTGGTACATATCTAATACATAAACCCCATATCTGGTACCTATCTAATACATAAACCCCATATATGGTACATATCTAATACATAAACCCCATATATGGTACATATCTAATACATAAACTCCATATCTGGTACATATCTAATACACAAACTACCAAATCTAGTACATATCTAATACACAAACCCCATATCTGGTACACATCTAATACACAAACCCCATATATGGTACATATCTAATACATAAGCAACCATATCTGGTACATATCTAATACGTGCATACACTACCATATGTGGTACATATATAATACATAAACTGCCCTATATGGTACATATATAATACATAACCCCCATATATGGTACATAAATAATACACACACTACCAAATATGGTACACATCTAATACATAAACCTCATATATGGTACCTATCTAATACATAAACGACCATATCTGGTACATATATAATACATAAACGACCACATCTGGTACATATCTAATACATAAACCACCATATCTGGTACATATCTCATACATAAACCCCATATCTGGTACATATCTAATACATAAACCCCATATATGGTACATATCTAATACATAAACTACCATAGCTGGTACATATCTAATACATAAACCCCATATCTGGTACATATCTAATACATAAACCCCATAGCTGGTACATATCTAATACATAAACCCCATATATGGTACATATCAAATACATAAACCCCATATATGGTACATATCTAATACATAAACCCCATATATGGTACATATCTAATACATAAACCCCATATCTGGTACATATCTAATACATAAACTACCATATCTGCTGACAAAGCTACTTTAACAAAAGTAAAAGAAAGCTTTTATTTAAATGCACACAGTCTCTACCACGGTATATCTCCAGGTCTTCATGTTGATACACCATCTGCATCGCGGTAATCACTAGCATCATGCTGAAACAGCAGCTGGATCATCAGCAATAAACAGAAAAACAAACCCCACTTTTTGTTGGTCTTTTTATCCCATTTTCCGTTCACAGCGCATCATTCATGTAAATATCCAGGTCTAAACTGTAAGTCAGCCCAAATGAAAACAGTTAGAAAAGCGGTTGAGTCCTGATTTGAATGTAACCCTGTGACCTTCCCCTGGAGAGTTGTTGTGACACCAGGTGGAGTGGAGACCTGGTGAGCGGTGGGAGACTGGGCAGAGGGTCAGCTGTGGTGTGGGTGTGTGTCTATGTGTCTATGTAGTGTCTGTGTTAGCATATGTGTCTGTGTGTATGTGTGTCCATCTATGTGTGTGTATCCTTCTGTGTGTGTGTATATATATGTGTGTGTGTTTGCATGCATTTGTGTGTGTCTGTGTGTCAGTCCTTCTGTGTGTGTGTATGCCTGAATATAGAGATATCTCTGAGGCTCAGTATAGTCAGTCATGAAGCGGTTCCCCTTGCATATGGAGTCCAGCAGAGCCCGTCTCTCCAGCTGACCCCGGTGCACGGGCTCACTCAACCGTGCAACCGAGCCCTTCTGATGACCGGTGTCACTGGGGCATCGCCATGGCAATGCGGACGACATCTACAGGGAGAAGATGAGTGGGGCGGGGGTGGTTATGACATCAAACTGGACCTGACCTTGACAGCACACAGATCACAGGGAATAGGAAATAGGGAAAATGAAGAGAAAGAGAGAGAGAGAATAAAGAAATGTAATGTGAACATTTCAAGAGAAAGGGTTTTTACAGTATGTGGCTGTGTTATACTAGGTTTGGCTCTGAAAACGGTAACAACATGCACAATTAAGTCATTTTGTGAACCAGGGTGACAGCGGTAAGGGGGAGCTCTCCCCTCAAACCCTAAACAAATAGGATACGTCCCAAATGGCACTGTATCACCCTAGTAGTGCACCACTTTTGGAAAAGAGCGCTCTGGGCCCTGGTCAATAGCAAAAAGGATGCCAAAGACCATCGTCATAGTCCACTCTCTAAATGGTAGAGGAAGATGTAGCGACGCTGGTCCAGTTCATGATTTGATAAACAATTTATTCCATGAATTATTGAATTCCCCAATAGATGTGGGCTGACAGATTGTCAGACATGCACTAGACTAGTGGACATTACATGGAGAGAGAAACATGGATGTGTGATTTGTCCATTTTGAAAGTAAGATGGGGGGGGGGTGAAAACATGAAAATGTGTCCCAAATGGCACCCTATTCCATATATGGTGCACTACTTTTGACCAGAGTTCTATTGGCCTTTGTTAAAAGTAGTGCACTGGGAATAGGTTGTAATTTGGGATGTAAAATTACACCCTATATGTGATGGGGGAGTGAGTGGGGGGGTGAAGAGAGACATAAGAAGGTTGTGAACTCCAGACAGGCATCATATGCTGGTAGAAGATGCCAGACCTAAAGTTGACCTACGGATGACCTACGTGTGGGGAGATGGCTTGTATTTATGTTACATGTATTTGAAATACATATTTGAATTACTTCAGAGTATTTTGTAATTTAAAGTACACTTTTCTGAACTACATTCCAATGTGTTTTGTATTTTCAAAATACTAAATACTTTTCTATACCATTTTTTCAGCGGTTCACATTTTGTGCCACAACCCCTTTCACCCTGCAATGCATTCAGAAGGCCAGGTCCTTCCAAATGTCTGTTTGGATTTGAAAATACTAAATATATGTGTTTTAACATTACAAAATAACAGTTTTTTCTCGTTTATTTTGATACATTGATCTTTATGATATTTTGTCATTTTTGCCCATCCCTGGGTGAGTGAGAGAGAAAGAGTCAGAGATAGAGAGCTCGATCAGGGGAAGTTAAGAGCCATTGATCAGAAACCCCAGAACCTCGAAGCATATTACAATTCCGAAAAATACATCATTAGTGGCCATGCAAAACGAATAAACACATGCACATAGGTGACGTTTGCGTCATCCCTGTGACAATCAGACAGACACTGATCCATTTTGATTGTTGAGGTCCAAAAATCACCATCTTTCAATTTCTCTGTATCTGAATGTCTCAGTGCAGAATAGGCATGTACAATAATGAACGAGGCTCAGTAAGAGTGAGAGAGAGAGTAGCCTACTTTAGTAGAAGCTTCCTGTCTGAAGGAGCCTCCCGGGACAGAAGCTGTGTGGAAATTCATTTGGAATGCAGCCACACTCTCAAGTGAATGACCATATCAGCTTACCCAATTCAAATACCCCCAAAATCTGGGGAGAGGAGGAAGGATTACTGGCTTGCTCTATTAGCCTCCCAGAGAGATAGCTGACACCTATCTCCCCCGGAATTTTAGTGGGGGGGTGTCTATGGGCCCTGCTCAAAAGTAGTACACTATAAGAGGAATAGGGTGCCAGTTTGGATTCAACCAGGGAGAGCCTGACCACCCTCAAGCCAAGTCAGACAAAGACTTTCTGCAGAAATGATTAGGATCCGATGATATTTGAAACAGGCCGACCGATCGGCTTTCTGTTATGCGGTTGTTTCTGAAACGGTGCCCCAATCCCTATGTTGCGCCCTACTTAAAGTACTGCACTATATAGGGAATAGGGTGCCATTTCAGACTCAACCTAAGATGATGGTCTGTGGCAAGTGGACTTAAGTTTAGTTGAGTATATCAGATGTCCTCACAACTGGTCCTTGAGAGCGGAAGTGCTCTCTCACTGGTAAATGACTCATCAATTGACGTCAATATAGGCCAGACATTCCAATATGACCACTTGCTCTGCCAGTGAGAGGCCTTACTGAATGAGAAATTACACACCAAAAAAATGGACAAAAGCTTTTGCATTATGTTTCTGGAGGAAGATAAAAAAAAGAGCTAAGTATGCATTCAATCACTCCCGTAAGTGAAAACCTAAACAAGCCAGTCTCCCATGGAGCCATATAGAGATATCACTACCAGGCATGAAAGATGACAACGCTCCCTCTCTCCCTTTTCACAGTTAATCAATGGAGCTGACCTTTGCATACGGCCCCTTGCTGGGTGATTAAAGCCAAGTCTCAACACAGAGGGATTGTGAGGGAGGGAGGGAGCGTGGAGAAACAGCCATCCAGATGGGGAGGAGAATAGGACGACCGCCCGCTGTTATGTCATTTCCATCTCTGCCTGCCTACTTCTCCAATACTTTTTATTGAAGGACCTCATACAGACTCAGAGGATTCACAGGTAATGGTTTATTGTCTATAGTCTTAATCTTACATCGCTGTTCTGTTCTATTCGGATGTGATGTGTGAAATTATATGCGATACTAAAAGAAACAATATAAATCGTGGCACAGAGAGAGAGAGAGAGGGGGGGGGGGGGCAGAAAGAAAGAAATAGGTGAAAAGAGAGTGTTTAGCCTATGTGATCGTTTTAGCCTATGTGATTGTCAGCTTGACAATGTATCCAACTTTTCAGTCCTTTTGTTAATACCAGAACTTTTGTTAATACAAGCATAAACAACATGGTAGATAGGGGGAGATAGGCAGGGTTGCTTGCAGGCCGTACGGTGTGGTTTGTATGTGTTCTGTGCTCTATACTGTGAAGCAGGCAGGATGGTTGTAATTCACACTTCATTCCTGCTTAAACCTAACCATAATCCCTGAGTGCCTTTCCCTGGCCCCGCTCCAAAACGCTCTTAACAAACATGTCTGTGGTGGATGAATACCAGGGAAGGAGTGTCATGGAGGTGAAAGATTTATCATGTGAACGGCACAAACTTCCTCGTAAATCAAAGCAAATGCTTTCAGGTAGCAGGGCTGGCATTTATGCAAGCCCAGCTGAGCAGGAGCGAGAGAGCGAGAGAGAGAGAGAGAGAGAGAGAGAGAGAGAGAGAGAGAGAGAGAGAGAGAGAGAGAGAGAGAGAGAGAGAGAGAGAGAGAATGATGGTGGTCAGGGTGTGGTGTACTGTAGGGGATCACAGGAGTGAAGGGGAGATAAATAAAAAGAAAGAAGGAGAGGAAAAAGAATGTGTACACGGGTCAGGATTAAAAGAGACTCCTGGTAAAGTCACACTGTTTCCTCTCGCTATTTAGTGGTGTTGGATTTTTTGGATAAGATGGAATTCTTATTGCTGAATTGTTTGCCCTCCCTTCTTGGACTGCACTTTGTTTTCCCTTTCTTAGTCAATGGAACAGATTCATCTGAAGCAACGTTTGAACTTGTCTCTCTCAGCGTCAAAGCTTTTTTTGTTGGTATTGAAAAAGCATATAAAAAAAAAAAAAGACAGAGAGCCACGTCGGGTGGCAGTGGGGGGAGAAAAACACTCAGACACAGACACACTGCCACCCATTAGCCTACAACCGCAGCTTGAGAAACAGGGCAGACATTTTGGGTGTCTATGCAGAAATTATGGAAATATGTTCAAACGTCTGTAGACTGCCGTCCCTAACCCCCACTCCACTCCATACACTCACAGCTCCCTAATTATCAGAGTCTATCTAACTGCTAACTGAAAGCCACAGGTGATGTACATAATGGGTAAAGACCTGGGCTGCGTGCCAATTGGTCCTGGTCAAACGTAGTGCACTATACAGTGCAAGAGGCGTCACTGCAGTCCCTGGTTCGAATCCAGGCTGCATCACATCCGGTCGTGATTGGGAGTTCCATAGGGTGTCGCACATTTGGCCCAGTGTCGTCCGGGTTTGGCCGGGGTAGACCATCATTGTAAATAGAAATTTGTTCTTGACTGACTTGCCTAGTTAAATAAAGGTTCAATCAAAGTAAAATAAAAAATAAATATAGGAACTAGGCAGCCATTTGGGATGCACACCTGGCGGCCACAGACAGACATGGACAGCGTGTGTAAATGTCCTTCTGACACTGTGTCTTGAGAGGTGAACTGAAGAACACGCCATTCGTCCATATGACCAACCAGCTCTCCAGTCTAACCAGACAGACACAGTCTAATTTGCCGGCTCTAGTCTGGGGTTAAACCTTGATGTTTCAGGGTCTATTCTTTCCTCCTGACTCTTTTAACATGGACGTCTGGACGGCTGTCAGGGTGCGTTCCAAATGGCATCCTATTTCCGACATAGGGCAGTACTTTTGACCAGGCCCCCGGGGCACTATATAGGTAATAGGGTGCCATTTGGGATGCTCGCTCTGTGAACGAGAGCGGGGGACTTCTGTCTCTTCACAGGTCTCACCCGAAGAGCGCCTTGAGAGCGCGGGTAATTAAAAGAGGACTGTGTGCAAATGACAGACTCCCGATATGACATGCAGACAGGAACAGAAAGAGGTATTTTTTCATGATGTTGAGAAGTATCGCTAGCTATGCTGGCTCCTTGTAGGTTTACGTTGGATAGGCTGGTTCTCTCTGGTCAGGTCTTAAAGGAGCAGCAGCGTGATTATCTGTGATTATTGATAAGTTAAAAAAATAAAAAAAATGTGTTTCTTTTTGAGACCTGTAATTTACTGTCATTCTTAGGTCAAGGGTCTGGTGACTGACATAAGCACAATAAAGGTCAAAGGGTAATGACCGTCTCCCAACCGATTAGTCACATTCCAGGTCGACTACATTTCAGACGTTGTGTCATTGCAACAACCAATGGTCGTGCACCGCCACCTTCACCTGCACAGTTGGGAATCAGATTGGTATACCATGGGATGTTGTGTGATCTGGCATGCGTCTGCGATGTAGTTAGTTTGGAACGTGACCGTTATGTACTGATTGGACAAGATTGGAGACTTCTCTGGACCTGGTTTATATGGTGCGGCCCTACGGGGCATGATGCTTCTAATGCCATTGGTTTGGGGTTTATTCCTGCATGCTGTATATCCTGTATCCTGTGGAAGTCAGTGCCGTTTAAGATGAGGGAGGGCAATTTTTTTTATGGCCTTATTTCTATTACAGCATGTTGGATGACTGTCCTTCATATTCCATTCAACCAGTTCAATGTAACATCGATAGGTTTAGGCTACTAAAAGATACTTTAATTTTCCCTATACCCATCATGAGGTTGCTACAACCTAGCCTATGAACGAAAGATTACAACGTAGGTGCAGACAGATCGAGAGAAAAATGTGAGATGATAGACAGTGACACATGAACAGACTGTGAAACATTCAATACCGGCTTGCGCACTTTTGCCTGCATCTGGCTGATATAGGGTGTAATCATTAGTCCAACAGTCCAACGAGAGTTCCTATTGGACAAATTCAGGTATTTTCTTCCAGGTATTTTTAGGAAACGTTTTTCAACAGAATAGGTGCAATGAATACACCCCCCGATCATGCATAAACAAAGTTCCCTTCCATAGCAGCCATGTTGTTTTCCCTCTCACATTTTCCATTCATTTGTGGACTTCAATGAACAACACATCAGCTGTATGTGACCAGGCATAAAAAAACTTTACAAGCTAAACCATATCATAACCGCTACACACAGCCTACATCATAGTCCCCATATTAGCTAAAGTAACATCCTAGTCAACATAGCTAATAGAACTAATGCGCTAGTAAACCCTCTACAATCATGCAGTAACATTACAGTGTATAGTCAGTAAGCAGTAAGCAGTCCCCGGTGGCAATAAATTAATTAAACCAAAAGCTTACCTTGACTTGGATGAGTTCCAGTGTTGTGTTGGATAGTCATAGCCAGATAGCTAACATAGCTTCCCTCTGTTTGAGACACGTGTTTGAGTAACTAAACCAGCCAACTGCATTTGCTAGCTAAGTAAGTGAAACTGAAAAAAAATACTATTTCTCTCTCTCTCTCTTTCTTGCTTCTCCTTCATTTTTCAAGAAATGAATTTGTTCTCTCTCTTTGAGTCAACTACTCACCGCATTTTATGCACTGCAGTGCTAGCTAGCTGTAGCTCATGCTTTCAGTACTAGATTCATTCTCTGATCCTTTGATTGGGTGGACAACATGTCAGTTCATTCTGAAACAGCTCTGATAGGTTGGAGGACGTCCTCCGGAAGCTGTGTAAGTCTATGGAAAGGGGTGAGAACCAAGAGCCTCCTATGTTATGTATTGAAGTCAATTTAAATGTAATCTTTATTTAACTAGGCAAGTCAGTTAAGAACAAATTCTTATTTACAATGACGGCCTACCCGTCAAACCCAGATGACACTGGGCCAATTCTATTCAAGCATATTAAAACACTTCTGCTTTTTCCAATCACAAGTATCATCCGATCCGGCTATCAACTGTCAATTTACGGATATGATTACGATTACCTGTACAGCCATGTCCGCACACCCCTTTTAACAAGTGCCATCAATAAGGGATCCTAGCTTTCACCTGGATCCACCTGGTCAGTCGATGTCATGGAAAGAGCAGGTGTTCTTCATGTTTTGTTCTCTGTGTATGTTATCATTCTAAGAGTGTTTCGAGTCTAGGCCTAATTCTCTATCAATCACCTGTATGGAAAAAAATACATTTAAAATATATATTTTTAGAAACATTTAAAAAATAATTTTTTAAATGTTTAATACATTTTAAAAACATTACAACATATATTAAGGAATGTATTTAAATGTATATAGAAATGTATGTCAAATGTATATCAAAATATACTGTATGTTAAATGCATCGGAAAATGTATTTAATGTATTTCAAAATACATTGTGAAATACATTAAAGAATGTATTTTATAATATGGTTTCACATGAAGTTATTGATATATTTGGAAATGTTTTGTAAAATATATTCCCACATGCATTTAATAGTGACATGCAGTTCGTGAACGATTCGTTCTATTTGAGCGACTCTATTTACTGATTCGAGAGTCATGATTCATTTTTCTGAGTGACTCGTTCATTTTAGTAATTTGTTTAACCTGATAGTGCAGGCCGAAATGAGTCCTACAGCAGGATTAATACGCTCTCCTCCGGCTCAGCGCTCCAGGCACAGAGGTGCTTCGACCACCAACTGTCTGTCATATGCTCGTAGGGAAATAGATCATGAGCATAGAGAAGAACAAAACATGTTTAGATCTGATAATTGATCAGATGGTGCACCAAGAATGAATTAAATGGATTATTGAATGTGATGATGGACACAGCTTTGTAGAACCATAACATACACAGACTCTGCTCAACAAACTCGAACTGGAGAACAAATTGTTTGGGGGGTCTGCAGTTCGTGAACGACATTGTGCTCATCACCCTCACAGCAGTCAAGCAATGTATTCTGCCAAGAGTCATTCACAATCTAGCCTGGTTGTGGCCACAACTAGACCTCGTTTCAAATGTAGCAATAAATAATCGTATTTGTGTGCCTAGCAATCGTGTACATAACTTAAAAGTCTAAAAGTCTCAGACAGCTCCAATAAGCCCCCTATGGTGAACGACATCATTACTTTTTTTTCGAGGTGGTCATCGTTTGCTGATAGGGGGTATGGTGAACGAGATGTGAACAAGAGGCTTGTATAATCATGAATCTTTCGAGTTTTCAGTTCATCGTTCGCCGGTAGCGGGTCCTGAGTACTCTGGGCATTCAAATTTGTCAAAAGATGAGTTATTTTGACCGAACGAGTCAAAAAGATCTGAAAGATATTTATTAAAACATGACAACTATAATAAATTGGCCAAATCATATTGTTATAAAATGGTGACTGTCTTTATGAGACTTCGGAATACCAAAGAGCATACTATGTACTCATATCTCAATAATGCAAAACTGGCAGTGTGCAAGCTTACCTTTTAATCACAGAACGCATTAACTTTCCAAAAAGCACAAGCCACGCCTCCCAATCTTCTAATAGGCTGCCACAGCTATATATTTTGTTTAAATTATTTATTGTACAAAAGCACTAACATGCATTTAAATGACTACAAACATTATGTATTATCAGTCATGTGGTGACGCCATGTCTTTCATGTGCGTTATGACAAATAAACAAACATTAAGAGCATTGCAGCCAATGTCCAAGGGGTCGTTCCATGAAATGAGTGCATTTTGCGTCCCTTTGATATGTTAAGTAGAAATGATGCACAATTTTTTTTGTTGTTGTGAAAAACCTGTTATATCAAATTAATTGCCCTTTAATAATAGACTGCATGCACATGGAGAATTCAATAAATCAGATTTTCTTTGAATTCAAGACTTGCTAAAGTGGCAAAATTCAGCATTGTGGCTAATGAAACTCAGGGAGAAAAAGGTAAAGATTCACACGCAGAGTGTTGTAGGTGTTTAGTTCGCCTTCGTAGAAGGCCAGATTCGTGGTCACAGGCAGGCAATTGTTATACACAGGTAGGCAAACAGGCAGGTGAAACAACTAGGACTGAAGGCTGGTTCTCACAAACGAGCTAGGAAAAGGCTTAGTAGAGTCAAAACAAACAATACCTCACAAAGGCACAAACAGAATGAACTGAACTAAATAAGGAGATGATGAGACCAGGTGAGTAACAAACACAGGTGAAACCAATGAACAAAAATGAAAGACAGAGCTACGTTCAAGAACATAAAGAAACAGGGCTACGTTCAAGAACACAACAAAACAGAACACAAGGTTGACTAAGAAAATATATACAGAACCTTACAGTGAGTGACATGTCCCTCCATGTACCCTCTGTGACCTCTAGGAAGATTCTAACCCACTGACCCCCAACATTTCTCCAAGTTTTCAGCGTCATTGTGAAGCCATAGTTATTTAGTTTATTTGACAAAGTCCTTTCTGAAGATGATTATTTATTTCATGTAGTTAGTGATTCATTTACGTCTGTCCCTTATTTTAAGGTCAACTCTGTTACATGAACTGAACTCTCGTGTTCAATTGCCCCTCCCTGTTGCACACAACAAGCTTCCATTCCCCCATCACAAGGGGATTCATGGAGGGCTAATCAAGTGGAGTTTTCCCAAATCTGGTCAATTCCCTCCACTTCCCACTTGTTTACAAACGCACCATGACAGCTATAACGATCCACTGTATAATACCAATCATTGGGAGCACGAGACCTAGACTTACACTTTTACAAATTGTGGAGCGTTATGCGATGTATAGGTTTTGTTTAAACCGATAGAAGCTCAAATAGAACATTCTAAAAACAGCCCAGTGGATCTTGGGCACTAGAGTGTTTTCATGATTTAATTAAGCTGAATAGAGGCACTTAACACAGTATTTAAAAAAAAAATGAAGTAGAACACGTGCTCTTTATGACAGGATGTAAAAAATAGGTGAAGTCAAATGATTTGATCTTTTTACTCACCATCACAACTTAAATGATATCACGGCCAACGTTTTGGCTTGGCGGCTCCAAAAAGTATCTCCCATTGATCAATACGTAAAGAGTAATTTAAGAAGCCAAATTAGGAACCACCCTGTCGACTAGATTTCGTAGCAATGCATTTCTGGAACGTTGTCAGGAATTACATGCACAAAGACGCAAACGAATGTACACACGTCTGTGGAATACGTTCAGCATTTTAGCAGAGATGCAAATGTATCTACATGTATTTAAATCTATTTTACGTGATGTTAAATATATTGGAATGTACATCGTATGGAAACCCATCCTAGCTCATTATTATGGAGTTTACAGAAGATTGGATCTAGTTAGATGATGTTGGCTCGCACCTTTACCAATCCCATATGGTCACATATAAAGAATCCAGTACCAGTATCGTTTTCCTCAGCAGAGCCGGCTCATTGTAAATACTTCAGTAAACACACTGCCTTTGTTGTGGTCAGCTCCGGCGTTCACCAACAGTGTGTTTCCCGAGCCAGCTGTCATTAAAATGTGGTCCGCCCACCAAAACCTTCTCTTTGGACCTGGAATTGATGCAGGTGGCTTTTTTTTTATTGCCCTGGAAATAAGTATTTTTTGTAAAATGCTTTATTAACATATGTCAAATACATGACTTGGTCTTTTGAAAAATGTACTGCTGCTTCTGTCTTTTAGGTGTTTAGTGTATTCTAAAGAGAATCTGTGCAAATGGGAGGCCTTCTAAACAGGCTGCAAGGCCTCAGTGCATGGCAATGATGTGTCGGTCAACTTATTCGGCATAGCGTTTGGTATGCTGAGGATGTGGATAAGGGTTCTGGGCAGTGCTTGAAGTACTTATTACTCATTTTGGGTGCCCATACTATTTACATTTAGGTACTGTATATAATATTCTATAACAGGTGTCTGTACTCAAGCAGTAGAACATTTGAGGTGCCGGTACTCAATACTGCTGTGTACTGGCCCAATTCAAGCACTGGTTCTGAGTCAAGCTAAGTGCACATGTGTCTGAGATTTTTAACACTAGCTAAACCCGAGTCACACGTGGCAGGTAAGGTAATTCAGGAAGTAGCGGATTTCCATAATTCCTGGAGAGCCAAAATGTGTAAGGAAATAGCTTTCAAAACTCACACATCTCAAACAAACAAATGTTGTTCTAGAACATGTGTTGCATTACATAAGAAGCTAACAGTGGTTTGACCATGTACAGTATTAGATTGCATTAGATTAGCTACCAATAGTTTGGACATTTTCCTTACCGTAACGCTCAGATTTATGACATAAGACCTGACTAACGCATGCATACCCGAGTGTACAGTATGTACCACTGAGAGAAGCCCTCTGACCACAATAATACACGTGTAAGCAGAAAAGTCTCATTTGGACAATTGCCAGTGAAAGCCAAATGGGAAGAGAAGCAAAGGCAGAGTGGGAGGGATATCTCTTAGCTGGAGAAAGAGAGAGGGATAGAGATAGAAAAAGAGAGACACACAGAGATGGATAGAGAGAGAGGGAAAGGGAGAGGTATAGAGAGGGAAAGGTATAGAGAGGGAGCGAGAGAGAGAGAGAGAGAGAGAGAGGGGATAGAGAGAGAGGGATAGAGGGATAGAGAGAGAGATAGATAGGGAGAGAGATAGAGGGAGACGGAGGGAGAAAGGGATAGAGAGGGATAGAGAGGGTTAGAGAGAGAGAGAGGGATAGAGAGGGAGAGGGGGATAGAGAGGGATAGAGAGAGAGAGGGAGCATTGAGAGGCTAAAGCTAATCCACTTATTAAGGCAACAACTGCAGCCGGGAACCAGTGCCTGATATTAATACCTAATCATGAGTTAATTAAAGCAGGGTTAGTTAGCGCCTAATCCTCAGTGATGGGAGGTGATACTGCAGGAACTCACTGAGTGTGTCCTGAGGGGAACTAACTGTACAGTAGGTCTGTGGACTGGGGGAAGAGTGGGTTGCTCTAGCTAGCTCAACTATGGGCTGGTGAATAGAGCTAGCGTGGCTTCTTGGGTAGTGCTAGCTAGCTCTGTGAGCTAGTGGATTGAGTTAGCATGGGTGTAGTGTTAGCTAGCACTGTGGGTTGGGGAAGTGCTAGCCCGGCTCCTTGAGTAGTGCTAGTTAGGTCTGTGGGCTGTGGGAAGAGTTAGCAAGGCTCCTTGAGTAGCATTAACTAGCTCTGGGCTAGAACGGCTTTTTGATTGATAAATTCAATTGATTGGGCATGATTTGGAAAGGCACACACCTGTCTATATAAGGTCCCACAGTTGACAGTAAATGTTAGAGCAAAAACCAAGCCATGAAGTTGAAGGAATTGTCCGTAGAGCTCCGAGACAGGATTGTGTTGAGGCTGGGGAAGGTTCTCTGGAGGGACCTGAAAATGGCTATGCAGCGATGCTCCCCATCCAACCTGACAGAGGTTGAGAGGATCTGCAGAGAAGAATGAGAAACTCCCCAAATGTAGGTGTGCCAAGCTTGTAGCATCATACCCCAGAAGACTCAAGGTTGTAATCTCTGTCAAAGGTGCTTCAACAATGTACTGAGTAAAGGGTCTGAAAACATATGTAAATGTTATATTTCAGGTTTAACATTTTTTATAAATTAGAAAAAATTCTAAAAACCTACTTTTGCTTTGTCATTATGGGGTATTGTGTGCAGATTGATGAGGGGAGAAAATGATCAGATCCATTTTATTATCAGTCTGTAATGTAACAAAATGTTACTATATTAGTGACTTTTGTGTTGTTTATCGTGAGAATGCTATTAATATATTATAATGTAGATAATGCTGCATTTCCATCCTTTTCCGTATGTCTGTAACTCAATACAGTGTTTTTTTTATGTGAAAATATTTTTTTACAGCCAAGTTCTATCAAGTTAAAGGACAATTCATTAAATTCAATCATTTTTATCATTCAACAACCCTATTAATTTAATATTGAAATATGTAACATGCTATAAAAAATTAGTGTCAAATAATGAACAGGAATGACATTTACTCTCACGGTTGGCCTAAAATAATTATCTGAAAGCCACACCCTCAAATAGGCCACACCTTTATTATCCAAACTTGGGTTAATTTACAATTTTCCATGTGGTGAAGAAATAGAGACGTGATTAATGGCATAAAAAAAGTGTAACGCAAAATACATGTAACAGAAATACTGCCCATCTCTGACAGTAGCTCAATAACCCAGCATCAATAACCCAACCTGGCTCTGGAAATGGGTTGCAATTTTTTGAATGTAGTGAGAGAAACGGATAGCGCCAAATGGCCTCCCCTGCCTCCCCCTTGTGGCACAGTACTCCTTCCGCGTCATTGTGTGTTAGAATTTACATTCTAAAGAAGCAGAATTATAACTCTCACTACGATACACAACAAACAGCTGAGTCTCCCAGAGAAGAAGAGAAACACAGAGGGAATACAATGAGAATTGTGCAGCAGGGAAGAGTGAAAGAAAGAAAGAAAGAAAGAAAGAAAGAAAGAAAGAAAGAAAGAAAGAAAGAAAGAAAGAAAGAAAGAAAGAAAGAAAGAAAGAAAGAAAGAAAGAAAGGGGCAAAGGAATAAAAGAGGCTACTATTAACCGCCATAAAAATTTACAAAAATATTCTCATCACACATTCTTAGAAAAAAAAAGAGTGGAACCCAAAAGAGATCTACCTGCAACCACTTTTTTTCTAAGAGTGTACAAGAATTCCCAGGCAGCCAGTAAAGTCTAATTTAAAACATATTTTCTAAACGAATTCCCTGAACCTTGTCTGCTGAATTGTTAAACATCTGAGCTTTCACAATAATGAGAGAAACAAAAAGGAAAATATGAATCCTTGGGAAAGAGGGAAAGAGGGTGGGGGGGAGAGAAAGAGCAGGCGGGAGAGAGTGACAGAGAGAGAGACAGAAAGAGAGAGATGGAGAGACTAAGGGGACGAGAGAAAGGGAAGTGGTCTACTGCCGGAGGGAGGGAGAAAGGGAGCAGGGGTCAGAGAAGCTCAGCTGCAGAGGAATAGAGGAGTAGGTTTAAGCAGGAGAGTAAACAGATGTAAATTCTATGATGGCAGACATTGGCAGCCGTCCAAAGGGCAAATGCTTTTTTTCTCTCTCTCTCCCTAAAGGTTGAGATTAATTCGCCTGTTATGTCTCTCTCTCTCTCTCTCTCTCTCTCTCTCTCTCTCACGTTTGTGCTATCCACATATTACTCTCTCTCTTTCCCTCTCTTGCTCTATTTCTCTCTCTCTCTCTGTCTCTCTCTCTTTCTCCTGTTTTCTACATCTAATTACATACAGCATGGTACATGTGTCGTGTGCCCTGTGTAATGTCAAATGTACACACAAACACAGAAAACACAATCACGTGCAGTTTCTAATGCACAGGGCGATGACAACAAAACTGTGGCATGAATAAATAGTGTTGTGCTGATCTTTTCAGTGTGGAGTTTTCACTAAAGCATAAATTGACTTTTACTGTGTGTGTGTGTGTGTGTGTGTGTGTGTGTGTGTGTGTGTGTGTGTGTGTGTGTGTGTGTGTGTGTGTGTGTGTGTGTGTGTGTGTGTGTGTGTGTGTGGGAGGGAGGGAGTGTGGATTACTCTTCCCTGAAGATTAATTTTATCAGTGGTAGTCATTAAGAATGCTGCTGGATTATCATCCAAAACTAGCTCCTGGTATTCGTACCAAATTGGACCCCATTTCCTATGTAGTGCACTACTTTTGACACAACTTGTCAAAAGTAGTGCACTATACATGGGATAGGGTGCAATTTGGGATGCATTCCTAGCTGTACGGGGGGCTTGCCAGAAGAGCCGGCTGGGAAGGGAAGGCTAAGGGTACATTCCAAATGGCACACTATTCCTTATATAGGACAATGAGCTCTGGGCTAATTAGATCTGTCTATCTGAGGCTCATCCATCTTCTGCTGCTGAAATCATCCTCCCATCACCCCCCCCCTGCCCACCCTGGCCCCAGCCCTCCCCCTCTCTAAATACATTGTTCTTTATGAGTCTATCATTCACATTATGACCTAATAATGAGCTACTCCTGGCCAGGCAAACGTAATGGATGTTTTGTGTGCGTAGGTGGGCAGGGCAGAGCCGTCTGTGTGTGGTGTGTGTGTCAGTGTGCATGCGTGTGCGCACACGCGTGTGTGATTCTTCTTCTTTTTTTTTGTGGATTAGAAGATCCTGACAATGTGTCTCTAGGGTATAGTGAGAGAGGATACTTTTGTGATCTGGACAATGACTTTCAAATAAAAACTTGTGTCATGATGATATCTCAAGATGATCATATTTCCCTTTATGCTAATTGACCAATCAATCCCTCTGTTCATCCAAAAAGTACTTCTACTTAAACGTCCTTATGAAACATGACATAATACATGGTGCAGAACATGAACATCGCCAACGTATCAGTACATACACACAATATCTAGGTCTAATACATAGTACAATACAAGATATATAAAATGGCTGCGTCTCTTCACAGTCCCAGTTGTGCAGTAAGGTGTTCTTTTGTCTTTTTTTTTTTGCTAGCTTGAGTTCCATGTATTTTATTAGGCAAGTCAGTTAAGAACAAATTCTTATTTACAATGATGGCCTAGGAACAGTGGGTTAATTACCTTTTTTCAGGGACCGAATGACAGATTTTTAACTTGGGGACATGATCTAGCAACCTTTTGGTTATTGGCCCAATGCTCTAACCACAAGCTACCTGCTGCCCCATAGCTCTGTTTAATATTGTGTTGCCCCAGCCTCTGTTCTGGACCAGGAGACTGTGACGAGACCTCTGGTTGAAGTTCTTGTGTTGTACCGTTGAGTGTCCGAACACATCAATACCTCGCACAAAATCCTATGGTGATGCAGTCAATCTCTTCTCAACTTCGAGCCAGGAGAGATTGACATGCATGTTACTGACACTTTCCCTCTGAGTACATCATAGAGAGAGAGAGCTTGAGAGAGAGCTGGAGAGAGAGCTGGAGAGAGAGCTGGAGAGAGAGCTGGAGAGAGAGAGAGAGAGAGAGAGAGAGAGAGAGAGAGAGAGAGAGAGAGAGAGAGAGAGATTTCATTACAGTGAATGGCAGGTTAAGTGAGGAGGCGATAATGCCCTGACAGTAATGGTAACTTTAATTTCCTCTCCTATTGTGGAGATTTATGTAAAGAAATTAAATTCCACAAGCTCCCAGGCCTCAATAATCATTATACAGTGGTTGAGGGCAGAACTGTTTTCATAGTCAAAATAATATCTAAAAGGAGTGGGTTAAGCCCTGGAGAAAAAAGGGAATTCTGTAACTGCTTAATGAACACAAAGGACATTAATACCAACGGACAAAAAGAAGACAGAAAAAGTTCAGGGCATTTGAATTATACTGAACAAAAATATTAACACAACATGTAAAGTGTTTCATGAGGCTGAAATAAAGATCTGAGAAATGTTCCATACACATATTTTGTGCACACATTTGGTTACATCCCTGTTAGTGAGAATGTATTCTTTGCCAATATAATCTGTCCACCTGACAGGTGTGGCATGTCAAGACGATGATTAAAAAGCATTACACAGGTGAACCTTGTGCTGGGGACAATAAAGGGCTACTCTAAAATGTGTAGTCTTGTCACACAACGCAATGTTACAGATGTCTCAAGTTTTGAGGGAGCGTGCAACTGGCATGCTGATTGCAGGAATGTCCAACATAAGCCGACATCGTTTTTAAGAATTTGTCAGTACATCCAACCGGCATCACAATCGCAGACCATGTGTAACCACGCCAGCCCAGGACCTCCACATCCAGCTTCTTCATCTGCGGGATCGTCTGAGGGGGGAGGGGTACTGAGGAGTATTTCTATGTGTAATGAAGCCATTTTGTTGGGAAAAACTATTTCTAATAGGCTGGGCTTGGCTCCTTAGTCCCAGGCCTCCACCCAGTCATGTGGAATCCATAGATTACGGCCTAATTAATTAATTTCTATTGACTGATAGTAGTTATTTTAGAAAAATCATTGGTGTACATTTAACTCTGAAAGTGTCAAATGTTCACTAAAATTTTAACTGTTGCAGAGTTCCCCATTTTACTCTTAAAGTGTTCAAGTGAATGTGATTGTGATGTTGGCATAGCTACTGTAGAGTAATACGCAACACCTACAGTGTAAAACATCACTCACTTTTGACTCTGTTACACTTCTTCAGTGTGAGATATGAACACCTGTAGTTTAAAAGTAAACTTTTGGTTGTTGTTTTAACACTGTATGAGTACATTTGAGCAAATTGTATGACTGTATTTGACAGTGACAGAGGCTGTTGAATTCCTTCCTTTCAAGGCCTGTGACATTCACCAAGTGAGTCCCTAGGCGAATGTTATTATTAAAATGTAACTACGGCAATACATTACATCCACTCAGTGGCCTGTTTATTAGGTACACCATCCCGTTCACAAAAATGGTTCGTTGCTACAGACATTGAGTCACGTGGCCGTGGCTTGGTATGTAAAGCAGGCAGACAGGCATAGAGGCATTCAGTTATTGTTAGATTGAATGGGCAAAAGGAGTGACCTTGACGACTTTGAGTGTGGTATGATTGTCGGTGCCAGGCTTGCCAGTTCCAGTTTCTCAGAAACAGCCAGCCTCCGTGTCTAAGGCAGGGTTCTCCAATTCGGCCCACGGGTGGTTTCATTTGGCCCCCCAATTTTTCTGAGCCCCCCATAAAAAACGGTTTCAGTTTTTTTACATTTTCATTGTTTGACATAAAAGATGGAAATCAGCTCCAAATGATTTTATTTGAAGAAATATGTTCCAAAGTATTCCCACGCGTAATAGAGAGACAGGTTATCATACACAAATGTAAGCAATAAATTATAGTTTTAGTCAAACATTACATCTGTTTGGGCTTCTTGCTGTCACATGGCAGTCTACAAATGATTTGTAATTGTCTTCCGGCCCCCCGACCTTTCGCTCAACCAAAAATCGGCCCGCGGCTGAATCTAGTTGATGATTGCTGGTCTAGGGTTTACCAAGAATGGTGTGACAAACAAAAAACATCCAGTCAGCGGCAGTCCTGCGGGCAAAAACAGCTACCGTAGGAGAATGGCAAGAATCGTGCAAGCTAACAGGAGGGCCGCACACAGGCAAATAATGGCGCAGTGCAACAGTGGTGTGGAGAACGGCATCTTGGACAAACAACTTGTCGGTTCTGGTCACAGGTAGGCTATTGCAGCAGATGACCACACTGGGTTTCACTCCTATGAGCTAAAAACAAGAAGAAGCGGCTTTTCATTTCTGGATGCAAAGGGGTGGTCTGACCCGGTACTAGAAAACTGGCCACTGAGTGTTGATCATGAGGTCTTACTTATTGGCCTGGTTTATGGTTTAATTTGACCCTAAATGAGTGGTGTTAGGGAACTCCTGGTTTACTGAACACATCAGGCCTCCAAGTCACATTATGCTGGCTTGCAAAGCGATGTGTTTCCTATTGGAATCCAGACAGAGTTATGATATTCCAGAGTTATGATATTCCAGAGTTAGGATATTCCAGAGTTATGATATTCCCGAGTTATGATATTCCCGAGTTATGATATTCTCGAGTTAGGATATTCCAGAGTTATGATATTCCCGAGTTAGGATATTCCAGAGTTATGATATTCCGGAGTTAGGATATTCCAGAGTTAGGATATTCCAGAGTTAGGATATTCCAGAGTTATGATATTCCGGAGTTAGGATATTCCAGAGTTATGATATTCCAGAGTTAGGATATTCCAGAGTTAGGATATTCCAGAGTTAGGATATTCCTGAGTGATGATATTCCCGAGTTAGGATATTCCAGAGTTAGGATATTCCAGAGTTAGGATATTCCACAGTTATGATATTCCAGAGTTATGATATTCCAGAGTTATGATATTCCAGAGTTAGGATATTCCAGAGTTAGGATATTCCAGAGTTAGGATATTCCAGAGTTAGGCTATCCATTTAGAATGATGAGTGCAATTAACGAGTGCAATAAATCGAACTAACTGAATGTCACACCCTGACCATAGTTTGCTTTGTATGTTTCTATGTTTTGTTTGGTCAGGGTGTGATCTGAGTGGGCATTCTATGTTGGATGTCTTCTTTGTCTATTTCTATGTCTGGCCTGATATGGTTCTCAATCAGAGGCAGGTGTTAGTCATTGTCTCTGATTGGGAACCATATTTAGGTAGCCTGGGTTTCACTGTGTGTTTGTGGGTGATTGTTCCTGTCTCTGTGTTTTGCACCAGACAGGGCTGTTTTTGGTTTTCCACGTTTATTGTTTTTGTTAGTTTATTCATGTCTATGTTGATGGCTTGTTTCAGCGCAGCTCGCATTAGCTTCACGGTTGTTATTTTGTTTACTGTTTTTGTATAGTGTTTCAGTGTTCAGTGTTTTCTTTATTAAAATTTCATGATGAACACATATCACGCCGCATTTTGGTCCTCCGATCCTTCTCGCCTCTCCTCTTCAGATGAAGAGGAGGACGACCGTGACACTGAATGCGTTAGTTTAGAAAAATGTATGTTATTTATCTTTGTGTAGTATAAGATGAATCAATCAATGTACATGTAAAAACACAAATATTAAAACAATCAAAAAAAAAATGGGACTGTTTTATTCTCCCAAGTGTAAAACAATAACTCTGGTTACTAACACCAACACTGGGTGTTCTTTTGAACCACTGAGTTTTAATTTCACTCTTACAGAGTGAATATAACTCCTGAGTCGACACCAGAAATGTTACACTGAAAAATCAACACTGGCTAATTTGCTGTTTAGCTTCAACCAACCTGCCAATAATGCAACAGGTCTGTTGTTTACCAAATAGAGCTCTGGTCAAAATTACTGCACTATGTAGGGGATATGGTGCCATTTGGGATGCAGGCCCAGAACTTTTTTGAAAAAAAGCATACGCTGGAATATGCAATATGCTTAATGTCCTTCGAGGAGCACATTTTGAAGTTTGTATATGTTTGCAAAACGCGTCAGTGAGGGTCCAACACTGCATACAGAGCTCTCAGTACACTCACTTTTGGCGCACTGTAGGCCACAATACCTCGAGTTTCCCTGTAGTGTTTGCTGCTTTTCAATAAAACATGTATGGCTGGATTTTTTGGGGGCCTAAATAAAAAAAAATCATATGGGCAGAATATTGTACATATAGCCTACAGAAATGTAATCAGCAATGCAGTTCATGTGAAAATATCTGGTAAAAGGATGACATTGGTATAAAAGTATTTGTACAGAAATGGAAACATGGAGATTTTAGGGAGACAAAGTAAGTTGACTTTCTCATCCATAAATGCATCTCAAGTGTGCGGTAAGTGCACTGCTTAACAGCTCACGTCAGCGGGATGGGGGGGGGCCTTTTCATTACGAGGGACAGCTACCGTGGATCGCTGAAAATTATTATTGTGATCACACTGACTCAATTGAAATATTATGGGGACACCTATATACGTTTCGGCAGCTATGCGCGAGATATCAGTGTAGCCTTTTATCATCTAGACATGATGTTGAAATGTCTTCACGCCTAGAACAAATACCTCCAGGCTTCCATCATAACTCAATTGAATGAAAGAAAAATCATTACAGAGGGCAGTTTAGAAAAAAAAAAATCCCGTTCTTAACATCCCTGCTTTCTCTTTTAAATCTTACTAGAACCTGCTTTTAAATCAAGCAGACAATAGCAGATGACCAACTTCAATTTAGGGATATTGATTAATTGTCCCCTTGATGGCCCACCAGGTGACCATCCCTGTGTATTAGGTATTCAGATGATTGATTAGAATGACTATTTCAGAACATTCACACCTAGCCTACTAGTCAATCAGCACACAGTTGTCTGGGCATTTCCTACCTGTGCAGGTCAGTCACATTCCGTCTTCTTTTCATTAACATTTGTTTTATAGACATGTTTAAAGTAGACCATTAATATGCTACAGACAGACTTTCAATAGGCTGTGTTTTTTACACAGGCAGCACAATCATACTTTTTTTCTCCTCCTACTAATTGGTCTTGTGACCAATGTGAAATGAATATGGTTGATTTTTAAGGTTTAGGGAAAAGTGCAGTGAATCATTTCTAGGATGTCAATATACATTTAAGTATTTATGGTTGTTTGTAATATTGTCTTGCCTTTTAATCATTATACAGTATTCAGAACCCTTGACTTTTCCCACATTTTGTTACGTTACAGCCTTATTCTAAAATGGACAACACACAATACCCCATAATCAAAAAAGCAAAAACAGGTTTTAAGATTTTTTTTTCTCCAAATGTATTACAAATAAAAACTCTGAAATATCACATTTACATAAGTATTCAAATCCTTTACTCAGTACTTTGTTGAAGCACCTTTGGCAGTGATTACAGCCTTCTTGGGTATGATGCTACAAGTTTGGCACACCTGTATTTGGGGAATTTCTTCCATTCTTCTCTGTAGATCCTCTCAAGCTCTGAAAGATTGGATGGGGGGAGCGTTGCTGCACAGCTTTTTTCAGGTCTCTCCAAAGTCCGGGCTGGACAACTCAAGAATATCCAGACACCTTTTTCCCGAAGCCAATCCTGCATTGTCTTGGCTGTGTGCTTAGGGTCATTGTCCTGTTGGAAGGTGAACTTTTGCCCCGGTCTTTGGTCCTGAGCGCTCTGGAGCAGGTTTTCAACAAGGATCTCTCTGTACTTTGCACCGTTCATCTTTTCCTCGATTCTGACCAGTCTCCTTGCACTGAAAAACATCCCCACAGCATAATGCTGCCACTACCATGCTTCACTGTAGGGATGGTGCCAGGTTTCCTCCAGACATGACATTTTGCATTCAGGACAAAGAGTTTAGTCTTGGTTTCATTAGAACAGAGAATCTTGTTTCTCATGGTCTGAGAGACTTTAGGTGCCTTTTGGCAAACACCAAGCGGGCTGTCATGTGCCTTTTACTGAGGAGTGGATTCCGCCTGACCACTCTACCATAAAGGCCTGATTGGTGGAGTGCTGTAGAGATGGTTGTCCTCTTGGAAGGTTCTTCCATCTTCACAGTGGAGGCCCTTCTCCCCCTGAATGCTCAGTTTGACCGGGCGGCCAGCTCTAGGAAGAGTCTTGGTGGTTCCAAACTTCTTCCATTTAAGAATGATGTAGGCCACTGTGTTCTTGGGGACCTTCAATGCTGCAGAAAATTGTTGGTACCCTTCCCCAGATGTGTGCCTTGACACAATCCTCTCTCGGATCTCTACAGACAATTCCTTCGACCTCATGGCTTGTAACAAAATTTGGAAAAAGTGACGGGGTCTGAATACTTGCCGAATGCACTGTATGTGTTATTGTTTTTACCATCAAGGACCACTTTTAAGTGATATCGTCTGGGTCCACATTGTACATTTTGTTGTATATGTTTGTTACCCAAAGTTAATTCAATTTTGACCAATCAGATCAGCACTTTTGCCAATAATTGGGCAAAAGATCAGAATTTGGATGCCTGTGTAAACACAGCCATTTCGGTGCCAATCACTAGTAGCCTAATACTCCTCCAATTGATTGACAGATTTAGTCTGCTGCTGACAAGTTTGAGCGGATAGGTCAGAGCAAGCCGCAAGCTGCAAGTCACAATTCTTATCCAGCATATACTGTTTCAGTCTACTTTTCTTGGAACTATTGAAGGCCTAGTTTATTATTGATTATCAGATTCTAGAGCAAATTGAAAGCAAATGAATTGTTACCAGGTTAAAATAACTTGTGGTTTCTTCCTTTGTTTATTGTAGGCTATTGAATGTGTGAATTGTTTTTTTTAAATTAATAAATGTAATAGTAGGCAAATTAGGCTAGTACATTAAATGTATTAGTACAAATTAGGCTAGTACATTTCTCAAGTAATCCACCCAACCCCGTTATATTCTGTCTACAGGAAGCCAACTAAAGGAGCAGATGCTTCCGGTGAATTGTTTTTAAAGGGGGGGTTACAGATTCAATAGAAAATGATCAAAGAAATGCACACAAAGATAAGCCCAACTCATTCAGTCCCCATCCACCCACCTGCATCCTCCTTCCCAACCCAGAGCCCCCCCACCCCACCTCCTCGGCGCAATCAGATTGATTGAGAGATTCAAGGGGCTATCATCATTATTCAAGGGGTTATCATCAGAATGTTTTAATTCATGCACTTCATAATGAATTTTGTAACTTTTCCCCAGAAGCATTTAACTGCAAGGCGCTCCCCCATCATATGAATGTGCCTACCTGATTTAGGGAACACACTGAACAGTTGGGAGTTGGGGCCAATTTCATTGTAAAACATTTCCTTGTTGTTACTAAAGACAGTCTGTGGACAAACTTAAAATACATAAATGAATGCTTTGGATTATGGGATGCCAAGGTCATATCTTTCCATGTTATGTTCCAGTTAAAAGCTTTTTCAGATTTAATTAGATCTGTGGGCCATACTTTTATAATGGCAAGCTCAGAATATGAGCTTTCCAAAAGTTGTTTACATATTAAAGAAAGGAGCGCATGCTTCCTGTGTCTTGTTCAAACGCATCTCAGATATTTTTTTTTATAGACAAAGATATAGTATAGGCTGTTTTCAGACAGATTTAAACAGCCGGCTGCGTATACAGTTGCACCACCCACCCTGGATGCGCGGGCGAAAGAGTCGCCTACGAAGGAGTTCGCTTCTTCTGCAACATTTGTTATAAAAAAGAACGCTTTGTGGTGGGGCTTCAGTAAGAAAAGGCCCAGCTTATGTCAGAAGAAAAACAAATACATCCACCATGAATTTAATTAATGTCCCAATCATATCATTGTACCATCAGTAATCATTGATAAATGTGTAGATTGGGTGTGACTCTGACCATGGCATTACTTTAGCCATTAGCACCTCTAGTGAGGGTTTATGAAAACATGATAGACTCCTTCCATGCAGCCAGCAGCTAAGGCCAAGTCTAGACTTGACAGTTAATGCCGTTTTTGTATTCTGATCATGGAGTTTGGATCATGGAATTCCAAACAAATAATGCGTATACTCTTACATTTAAATGTGTCCACCATGTCCACATTTTTGTCCAGATTCCCTTTTCCCGCACTATATTCAAATGCAAGTATGCATTCTGCAAATGGTGCAATAGGCAAAATAGCTAACTACTGTAGCTAACTAGACACCTAACCTTTGTAGTCAGCCAGCAAGCTAGCTAGCAAGGTTAAAGGGATTGCAAATGAGTTAGCATTACCAAACAAAACATACTTTTTCTAAGTATTAGCTACGTTTGAAGCCAGCAAACACGTTCCTCATACGCTAGGACCATATTTCCTCCAACGCTATAATGAAAAGGTGTCTCTTGGTCCTAAAACACACGTTTTCAGGAGACTTGTGGGTGGAGTGCTGATGACATCGCCCACTATATGCACTTTTGGTAGCTTGATTTCAGACTGAGGAAACACACACACACACACACACACACACACACACACACACACACACACACACACACACACACACACACACACACACACACACACACACACACACACACACACACACACACACACACACACACACACACACACACACACAGGGACTAAATTGGACCATACAGGCTGGCTGGCTGGCTGCTCCTGCATCACTTATTAAAACCATACCTTATCAGATGCGGAGTGCCATTGAAGTTTGACATTGATAAAAAAAATAATCTGTTTGCCCGGCCGCTGTGTGAGGCAGTGTGTGTGTGTCAGTGTTTTTTTTAAAGATCACCGGTGTAGTAAATAGCTGGAAAATGTTTTTAATTCAGGCCTGTTGAATCAGTTGAGTTGTGATGGCTTAATTGCCAAGGAACTCTAAGGTTAATAAGGTCTACAAATAAAACTGCTTTTAGATGACTTTCAGTATGGGAAAACACACAAAGCAGCAGTCATAGTGATCACGTGTCAACCATAGAGATCCCATTAGGTATTCTGATTCCCTTTTAAGTTGAGGAACGCAAAATTAAATGAGTGGTTCGCTGAAACGTGACGTGACAGACACAGAGAGAGAGAGAGAGAGAGAGAGAGAGAGAGAGAGAGAGAGAGAGAGAGAGAGAGAGAGAGAGAGAGAGAGAGAGAGAGAGAGAGAGAGAGAGAGAGAGAGAGAGAGAGAGAGAGAGAGAGAGAGAGAGAGAGAGAGAGAGAGAGAGAGAGAGAGAGAGAGAGAGAGAGAGAGAGAGAGAGAGAGAGAGACAGAGCAATTACACAAGAGATAAAGAGGGAGGGAGAGAGTTTTAAAACAATAAAGAGAATAAGTAAAGGGACCCTTCACACTGAGGAAAATGTATCTCTTAATATTCATTAGCGCTGAACAGTGGGGAGTCTCTCTCTTTCTCTCTCAGACAGGCTCTCTCTCTCTCTCACTTGTTCTGTCTCTCTGACACGGATACAGGGCTGAGATATTCAGTGGATGATGTAGGCCTCTCTCAAGGGGTTTGCGTATCCAAACTTTTTACAGAGCAGAGTTCCCCCTCTTCTTTGTCTCAATCACCAGAGACACTGATTCAAATTCTGAATCCGACTGAGACTATATGATGTTATGTCTGTCTGCCATTTTAGTTGATGTCCTGACTGTGTGGTACTGGGTCTGGGTGAAGTGCTGTAGCTGTAGCTGCCTGTTGTTATTCTCCAACCTCATCATAAAACTGCCAGAAGACAATGACAACATGGACCCCATAAAATAGACATAGGCCTGCTTTTCTTCTACTGTGTGCAGCATAGGCACTACACGTCTGTTGTCTTTGTGCAGCAAACACCACTAGTCCACTGTGCACAACGTGCATTTGCCCTCTTTACGGTAGCTATGTCTTGGCGTTAGCAATGCCGATGTGCAAAACAATAAGAATGGTAGACTAATACTCCAGACTATTGTTTATCAGGGAGACTTGACAATCTCCTTTAACTGAGCGAGCGTCTCTTTAACCGCCACAGGGCAGTTTTCGTTGTAACTTGTATGAGTATTTTTCTCTCTGTTTTAGATTCAGATTCAGAGTCTTTAATAGTCACGTGTACATGGTTGCAGGCGCGGTCGCAGGGTAACGTGAACGTCTTAGGCTTCCAGCTCCAACATTCAGGACTAAGTGAAATAAAATGATGAAAATTGTCCCCAAAAAAACTCCAACGACAAATAGAAGTAGAAATGGCACTTTATACATCATAACGGCTGTGGCGGTGATGAATAAAGACACGACCCTCTCCCTAACCACCTAGCACACGGTGAACAAAAACAGCCCCACTGTCACCATGCTAGAGAAAGAGATTGTTAAGGCTTACTGCCTGCGGGTGAGGAGACAGTGTCAGGAGAGGTGGCGGTGGAGGTGGTGGGGGTTAGTGGCTGTCATGCAACACACCTGTTGGAGGAGCTAATGACATTACCGGGAGAAAGAGGCAAATGAACGACCATCTAAATATACATGTGTTATATAGGAGAGGCCAGGCGGTAACAAGGCAAAACAAAGCCCCCCGTCATGTTTATCCATCAAGGACGGCCATGGCAGTGGCATCATTGGGTGGTTCATGTTCAATTCAACTTACGCTTGTTTTGTTTACGTGCTCCTTTATCCTCTTCTATCCTTTAAAAAAAAATGTTTTACTTTGAAAGAGACTTTACTTTTTCCTGTCTATAGAGAGAGGCACCTTGTCCTTGGCAAATACGTTTTAATTAGTTTGTTGAAAACTGAGATAAGGAACTATTGAGGCTGCATGGGGGAAAATGTACTTGCTTACTCGCTATGACTGTGATATGTGGTTTTCTCACCCAGCTAAGATGAATGGACTAATTGTAAGTCACTCTGGATAAGAGCAATTGCTAAATGACTCAAATGTAAAATGTAAAATGCATGGCCATGAGGCCAGATCTGCGTCTCAAATAGTACCCTAGTTCCTATATAGGGCACTACTTTTCAGCATGGTGAAAAGTAGGGCCCTATATAGGGAATAGGGTGGCATTTGGGATACAGTACCTATACACACTGCCAGGAAGGCTATGATGTGAAGTCTCTGTAACACAATGGAGAGAGATGGAAGGATAGAAGGAAATGAGCGAGAGAGCAGTAGAAGAAGGAAGAGCGATAGAGAGAGTAGTGGTAGAAGAGAGAAGGGTCTATTTAAGTTGAGGACAAGGCCTTTGCATCAACCCGACCGTGGGCCGTGAGTACTAACAACAACAAAAAAACACATTTAATAAATAACCCTGGCCCTATTAGGCTGAGGCACTGAGAAGTTATTGAACAGTAAAAGACTACAGGGCAACTACACTGCTACTCTGTGCAGTGACAGTGACATTTTTGGCTATAGTAGTCTACCGCTGTTCTTTGGAGCGACATGGTTTTAGGCCAGGGCTGTAGTCTAGTCAATAGGCCACAAACCACAATGGTAAGCTTGAGAAAAGATCACCATTAGAGCTGGTTGTACAATGACCACAAGTGGTCAGATTAGTCTGAGCTGTGAAACCACTAAGACCGACATGCCTTCCTGGCAACCTTAACCTTAACCTCAGCTGACCGGTCTCTACAGTTGCGAATACAGAGCGGACAGCAGCAGAAAGAGAGGGACAGTACATATAGCTGCAGATGGTATAGGGTGAAGGAGAAAGAGAGAGACAGCACATATAGCTGCAGATGGTATAGGGTGAAGGAGAAAGAGAGATACAGCACATATAGCTGCAGATGGTATAGGGTGAAGGAGAAAGAGAGAGACAGTACATATAGCTGCAGATGGTATAGGGTGAAGGAGAAAGAGAGGGCCAGCACATATAGCTGCAGATGGTACAGGGTGAAGGAGAAAGAGAGGGACAGTACATATAGCTGTAGATGGTATAGGGTGAAGGAGAAAGAGAGGGACAGTACATATAGCTGTAGATGGTATAGGGTGAAGGAGAAAGAGAGATACAGCACATATAGCTGCAGATGGTATAGGGTGAAGGAGAAAGAGAGGGACAGTACATATAGCTGTATATGGTATAGGGTGAAGGAAAAAGAGAGGGACAGTACATATAGCTGCAGATGGTATAGGGTGAAGGAGAAAGAGAGGGACAGTACATATAGCTGTAGATGGTATAGGGTGAAGGAGAAAGAGAGGGACAGTACATATAGCTGTAGATGGTATAGGGTGAAGGAGAAAGAGAGGGACAGTACATATAGCTGCAGATGGTATAGGGTGAAGGAGAAAGAGAGGGACAGCACATATAGCTGTAGATGGTATAGGGTGAAGGAGAAAGAGAGGGACATTACATATAGCTGCAGATGGTATAGGGTGAAGGAGAAAGAGAGGGACAGTACATATAGCTGTAGATGGTATAGGGTGAAGGAGAAAGAGAGGGACAGTACATATAGCTGCAGATGGTATAGGGTGAAGGAGAAAGAGAGAGAGAGACAGCACATATAGCTGCAGATGGTGTAGGGTGAAGGAGAAAGCGTTTGAGCTTGATGAGAAGAACATAGTACGAACAACTTAATAAACTTAACAACTTAATAAAGTATGTTGTGAGGACTGAGGTTCAAAGGGCCTGTACATACAGTATGTCTATCTCACTGTTGTGCCAACAGCAGTCACTTGACTATACATTTTGCTGATCACCAGTAATTAATCACCAAAGATGGAAACATCTCACCTCTGCACAGATACATTTCCTGTTGAAGAGGTGTGACCTTTAAAAACACAAGCTCTGCTTTCTTTATTAACACAGAACATATTATCTCTCCCACTTCACTCGTGGTCTGGAGCCTTTTTGAAGGGGGAGGTCCTTTTTTTCAACTGAATTTGAAGTCTTAAACTTTATCTAACTGGCATTCTGAAACTTGTCCTCGGTCTCTATTCCGCCTTGATCATCACATTTGACTTTGCACTCCCCAAGGCCCCACGCCGTAACCATTCGCTCTGTGATACACTTCCACCCACCCCACGCCTCCACCCCCCACCAAATCTGCAACCATCTTCACACCTGCTAATACCACAAGGAGGACGTTAACTAACAGCATAACTGCTCTTTATCCAGCTGAGTTGTGCACTCAGCGCGACCACAAGCACACGCAAAAGCTCCAACTCTGAACACACACGAGAGAGAGAGAGACAGAGAGAGGGAGAGAGAGAGAGAGAGAAAGGGGGAGAAAGAGAGGGGGAGAGAGAGCAGTGGGAAAAGAATGTTACGCAACAAGGTCATAAGCAGAGCAGCCGTCTGTTAGCCAAGAGAGTCTAGCAGGCAGCAGCCATTAAATAATTCACTGTTACAGGACCTGGCTTTTTGTTCTATTGAGGACAACAGAGCCCTGGCCCACACACACGATTTTAGCCGTGTGTGTGTGTGTGTGTGTGTGTGTGTGTGTGTGTGTGCTTTCATTCCTGCCACTTCTCCTTGGGCAAGCTTGGATCATGGAGGAACAGAAGGGACCGTTCACAAAGACTGCCTGTCCCTTTCCAATCAAAGACCAAACTTTTATGAAAGTTCAAGTATTCCTCTTTCCGTTGTCTTTTTTTCATCCTTTTCCACAAAAAAACACAACCCGGCTGTGACTTATTCATGCGTCCCAAATGAGGATGAAGGACATATTATTTTAAAGAGACATAGAGAAAGAGATGCCAGTGTCAACTTGAGTCAAATTAAGACACCAGCCCCAAAGGCGTGTAATGGAAGTTGCAACAAGGGCCCTTTCCAAAGTGCACTGGTCGTAAATATGCATATGTAGCTTAAAGGACACATTCA
The DNA here is from genome assembly GCF_002021735.2 of Oncorhynchus kisutch. Classification (NCBI taxonomy): domain Eukaryota; kingdom Metazoa; phylum Chordata; class Actinopteri; order Salmoniformes; family Salmonidae; genus Oncorhynchus; species Oncorhynchus kisutch. The sequence goes on along the minus strand of NC_034180.2, from coordinate 21,905,335 downwards.
CAGGAGCCCAGCCTACATTTAAATGACACCAGCTAGAAACTCTTCGTGTGTGTGTGTGTGTGTGTGTGGGGGGGGGGGGTCTATCGACACCAATCGATAGAAGACCGCGAGAATGAAGGATATTCTCTGTACTGCTGGAGGGAGCTCTGCTCTTTCTGTCCCTCAGACGATAGGGACCTTCGTCTGTCTGTTGTTAGTTAACTCTACTGTGCATGCTCTTACCTTGCACTTACTCTCATGTTGTTTCATCCATTTTCAATCACTTGCCAAATGAAAGAATGGGGATACCCAGGGAATACAATACCCTGAAAACAAGCAAAGGAACATACCACGGCAATCCACAATGTCTCTGTTGAGTAGGATTAAGGCCAATCATTTGTCCTGAGCCTGTTCAGGAAAAACTCTGGTCTCATATTACCGACAACTAGGTGCCTGGAGTTTGTCATGCTCGGGTCAAGAGGTCAGGAAAAACCTCCTGGCCAACTCATATCAGTTAAAACCTCCCACGGAGTCCTACTGAAGCCTGTGCTCCCCAACCAGCAGTAAGTGTAACTTCACATTGCATTAGAGTGGGCAGCGAAGAACCTGGTCGTGACCTCTACACAGAGCAGCATGTTCGGTCGGCTGGTTAATGCTTTAAAGTATACAATATGTGATCCGCACATTTAAATATTTACAGCATGGTCAGCTTATGCTCTAATTGGCAGGACAAGTGAGTGTAGGCTACAGTAGCACGCACACACACACACACACACGCGCACACACACACAATCATTGTGGGTGTTTTGGTTTCACCGTGGCATTGTCTTGAGACTTCCATGGTCATAAAAGCTTTATTCATTTACATTTTTTAAAGGAAAGTTTTTGTCTTACATAATTCAGGCCAAGGGATGGAGGGATGAGAGGAGGAGAGGAAGGGTTACAGGGAGGAGAAGATGGCTTCCATTTGCAAATCTCTAAATCATTTCTGCTTCTCAACGCCCGGGTGCCAAGTCCTGTTCCTCACAATGCCCTCTCTCTCCTTTCCTCTCCCTTCATCCCAGGATTATCTCTGGGTCTCTCAGTGCAGCGTTCAGAACCTGATAACCTCCACATTTACAGGGCCCTGGATGAAGGCTGAGGTGGCCGTGATAAACCTGACAGCCTGTTTTCCTTAATACACCATCTTTTTATCTGCTTGTAGGAACAAATGTGACAATAATGAGAAATAAATGGCGTAACACTCCAGTTTAAGTGGCCTGATATGTAACCTATTGAACTGAAAAGTCTGGCGTACCAACAAGACAGAAAAGCCACACGTTGGGTGCTGTAGCCCGAGAGAAAATTATACTTTTAGTGGATAAAGACTACAAAAACCACATGTGCTCGCTGCTGTAAAGTGCATACCGCAATGCTGTCAGAACAGTTACAAAAGGCTTGTCATACTGTATGCTGCAAGCAGCACAGACCTCAGAGGCTGTCGTGGCGTTGTGAGCAGAGTGTCCCTGAGCTGAGACTGTATTACATCAGTCTGTGTGTGTGTGTGTGTGTGTGTGTGTGTGTGTGTGTGTGTGTGTCTGTGTCTGTGTGTGTGTGTGTCTGTGTGTCTGTGTATGTGTGTATTACATCAGTGTGTGTGTGTATTACATCAGTGTGCTGTTTCATGTCCGCACACCGCTGTTACTTACACCCCTAAAGGTCAGGCTGTGTGTGTATATGTGTGTACTGGCTCACAATGGCTGATGGAACAAAAGCCTGCACTTTGTTGTACAAGGCTGTCCTGATGGGCAGTCGTAGGGGGGTGGGGCGAGACCGGGAGGGAGTACAGCTAGCTCGGCAATACAGCTAGCTCTTTTAGGCAGAAATGGACTGGCCGTAGGGCTGTTCGGAGAAATGCCAAATGGGCTGGTCCATCTTAGGGCTGTGGTGGTCATGAAATGTTGTCAGTTGGCTATTGTCATGTAAATGACTGCCGGTCTCACGGTAATTGACCATTCGTTAACGTAAACATGTTTCGCATCGCCGCTGATGCGTGCCTTTGGAACATCTGCATTTAAAAACATCTAATAAATCAATTGAATATACACCATCACAATGAACCCATTATTTATTTTAGGCAGGTCTAAACAACCATTATGATATGAAGAAAATGTATTTCAGATGAAAAGTATATTATAAAAGTATAGTATATTATATGGCTATGCTCCGTGCCATGGGCTGTGGTCTAGTTCATTTAGAAGACTAGATATGCTTATAAGTCCCGTGCCATTATTTTATATTGTATGATTTTATAGTGAGAAGAATATAATTGAACTTGAATAAAATAGACAGGATGCGCATATGAAGTGGCTATGTTGACCGTACAAGTTGTTACTTGAAACAGGTCCTAGATTTAGAGTTCCTTGGCAAATGTCATTTGAATGGTACGAAACATTAGAATGTCATAGAAACCGAACATGCATGGGCTGCATGGTGTGAACTCTTTCTAGTGGCAACCATCAGAACTCTGCTTTCACACGGGATTGCACATAGAAATGTCTGGGCTTATAAGAACACTTATTTCACTTCACGCCTCAACCAATGTTTGAGGAGCTTACAGCCTCTCACTGTCTGTCAGGTGACACTCCACCCAAACTCTGTATGCCATGGGCTCTCCAACCATGTTCCTGCAGCTACCCAGCGCTTCATTTGAGAAATCAGTTCGGGACCATCGATAGTAACATGTTTTTACAATGAAACATGCACTATATATACAAACGTACGTGGACATTCCTTGAGTTTTAAAGGCACGACACTGTTTTGATGATAAGTCTTCGATGTGATTTTTCCGACTGCATTTGTATTGATGTCAGAGTTGTTAGAGGAACAACAGAGCACTGAGTCCCAGGCCATTAGCGACCTGATGGAGAGTTGGATACTGCCAATGCATTTTACAGAGTGCATAAGAGGAGATTACAGTGACTCAACGGTCACGTGGAATCTGACTGCGATCGTGACTCATGACTGCCGGTGCGGTGGTAATATGTTCACCCCAACAACTCCATCTTTAGCCCAGTAGGACTGACTTATTGGGGTTGAATACTTATTATAAACTGGGCGGTTTGATCCCGGAACTCCACGTTGCGGCGGGCATAAGAACAGCCCTTACACATGGTATATTGGCCATATACCACACCCCCTCGGGCCATTTTGCTTAATTGACTCAAGACATTTCAGCTTTAGATTTTGTATTAATTTGAAAACATTTCTAAAAACATAATTCCATTTTGACATTATGTGGTATTGTGTGTAAGCCAGTGACACAGAATCTCAATTGAATACATTTCAAATTCAGGCTGTAACACAAGAAAATGTGGAAAAAGTAGAGAGATGTGAATAATTGCAACAAATCCAGCAGTGAAACCGAAACCCATTTAATTTCTCCATAAATGTTTGCAGGTGTACAGAGTGTTCTGGAGTCCTTGAACTAGACCTATCTAGCCCCCCCCCTCCCCCCCCCCCCCCCCCCCCCCACCCACACACACAGACACACACTGGTCTCCAATACAGCACCTCGGACCCTAGGCATGTCTGCTGCACACATACTGTTTACATGGGAGAGATAACAGGTGAGGGTGGTGTGTGTGTTTGTGTGTGCGTGCATGTGTGGGTGTCTGTGTGCATGCGTGCGTGTGAATGGGGGTTCTTTGATGACCTGACGTCAGCCTCCCCCTCCTCTTCCCTCTCTCCCACAGGGGACACATAAGAGATGCAGGGTCAGAGAGGAGGTGAGGGGGGAGGTGGGAGGAGTAGACAGGAGCATAGAGAGAGATAAGGCACTCTCTCATTCATGTATACAGAGCAGGTATGATTGTCAGCCAATTATAGGTGCTGGAGCAGGCATGATTAATCTGCCGAGAGCAAAGGGGGATCCGCCGGACTGGCCTAAGCTGGGGAGGAGATGCTGGGGAGGCAGGTACGCTATGTTAGACCCCAGGGGGTTTATACAGACCCAAATCAGTCTCTGCCATCACATACACACATGGCTGCTAGCACTCGAGACACTCAAGATTAAGATGGTATTGGCCAGTTTGGAGAGACAGAATCACAAAATCACAAAGAAAGAGAGGTGGGAAGAGAGAGAGAGAGGGGTTCCCCCTCCCTGAACAGCTGATAAGTTACTGGATCTCATCTTCTCCAATTGTTTCTCCTTAGTTCTCAGCTTAATCCCTCAAACAGGACCACTTCTGACGAATCTGAGCAGGAAATCTAACAGGAGGGCCCATTGAGAGAAGAGAGAGAAAGAGAGAGGCAGAGAGCGAGGGAACGATAGACAGAAAAAAAGGGGCTACTAGAAAGACAGCAGTGACATTGACTGATGTTTGAGCGCTCTCCCTGATTCGCTGATTAAACCCATCAATCTATATGCAGAACGGGTGTCCGATGCAAATAGGACCAATCAGGCGGGACAAAATGGTTTTGTCAGGAAGTTATGGAAATAAAGGCAGGCGGTAAAGTAAGAGAGGGGGAGAGCCGGGAGATCTGATAGCGGGGAGCACTGGAGGTGTGATGGTCCAAATTAGGGTGATTACATGGTCCTGTTCCTCTCTGTTTGGTCCAGCTCTGACAACCAAATTGCTCTGCCATTCTCTTCTCTTTCGCTTAGTGGCCAAAGCCAGGCTCGGGCTTGCCGATGTATGCAACAATACACATGCAATTGCTTGGCTGGACCACCTAGGGGAGGAATTTAAACAATAACATGTACCTTTTACAGAGGAAAGGTGGTCTGATACTCACAGACATTATATCCTTTCAAGCTGAATTTATTTCAGGGAATATGTTGTGATCAACAGCCAAATATAGGTTTGTTTCGACCCAACAGCTAAGGACATTGTGATTGCTCTTTTCAACATGCATACATGTATTATTAGCCTCTTTGAGAGGTTTTGAATTCTGTTCCATAAGCAAAGGACATGTGTTTGTCCATGACACAGAACTGTGTGTGTATGTGTGTCCAATGGAACAGAACAGATTGCTAATGCTATCTTTGGTGGAGCGTCTTCTCCTTCCCCTGGGAACACAACATTGGCTACGTCACATGACCAGTGTATCAGAACATGCCTGTGACACCACTGGCACTAAGCCCATTTGAATAGACATGGAAGGAGAGAAGAAAAAAAAGAAGGAAAAAAAATAGATTTCTCTGTGAAAAAGAGAAAGAGCATGTTCTCTTAAGAGAAGATTGAAGCTCTCTCCAGACCAAGCATCAAGCCACTAATTCCAGACAGGGTCTTGTTGTTCCTTTGTGTTGTTTTCTCTGTCTGCGTGCCCGCCAAAGCCTGACCATTTCAATATCTCTGCCTATCTTATAGCAGTCATTCCACAGTGGATTCTCTTTCCTCCCTCTCTCATCTTTCTCTCCCTCTCGATTTCTCTCCCTTGGCTCCTGAGTGTGTGTGAGTGAATGTGTGTGTGTGTGTGTGTGTGCGTGTATATGTATGTGTGTGTGTGTGTGTGTGTGTGAGCCTCAGGGAGTCTGGGTTCTCTCTCAGTGAGAGTGTGGCACACTCTTCCTCCCCTCCAGCCAATTCCGATCCGAATCAGTTTAATTAAGTAACAAATACTGTTGGCATAGTAACAGACCAGCTAATTTATCATGGGACATAGTCTGTGAGACGGACAGGTTGCCCAGCAACAGCCAATGGTGGCGCAAAGACGGGCCAATGACAAATTGCAAGAGATGCAGATGCTTATGATGGGGGGCTTCCGTTTAACTGGCGCTTGCATGGTAAGGGAGTGTGTGTGTGTGTGTGTGTGTGTGTGTGTGTGTGTGTGTGTGTGTGTGTGTGTGTGTGTGTGTGTGTGTGTGTGTGTGTGTGTGTGTGTGTGTGTGTGTGTGTGTGTGTGTGTGTGTGTGTGTGTGTCTATGAATGTGTGTTTGTGTGTGAGGAATCTCCAGGAGGCAGATTGGGATAAGGGGGGTCTGGGCCGGTCGAGAGGTGAGAAGGAAGGTGAATAAGTGGCACACAGCCCAATGTCGGCCTCCAGTGCCCAGATCCCAGACCTCATCCTAATTGTGTTCTCAGTGAGTGTATGTGTGTGTGTGTGCATTTGGTCCCTCTGGTAATGAAGTGTGTTGTGAGTTTACACCATCATTCCCCTGCTGACTGTGTTTATCCCCAGATTCCTCAGAACCATGGCAATCCCAGGGTGGAGAGAAAGTGTGTGTGTGGATTCGTGTATGCATGTAAGAATGGTAATTTCATGATGGAGACGCACAGCTCCAAGGGACTGTTTCTACTGTTGCTACGCCGGGGTCGTCTAGGAGATGTAAATATTACACCCGAATAATCAACGGAATCATTTTAACTCCGGTTTGTTGTTGCTGCTGCATGACACACACACACACACACACACACACACACACACACACACACACACACACACACACACACACACACACACACACACACACACTGAAGTCTCAATGGCCTGGCCTTCAGCAATGCCTTATGTCTTCCTCTGTACTAGAGTCTGTTATTCTAAGAGAGGTAAAAAACAGTGACTGATGGATGATGCTTTTGGATTACATTGTCAACCTAGCATGAGTATAATAAATATCAATCTGTTAGGCAGTCCTAAATACCGTAATGTGCAAATGGCTCGTTTCCTACTGCATTTCGGTGTACATCTCTGACCTTCTAGTTCTCTGCACGCTGAAGTATGATGGTACGATGAACATTTTGAATGATTTGCTCCAAAAACGAGTGTCACCCGTAGATGCGCTCCATCATCGTGTATCAGAATGGTCCATACTCGTCACGCTGTACCCCCTGTCCTTAGTCACAACCTCATATTAGCAACCATTTAATTTGCTCTACATGTAAAGATATTCAGTACATGTCATCTGTATGGCTGTCACAGGCAAGGACAATCATCTCTAATAGGGTCCCCTTCAATCCTAATGACAATAGCTATGAAGAGCGCCAACCATTTACATGTGTGATAGGGACATTTTCTGTAATGTAATGCATGTCTGGGATATGTAGAAATTCACAGGAGACTCTAGGCCCTCTCCATTGCACATTTCCCCTTCCTAATGGGTACTCAACACAGAGGCACAAGTCACAAGCGAACGAACGGCACACTCTCTCACCGGACGGATGCGTGATATACGTATATGATGAAAGTTATTCATCACATTTGAATGATTCTAATCAATTCCCTGTCACAGACAGTAGCTGCTGCTGAGGGCCTTACCATGATGCTAGTGATGAGAAGCATTTGTTTCTGCACTGTAGTGCCCTCATGAAATTTATATTTTCCATAAGAACTCGTAAAACCTTCAAGGCATGACTGAAGGGAACTCACTCTGCTCTGCCGCCACGGCCGTCGGCACAGCGCCCGGAGGGAGAGACAGCCAGACAGACACAAAGTCACATACAGATAAATAGACAAAATTATGAAGCGAATATTGCAGCACTAAAAACGTCCCCCCCCCACCACCCCCCCACAAATGCCATAATGGCCATGCACAGGGAAAGGTCTGTCTTGCCGAAGCCAAAACAACACATCTAAGAGCGAGCAAACGATTGGGACGCCATCCAACGATCATCACAACAGAAGCACTTCTCAGATGCCAGCCACATACATAACAATCTCAACTTTACACAAGGGTGTGAATGATTCCCTGTATTAAAACAGCTAGCCAGACAACACGATGAGAGAAATAAAACCTCTAAACAACGAGTTAGAAGAGGGAGTTAAATTCAGTTGGGCGTTGTAATCACCCAGTGAATATAAAAGCAAAACCACTGGCATAAAGAAACCGAGAGGAACCGAGAGAAACAGAAAGCGAGGAGGAGGGCAGGGAGGCATTTCTCTCATCTGAGACGTGGGATGCAAATTCCCCCATGCGTCTGCTGCCACACCATAGGTGAAATAAGATTGTCACTCTAATGCGTCTGTGAGATCCTGATGAGCTTGGGAATAAATATGCAAAAAAGGCCCGTCTTGGAAAAAAAGGAGGCAATCAAGGGTAGCAGCGGGCCCGGCTGGACAATAAATCTTTGTCTGTTTCAATCGCGGCCGTGGCCGAAACGGTGTAAAATTCGAGCAGGGATGTCATCAATTTCTGTTAGCTCCTCTGTCCCTCTCTGTGCCGACTGTGATGGATTGATTTTGTCACTTGTGCTCGGTTCACAGTATGTTAACACAGAAGGGCAGAGTTGGGTTATGGAGAAAGGGGTATTAGAGTCCTGAATGTGACCAGACTATTTTTTAAATATCTCTTCCTCACTCTCTCCTCGTTCCTAGCACCTCTCTCTCTCCCTCTCCTTCTCTCTCCTTCTCCCTCTCTCTTTTTCAGCATCTCTCCCTCTCGTCACCCTCTCTCTCTGTGCCTTCCATCCCTCTTTCTGTGTCTCTCTGTCTTTCTCTCCATCTCTATGCCTCTATATGCCCCCCCACTCCCCTCCACATCTCTGAGATAGGAATGACAGCATCAGACAAGAAAATAAGCTAAACAAGGGAGCATATGCAACAACAGAGAGAAAGAGAGAGAGGAGGGCTGAGAGAGAGAGACAATGAGAAAGAGAGAGAGAGGAGGGCTGAGAGAGAGAGAGAAAGAGAGACACTGAGAAAGAGAGAGAGACACTGAGAAAGAGAGAGAGAGAGAGAGAGAGAGAGAGAGGAGGGCTGAGAGAAAGAGAGACACAGAGAAAGAGAGAGAGATATAGGTTCACCTGGGGATTGGAAGGCTGGTTTATAATGTGATGTGTCTAGGAAGGCCTGGTGTCACAGGGACAGATACCAGGTTTGACAACACTAGAAACAGCTTTACCACGTAAAAGAAAATGGCACATGAATACCAAGAGAAAGAGGGCATTGAATTGTACACTGGCATTGGCGAAAACCATTTGGATGGAATAGATTTGACTCGCTCACAATTAAAATGTAGTTGAAAACCACAAGAAAATGTGTTAACCATACCAGAACATAGTTTAACCATACCACATCAATTGAAGTAAATATTTAAAAAATATTCAGTACCAGTCAAACGTTTGGACACACCTACTCATTCAAGGGTTTTAGTTTATTTGTACTATTTTCTACATTGTAGAATAATGGTGAAGACATCAAAACTATTAAATAACACATATGGAATCATGTAGTAACCAAAAAAGTGTTAAATAAATCAAATTATATTTTATATTTGAGATTCTTCAAAGTAGCCACCCTTTGCCTTGAAGACAGCTTTTGCACACTCTTGGCATTCTCTCAACCAGCTTCACCTGGAAGGCTTTTCCAATAGTCTTAAAGGATTTCCCACATATGTTGAGCACTTGTTGGCTGCCTTTCCATCACTCTGCAGTCTGACTCATCTCAAACCATCTCAATTGGGTATAGGTCGGGTGATTGTAGAGGCCAGGTCATCTGAGGCAGCACTCCATCACTCTCCATCTTGGTCAAATAGCCCTTATACAGCCTGGATGTGTGTTGGGTCATTGTCCTGTTGAAACACAAATGATAGTCTCACTAAGCGCAAACCAGATGGGATGGCGTATCCATGCAGAATGCTGTGGTAGCCATGCTGGTTAAGTGTGCCTTGAATTCTAAATAAATCACAGACAGTGTCACCAACAGAGCACCCCCACACCATCACACCTCCTCAACCATGCTTCACGTTGGGAATCACACATGCGGAGATACCCGGTTCACCTATCTCAAATTGGACTCATCAGACTAACGTACAGATTTCCACAGGTCTAATGTCCGTTGCTCGTGTTTCTTGGCCAAGAAAGTCTCTTCTTCTTACTGGTGTCCTTTAGTAGTGTTTTTTTTGCATCAGTTCAACCATGAAGGCCTGTTTTTGAATTTTTTATCTAGGAGATATTTTCCTAGTCGCACAGTGCTCCCAAAATAAAACTCCTGGTAGCACGACAAAATATTTTGTCACATATCCGACCAAATTGGTCACACTTTAGAGTCCTGGCTACTCTAACTAGCTACATCCCTCTCCTTATGCTGGCAAGTGGGAGTGAAGGACACTGTGCCCTGTTGTTGTGTTGCCAGCTTGCAGAGCAAACTCTCCCCATTGATCAGTAGATTGTATCCCAGTGATATCCAGATGGCTACCAATATTTCAAGTTATTTTTCATGTCGGCTGCTATACTACTCTGAATGAAATAAAGTGGGATGGAACATATTGACCATGTTAGCTACAGCCAGTAGTTAATAACATGTGATAGCCGATACTTCATTTGTAAATCGGGATGTCCCGGAAAATATACTGAGCGCGAGAGGAGAGGTTATCCTTGGGCTCATGAGGACAAAAAGTGACAAACACAACGATGCAACACAGTAAACAGCCAAGTAGCCTACTATCTATGGCCGTCACTGCAGGACACCTGCAATATGCATATGCACACATACTCAACTGTGGGGCTGACAAGACCCGAATTTCATTCAATTTTCAAGACGTCAATGGAGCAGTAGAACGAATATCACAATATCGGAATATAACTTCAAATAAAATAAACCAATGTAGGCTACAGCAGAACACATACGAGAACATATTGGCCTCCTGCCTATGTGAAAATATGAAGCGCGTATTAATTTGAACTTCACAGTACAGAAAACTTTTGCAAAGGAAATATATGTTCCTACCTTAGTTTTCAAAACCTCCCACAATGACTCTCCCCATGTCATGTCCATTTAACTCCTGACAGTCAAATTTCTTGCTCAAAGCCCCTCCTCTCTCCCACCGAGTCTGACTCGCTGGTAAGCCTACTAGCTAGTGGAGGTGCCGGTGGTGATGCTGAACTGGCGGCATTAACAACGCTGCTAGCTAAAGCATCGCCATCAGGAGCACTTTGCCCCTGACTCCTCTTCTCCGGCACTGAGAGTTTTCTGGCTCGTTTCGGGTTTGAATCACCATCTTTCTCTGGATTTGTGGTCTTGAAAAACTTCATCGAAGTCGATTTCCCTTTACTTATCAATGTTTTATTTGGCTTGCCCACGTTTCATATTCAGTAGTGCGACGACTAGCCTAGCTATGTGGTGTGATTACGTCGGGACCTCTTCATGAGTTGACCACCACTACCAAGACAAGACCTGCGCTAATATCAGTTACCTACCCCACCGTACACCACTATAACCTCTATGGCTACAAATAAGAGAGCAGGTCTGGAATCAGTGTGGCAGGGTAGGATGATTACACAGAACGATCCCAGCGTTTTGACCTGATGTTTTTTCTGGAGAAAACTTGATTTAACTCTGATCACCTTTATTGAGTGTTTACAGTGGGACAGTGAAACAATGAATAAATGATGGCGTGAGAAGTCCTGGATCCGGGCAAATAGGTGCTGGATCCTGTTCCGGCAGATAAAGTGTTCCAGATCAAATTAAGCACTGGTGATAGCCTACCTACAGCTGTACGGTGAAAAGCAACTGCTGCCCAGTTTCCACTAGATAGCAGAGCCACAAAGGCAAAATAGGCTATATCGTAAAGATTTATGAAAACAACAAATTGCTTTTTGGTCTTGATTTAACGTTAGGGTTAGGTATAAGGTTAGCAGTGCGGTTAAGGTTAGGGTTACAGATTTTAAGAAGATAAACTGCAGAAATGGGCAGGGATTGTGACTTTGCGGCTGTGGTAAGTAGTGATGACCAGTTATTTTCTCCAAGTTATTTCTCCCTCACGCTTCAAAATAAACAACTAGCTAGCTGGCAAGGGCTCATCAGGATGACTGAAACCACCGCAAGCATCGGAGTTAACCTCTGGTAGGCAAACCGGTGAAAGATAAGTAATTATTGCACTTGTTTGTAAATACCACACCACACAGGCCTGATTGACAAGCATTACTGAAAAACAAACAGTTCAAAAAACATATTGCCTAGAGAAGTTCTGAGATTACTGTGTGTTGGTCGTTTAAAGTAAACACCACCATCAACCAAGTTTGTAGGCACGTCCCATCTATCTAGCAGGGAGGTACCAGCATTCGCTATGAATGGACTTTGTGGTTCACTATGAGCAGACGAGTACACAGGAAGACGAAACGTCCCCATTCGACTAGTGAAATGAAAATGCGCTGGTTCTAGCTTGTGGTTTGGATAATGTTGATGTTTATGACAAAACCTAATGTTGTTAATATAGTCATGACTATATGCAGTGGCAGAGGAAGGGTGAAATTCCCATTTAAATGTATCCATGTTTTGGTAATCCAAACAACGCAACATGTTAGGTTATTCACGCAACCCAACTGGTTGGGTCAAAACAAGGCAGCGTGTGTTCTATCCAATATTTACCCAGCGCTGGGTTACTAAATAACCCAAATTGGTTTGTTTTTATTAAAGCATCATTTTTTAGTGTGTAGACTTTCTTATTCATTGACTCCATCGCTCGAGGAATACATTCACAAAAACAATTCTTCACTCTCTTTCTGTTTCTTCTTACTTTGTCTTTCTGTAGCTCTCCCTCTTCTTCTCCCTCTACTTCTTAGTTGTCCCTCTACTTACTAGTTCTCCCTCTACCTTTTAGTTCTCCCTCTCTCTCTCTCTCTCTCTCTCTCTCTCTTTCCCTCCCTCCCTCCCTCCCTCCCTCCCTCCCTCCCTCCCTCCCTCCCTCCCTCCCTCCCTCCCTCCCTCCCTCCCTCCCCAGTAGGATGACACTCTGCTCTGAACTCCTGCACCACTACCTCTGGGAGATGTCTTGGCTCAAACTTGGCTTTCAATAAATCTCTGGATACAGGAGTAGTTCGGACCCTGTACACACATTCCTCAGTGCCGGCAGCAGTAGCAGCAACTCACACCCCTGCAACAGCCTTCCAGGGCTGAACAATGGAGGAAAGAGGGACTAAAAGTTGAAAAGATGACCAGAAATTATTTTCAGTTGTGTTCACACACACACACGCGCGCACACGCACGCACACAAACGCACACACACACATGTGATTTGAGGAGGGTCGTTCATGACCGCATCGCAGCACCCAGCGATAGAGGAACATTTGGTTTCTATTAGCCAACAGTGCATTTATATGGCATTATGTTAGAAATCAGTACATAAATTATGTACGCTGTAAATTCACTATTCATTTCAAAGGGAAGTTTTGGGGTCGTGTCGCCAACTAACTGTCTGTTGGAAAACAAAATGTTAAGATTTATGGAAGCAAAATCTAACAAGACTAGTAGAGAGGAAAACAAGTTGAATTTGACCTCTGGTGGATTTTGGTCATTTGAGGATAAATCGTAATTTAGGCTTAACTTTTCCTATTATCATAAAACATCACTGCTAGTCAAATGAACACATTACAATTATCTTTATTGTTACCATTAGCAATATTGACAATAAAATCATGAAAATAACCATGGTTATTAACATAATTATCAATGTTGTATAACATATAGTTTTAGTAACAGTAGTAGTAATGACAGCATTGGAGGCAGTCCTTGGTGTAGTTTTGACAGTAACATTATAAGTAGAGATTGTAGTACTGGTCTAGTGTTAGTAGCAGCACTACTAGTCGTATTTGAAGATGATCCCCTGGTTAATCGACAGTAATGATACTTATGGTAATGTCCTCGCTGAACCAGACATCACCCTGTCCCTCTCAGACACAGTGCATAGTTCCCAGACACCGGTGTGATTTAAACATGCCCCCAGAGAACTCACTGGGCCTGCCGTTAAGGTTGCTCCCCCTGTCAGGCCCCTATCTCCATCAGGCCACAGCCAAACACCTCCCAGGCTCCCATGCCTAGGAACAGCTGAGGAAGAGGAGGAGGAGGAGGAGGAAGGTGACAAAGAAGAGATAAGGCCAGGGGGACAAAGCAAAGAAAATGTTTGCCTCACCCGAACCGAATCTCCTCTTTCTCCTTCACGTCCCCTCTCCTCCTCGTCTCGGTCTCCCCACCCCTCTGCTCTGCACCCCACTCTGTTCCCGCTGCCTATTAGGTGTGAAATCCCTGGCAGATAATTTGTTTAGTAAATGAAACAGATGTCTTTTCCGATTTTTTGGAGTGTGTTCCCGGGAGACTAGCGTCCGGGGGGTCAGGCGGAATGCACCCCAGGGGTGGTTGGAGGGAAGAGAAATAACAAGGCTGGTTGAGTGCCTGGGGACCACAAACATCATTCACATCTTCCCATAATCATCAAGGCGATGCTCGGATGCCTCCTTAATTTACATAATACCCATCCTGACACTTTTACTCCTGCTATCCATCACTGGCTGGGATGAGGCCCTCTCTCTCTCTCCTCTCCTCGCTCTCTCTGTTCTCTCCTCTGATTGTGTCTTGTGTTTATCTGCCCAAGCACAAAAGATTGATTCCCCACTGTTTCTCTCCCTTATGTTCGGCAGATATGAATTTTCACAGGATGATGAAGCACAGAGTCAGCTAATAATAAACACAAAACACACATATAAAAGAAGAAGAAGAGAGGGGACTTCTTTCTCTCATGTGTCTGTCTCCATTTGGGTTATGCGAAGAGACGGATGCCGGGTTAAGGGACTCAGAGGTACTCTGCTGAGAGTTAAATTAAAAATGCAATTCTTTTTCTGTCGCTTCTTAAAAATATCATTGTTTCGCCGAGAGAAAATGGGAAGAAAATAGAGATCAAAAATTAAAATACACCAGGCAGCTAGTGACAATAAAGATGTGTGGCCCCAAACACTGTTTTGTATTGTCTGTGTGCAGTCTGGAAATGTGTTTTGACTGATCAGACTTTAACTTCGGCACAAAGTGTGTGTCAAGGCATTGTACTATTCATCAAAATGGGTCACTATGCAGACAATGCTAGGCTCATAGAGGAGACAATGATAATGTGCATTGACACCATCATAGATATGTAAATTATTCACATGCCATTAAATGCATGGCGGGCGGGGGCATGGGATGGCTGGGACAGTGATGACAGGGGTCTGCGTCCCAAATGGCACCCTATTCCCTATATCGTGCACAACTTTTGACAAGGGCCCATAGGGCCATAGGGGCCCATAGGGCTCTGGTCAAAGGTAGTGCACTATGTAGGAAATAGGGTGCCATTTGGGACGCAAACCGGGGACATGTCTTCAGGTCCATGCAGATGAATACTACATTCATGAAGTGAACAGGCCAGGCCAGACTAATGAATGTATAGGCTGGGATGCAGCACATCATCAACATAACCTCAATAGTTATATATTCAAGTACTACAATGCCGCATTATCACAACAATGTGGCAATGCAAAAAAGCACTTGTATTTCACTGCTACAAAGCAATGGTATTTTCATATCCTATGTCCTGTCACAAATTAGTTAAACTTCTAAAATTGTGTGTGTGTGTGTGTGGGTGTGTGGGTGTGTGTGTGTGTGTGTGTGTGGGGGGGGGGGGGGGGGGTACTAGACTAACATGTGGAATTGTTTTAAGATGTCATACCATGGATCATTTAATTATAGGACCCATTTAAGTATCCTGAATATATATTTAAAATAATAATTTGGCCATTACTACTATAGCCCATGTTACACGGGTGTGTCTATAGACTCCTCAGGATGAATGAAATATATATTGTGGGAACAACTGTTGTTATTATGAGCATGAATTCCATATAGGATTTGTTTTGTTAACCAATTTAGGATAGAAATACTTCCTGTAATAGTCGTGGCCTATAGAATCCATAGTATTTCTGGTGTTCTATGTCTAGATAATTGTATTTGTTACTTAGATTTGAGGTAAGTAGACATGCTTTAATGTGGATTCAATGGATACAGACATCACAGAGGATAACACTCAATGTATACCACCCCACGTCTGTAGGAATATAACCGAACATTACATTACCCAGTCTCTATGTGTAGCACCCTATAGGCTGAACACACTGGATGACATATAGGAAAATACACTGTAGTCATGTTTTACATAAAGGATAAGGTGCTTTTCAATAAACAGGTACTGTACGCACACAACAAAAATGAATATATATACTTACATAAAAAAAACGACATGTAAACATACGTTTATGAAACAACATAGAAAAAACGTAACTATAACTGTAAAATAATAAACACCACAGATATTGTGTGGCAAAATTCAGGTTTAAGAAGCCATACAACCCATATTTTAAAAATAAAATCAATAACCTTTCAAAAAAAGGCTACCTCAATACGAAAACACATACGCATGCATATGCTCTGCATGTATTGTCCTTCCCTCCATACGTACATGACCTGCTCCTTCCCTATCATATGATTTAGGAATCAGCCGAGGGAGAGAAATATATGGTCTGCTCTCAGTCCTCAAAGTTTCCTTTACGATAACGAAAAAACCATTAGCTGCTGTCAAACCCAGAAGAAGAGAGATTCTTTTTTTTATTGAAATAAGATTAAAATGATAAGTTTGACTGCGGCTTCCACCTGATAAAATATTTCAGCTCATAAGCGTGGTGTGGGCACAGGGATTAGAGTGAGGGAAGGGGGAGGGGGGAGGAACCGAGAAATTCATAATGTATAATAAAACAAAAGGTGTCATGGGAAATAACACTGATATTAAAATTAGAATAAGACGGGATCTATATGAAAAATGCAGATTTAAAAAATGTAAATGATGACGGGTTGGAGAAATAGATAGATGTGAAGTTGCGATTGCGGCTTAGAAGTGAGAGGAGTCGTCTTTGAGCTCTCTGTTTAATGCTGGGATTTCTGGTGACCTATTCCTCATGTCTCTCTGTTGTAGAGTGGGGGCTTACACTGAGTTTGTCGACAAACAACCCTGCTCTCTCCAAATCTCTGTACGTGGGTTGCATGTAGATAGGAAACATTTGACTTCGCCAGTGTACAGAAAAATTAGGAGTGCATACGAAGTGACGCTGGCTATACCTGTAAAACACACAAATATTTCATATGAAAATAACCTAATGCGCTTCCACCTGCAAATGTTCACCTTTAAATAGAACATTTTGTTCTGTTAAACTACTTGTATTCTGTTTTGACAAAAAATATACATCATTTCTTTCAGTAAGGATAATGTACTATCCTCTAGTTACGCTTGGCTTGATATTGGGAGTGAATTCTATGTAAAAAAAAATATCTGAACTCATCACCTATATGCATTTAGAAAAATAACAATCTACAGTATTTATTTGATATGTAGCCTACAGACATTTACAGAAGGGGTAAATGAAAGTCCAAAATGACAATCCTGCATTTTACTGTAAACAAATTATATACTACACTTAAATTCTTTGAGAGCATAAAAAAAAAACTAAGATGTAAAGCAACAACAACAACAGAAAGAGCCAAGGCAAATCCACTCAAACGACATCAGAACCAGAGGCCAGACACAAATGTATTCCTGTTTTCGGTGCCTAGGACGGTTGAAGGAAAGGTGGGCTTTACAAGAAAAAATTGTATTTGAGGTTAGTGAGTGGATGTTTTAAAGGACATGCCACCCTGCACTTGCAGAGTAGGAGTTTGTGTGTGTGTGCGTGCGTGCGTGCATGTGGGAGTGTCCCCCGTTGATGTGACAGATTCGTTTTTTACACAGCAGTAGCGGTGGCCTAGTCGGCAGGCAGAATAAGGAGGGCCTGGTGTCGTTTCTAGAGGGCAGGAAGGAGGGAGAGAGGGATAGATAGAGAAAGGAAGAGACAGCAGGCGGGCAGGCAGGAGAAAGACGGGCCTGGTGTGTAGAGAGGTGTTGAGAGGGTGGGACGGACGGAGGGTGTGTGTGTGGGAGGGGGGGGGGGGGGGGTGGAGACAGGCCTGCAGTCGTGTCGACTCCCCAGGGTGAGTGGCAGGAACAGCAGCAGCTGAAGGGTACATCAGCGCCAGCCATGCCTGCCCCGTGCCTTGGTATGCACTGCGCCATACTGCCATTCACTGTGGGCTGAGGTGCTGAGCTATGAGATACAAACATCACCAAAACTTTGCCAACATTTCGTGTTTTCTTCACCCAGCCAAATGAAACCAAATCTAAATCAAAACTAGACGTTGAACTCATGTCTCTGCCCAGTAGGTTGATTATTGCGCCTTAACAAAAAAGGAGAATTATGTTGAAGGGAAAAAGAGGACAGAGCACGCCCCCATTCTCATCGACAGGGCTGTAGTAGAGCAGGTTGAGAGCTTCAAGTTCCTTGGTGTCCACATCACCAACAAACTAACATGGTCCAAGCACACCAAGACAGTTGTGAAGAGGGCACAACAAAACCTCAGGAGACTGAAAAAATGTGGCATGGGTCCTCAGATCCTCAAAGCTTCTACAGCTGCACCATCGAGAGCGTCCTGACTGGTTGCATCACTGCCTGGTATAGCAACTGCTCGGCCTCCGACCGTAAGGCACTACAGAGGATAGTTTGTACAGCCCAGTACAACACTGGGGCAAAGCTTTCTGTCATCCAGGACCTCTATACCAGGTGGTGTCAGAAAGGCTCTAAAAGAGGAATGCCCTAAAAATTTCCCTAGTCAAAGACTGTTCTCTCTGCTACTGCATGGCAAGCGGTATCAGAGCACCAAGTCTAGGTCCAATAGGCTTCTAAACAGCTTCTACCCGCAAGCCATAAGACTCCTAAACATCTAATCAAATGGCTTCCTGGACTATTTGCATTGTCCCCCCCCACCCCCATTTTTAGGCTTCTGCTACTCTCTGTTTATTATACATGCATAGTCACACATCTACCTACATGTACAGTACCAACTCATTCAAGGATTTTTCTTTATTTTTATTATTTTCTACATTGTAGAATAGTAGTGAAGACATCAAAACTATGAAATAACACATATGGAATCATGTAGTAACCAAAAAAGAGTTAAAATATATTTTATATTTAAAATTCTTCAAAGTAGCCACCCTTTGCCTTGATGGCAGCTTTGCACACTCTTGGAATTCTCTCAACCAGTTTCACCTGGAAGGCTTTTCCAACAGTCTTAAAGGATTTCCCACATATGCTGAGCACTTGTTGGCTGCTTTTCCATCACTGCGGTCCAACTCATCCCAAACTATCTCAATTGGGTGTAGGTCTGGTGATTGTGGAGGCCAGGTCATCTGATGCAGCACTCCATCATTCTCCTTTTTGGTCAAATAGCCCTTACACAGCCTGGAGGACTATTTATATTGCCCCTTCCCACCCCTTCCCACCCTTTTACACTGCTGCTACTCTCTGTCGTTATCATCTATGCATAGTCACTTTAATAACTCACTTTCATAACCTACATGTACATATTACCTCAATTACCTTGACTAACCGGTGCCCCCCACATTGACTCTGTACCAGTACCCCTTGTATATAGTTTCGGTATTGTTATTTTACTGCTACTCTTTAATTACTTGTTACTTTTATTTCTTATTCTGATTTATATTTTTTACATTATTTTTTATTTTTCATTTATTCAAAATTATTATAAAAATATGTTTTAACTACATTGTTGGTTAGGGGCTCGTAAGTAAGCATTTCACTGTAAGGTCTACACCTGTTGTATTCGGCACATGTGACTAATGCAATTAGATTTGATTTGATTTTAAAATGTACATTGGCTGTTAGGGGAAGTAACGATAAAGGTTAGGTGAATTTACATAGCAGGTTAGGGGAATTGTTAGGTGAAAGTTTAAGGGTTAGCTAAAATCCTACAGTTGTCCCTGACACCACTCTAACATGCAACCTTTGGATTGCTAGACTGTCGTAGATTACACCCACCCATTCTTGCCAACCAACCTCTCTACTTTCATTTCTGTCCCATGTAACTAGACCATTAGTAGATCTCATACATCTTGGAGGTGCTCAGAAATACGTAAAGTATATTTCGTATTGCTCTGAGGCAAGGCTGAACTTATCCATTCATTACACCTGCACCTGAGTATTCACTATGGGTTGAAGTTAATTAAGAGCTGTTAGAAGTAAAAAGAAAGACATCCTCTTCCTAGAGAAATTTAGCCAGACCTCACCATAAATTTACCAACACTGTTTCGGACATTTTAGAGATTTTTATGGGTTACAATTATATCCCTTACGTAAAAACCACGGGGAAAATCACATGATTGGTGTAAATGTGTTTTTGGAACCCGTCACATGTGAAAACATGTATTTGGAACACTTCACATGTGACATTTCAACAGAACACGTGAAAATAAAAATGTGTCATTTTTATACACAGTACTTCTAACATACAGTGTGCTTCAATTGACATCTTTCACATACACGATTATGTTCCTTTATACAGTAATTATCATTATGTCCTCCCCTGGGATTTGAACTCAAAACCTCTTGGTTTACGCCACCATGCCTGTGGTAAAAACTGATTTCACCTGTATTCTTATACTTTGGAGTTCAAATTGACTCAGATTTGTTAACAAAAAAACTCAAGAAAAACTATTCTATTTATCATTGTGATTCAGCAGTAACATTAAAACAGAATAATATGCCCCACCAACAAAATTAAACTATACAGAAAACCCTAACATTTACTTACATTTTCACATGACATTTTACATTTGAAGTTTTCCAAAACCACTTTTTTTTTTTTTACATGTGATATGTCACATGTGAAGTGTTCCAAAAACATGACTTCAAATGTGAAGGGGATGTCAGCAATCTGAATTTCTTACTATGGCACCAGGTCTGTGGCCACAGATCGGCCATAGATTCATTGGCAAGAATACATTTCTGCCCTGCTAAAAGTTACCCAGAATCAAGTCAATAATTGTGTGATTATCTGACAAGACCAACAACAAACCAAGTACCAAGTACCAAGTACAAAAGTAACCTTTTGGTCTGGAATGCATTCATGTCTCAGCAGCGCCACGAGAAACATTTGTTATCAAGAACATATATCCATACACTCTCAAAAATAAGATTATGGTACATTGTTTAAAGGTGCACATAAGGTACCTTCAGAGGTACATAGTTCTGGTCCTAAGGTTCTAGTCGGTACCTTTTAAGGTACATATGCAGATCATCTGTACTGAACAAAAATATACATATAAATGCAACATGTAACAATTTCAAAGACAGAGTTACAGTTCATATAAGAAAATCTGTCAATTGAAATGAATGAATTAATCTATGGATTTGACATGACTTGGGCAGGGGCACAGCCATTGGTGGGTCTAGTGTTTCCCTCACAAAAGGGATTTATTACGAACAGAAATACTCCTCAGTTTCATCAACTGTCTGGGTGACTAGTCTCAGATGACCTCGCAAGTGAAGAAGCTGGATGTGGATGGCTGGCGTGGTTACACATGGTCTGTGGATGTGAATTTAAAAATAAATGAACATACATTTATCTTTCAACAGCTCTGGTGGACGTTCCTGCAGTCAGCATGCCAATTGCATGCTCCCTCAAAACTTGAGACATCTGTGGCATTGTGTTGTGTGAAAAAACTGCACATTTTAGAGTGGCCTTTTATTGTCCCGAGCACAATGTGCACCTCTGTAAATATCATGCTTATTAATCAGCTTCTTGATATGCACACCTATCAGGTGGATGGATTATCTTGGCAAAGGAAAAATGCTCGCTAACAGGGATGTAAAGAAATTTGTGCACAAAATTTGCAAATATGTCAAGGAAAAAGGTGGCTACTTTGAAGAATCTCAAATATAAAATATATTTAGATTTGTTTAACACTTTTTTGGTTACTACATGATTCCATATGTGTTATTACATAGTATGGATGTCTTCACTATTATTCTACAATGTAGAAAAT
Organism: Oncorhynchus kisutch; assembly: GCF_002021735.2. Lineage (NCBI taxonomy): Eukaryota > Metazoa > Chordata > Actinopteri > Salmoniformes > Salmonidae > Oncorhynchus > Oncorhynchus kisutch. The sequence goes on along the minus strand of NC_034180.2, from coordinate 21,883,710 downwards.
AGTCAAAATAAAACCCTGTAATGAGTAGGTGTGTCCAAACTTTTGACTGGAACAGTATATATTACAGTTTTACCCCATTTTTCTCCCTATATATCCAATTGGTAGTTATGATCTTGTCTCATCTCCGCAACTCCCCAACAGACTTGAGAGAGACGAAGGTCGAGACATGTCCTCCGAAAGACAGACCGCCAAACCGTGCTGCTTCTTAACACACTGCTCGCTTAACACACTGCTCGCTTAACACGGAAGCCGGCTGTGATCGCCTGGAAACGAAACTCATGCTCTAGTGGCGCCTTAGCACTGCAATGCAGTGGTTTAGACCTCTGCACCACTTAGGAAGCCAGTTATTGTAATTTTCGCAGTAATTTACTGTTGCTAATCTGTGACACTCACTGGCCTGACAGTGTAGCAGGAAACTAAGTATTACAATAATAGTGATTAATGAAACATTAAATACTGTAAAGCTTTTTTAGTATCAGAAACACTTATGTCTACCTTTGACAAGCCTAGATATCTAACAGTATTCTATATTAGTGTTTATAACCAGAATACAACAGATCACATTAACTGTGATGACACTCCATCTCATGGGAGACAAGAAAGAGGTCGCTCAAAGCCACACCTCCAATAAGCCACACCTGCAGTATTCTGATAAACCGCCACTTCTACAGTATGCTGCCAACAGCAAGTAATGTTGTCAACAGAAGGGTCAGCGAAGGCACAGTAGGTTACTGGCATGTATTGCTGGTGGCAACCAATTGGTTATAAGTTGTTGTGAATTTGACAATAACTTACTTACAAATGTTTCCAGTTAAGGAAATACAAATTCACTGAAACTTCAAGCAACATTGCCGTTAAATGAGTGGAGAATCCACAATAACATCATTACAGTGCAGCTACTGTAGTTAGTGACACATGCTCTTAATAAGGTTGCAGAACAGACAGCGTCAAATGAGGTGCTCAACTTACATTGCGTAACCATCAAACGCCCCCACCTATCAAAGTGCAGTAATGATCCTATCTTATCTTGAAAATATTGGGTGGGAAAATGTCCCATTATACCTTGAAGATACCAAACTGTACCACGTGAGTTTATATGTGTACCTATGAAGTGTAGCTTTGACTTGTTTGCACCCCAGGGAACAACACTGTACCTTAACCACATACTTATTCATGTGTTTATGCCCTTTTATTTGATTTATTTTACCTTTATTTAACTAGGCAAGTCAGTTAAGAACAAATTCTTATTTTCAATGACGGCCTAGGAACAGTGGGTTAACTGCCTGTTCAGGGGCAGAACGACAGATCTGTACCTTGTCAGCTCGGGGGTTTGGACTTGCAACCTTCCGGTTACTAGTTCAACACTCTAACCACTAGGCTACCCTGCTGCCCTAATGGATAGTTCAAAAGTTCATCAAATCATTAGTTTGTTGTTGTACAAGTAAAAATGTATCGATACCTTTTTTTAGTAAGTGGTGAGATTCTTTGTGAAAACCGGGGTACTGCAATTATGATCGGCCTGTCCCTACAGCTAAAGAGATATAGTGGTATCTCAACTCGTGATTTCTTATACAAAAGTAGCCTTACATCAGTAAAGATAGTAGAGCCATCATCTTGAGTAGAGAGGTCTTGTGCTGCCGGTTGAAAGCACTCCGAAAAGGAAACTCATGAGTACAGCTTCACCCGACAATTCGTGACCTTTTTCCCTGGTCACCACTTCTGTGTCTTTTCATGTCAGTGCAATGTCATGCATTTATTTGGAGTGGTCCCTCCATTTCCTAGTCTTCAGATTGACAATACGACAAGGCAGATGGATGGGAGCACAGAGAGGTTGATAGGAAAGTGGGTACCTTCAGAAAGTATTCACCCCCCTTTGCTTTTCCCATATCTTGTTTTACTACAGCCTGAATTTAAAATGGATTAAATTGAGATGTTTTGTCACTGGCCTACACACAATACCCCACAACGTCAAACTGAAATGATGTTTTTCCAAACATTTTGCAAATGAATTAAACATGAAAATAGTATTCAACCCCTTTATTATGGCAAACGTAAATAGATGCAGGAGTAAAAATGTGCTTACCAAGTCGCATAATTAAGTTGCATGGACTCAAACTGTGTGCAATAACATTGTTTAATGTGGTTGAATATGTTTTAAAAATTCAACAAGGCACTAAAATAATACTGCAAAAATGTGACAAAACAATTCACTTTTCATCCTGAATATAAAGTGTTATGTTTGGGGCAAATCCAATACAACACATTACTGAGAACCCCTCTCCATATTTTCAAGCATAGGGTTGGCTGCATCATGTTGTCATAGGTATTCTTGTTATTGTTACGGACTGGGGAGTTTTTCAGGATAAAACATTTACAGAATGGGTCTCAGCACAGGCAAAATCCTAGAGAAAAACCTGGTTCAGGCCAAATCTACGCTAGAGTTGCTTACCAAGATAGTGAATGTTCCTGAGAGGCCGAGTTACAGTTTTGAATTAAATCTACTTGAAAATGTATGCCAATACCTGAAAATGGTTGTCTAGCAATTTTCAAAAAATATAAATAGTACCCCCTAGTTTCAAGAGGCTAGCAATGATCAACAACCAATTTGAAATAGCTTGAAGAATTTTGAAAAAAATAATGGGCAAATGTTGCAAAATCCAGTTGTGAAAAGGTCTTAGAGACTTACCCAGAAAGTCTAAGAGCTGTAATCTTTGCCAAAGTGTTGACTCAGGGGTGTGATTGTGAGATATTTTGGTATTTCATTTTCAATTCATTTGGCAAAACACTTTTTCAATTTGTCCTCATGGGTTATTGTGTGTAAAATCTATTTAATCCATTCAGAATATAAGCTTTAACACAACAAAATGTGGAATAAGTCAAGGGTTATGAATACTTTATGAAGGTACTATAGGTCATTAGAGTCCACCAATGTTACCAGGCAAACATGTTTTACGGTTTGTATGTGTGACTTTGACACATTGAACCGACAATTGATTGACCAAGTTGCTGTTGAGACGGTTTTCAACAGTGCCACAATGGTCTTAGGAAATGGTACAATAGGACATATAACAATTTAGACTATTCTAAACACTACATGAACTTGATTCACATGTTGAATCATCGATGACTCACCAGATGACCACCAAGAGACCTTGAATGCATCGGAGAGCAACACTGTAGCTTAGAGAGGAACAGTGGGCATTGTTTCTGCAAAAGTATTTATGCTTTGTAATATACTAGTCGACGGAGGTCAATGAGAGAACGAATGAACACGATCCACTGAATGGTCTGAATGATCAGCATGCTGAAGTAAAACTTACTCTGCATTGGCAAAGTTGACACCGGTCCTACTTCTTGCAAGAGCCACTCAGTTCAGAGAGGGGGTGGGGGAAAACAGGGAGGGAGTGAGAGAGAAAGAGATGAAGAGAGAAAGGGGAGGGATGGAAGGAAGGAGAGAGGGGAAGATATAGAGAACAAGGGAGAGAGAAAGAGACATTTTTCAATTATGTTGCATTGATTGACACTCAATACATGACATTTCTTGTCACAAAATTATAACCCCACACGGTCATTGTACATGACACAAACCACTCGGGTCAGCCACCCCTGGCCACCACACCTCTGTCTCTGTACAAGGAAGGAGGAGGGAGTGAGCAGTGAGCAAACCTCTTTCTGGAAAAAAGTGAAAGAGAAAGAGTCCTCTTTGATATTAGCCTCCCTTAGGGGGTCTCCTGCTACTAAAGAATGTTAGAAGTTCAGGTTCCAGCCACTAGCCTCTGAAAGATGACCTCGTCTGCTGCCAGATGTCCTCTGTGACCAGCCAGTCAAGGGCAGGAAAGGGAGGAGGGCTGGGACATGAGGACTATCAGACCCAGGGTCGGACTGGGGCCAGATATTGGCCCAGGCATTTTTCAAAACACCATTTAATTTTTTTTTTTTTTTTAATCTAGCCCCCACCACTGTGCCATTTTTTGCCTTGAGGCTCAAAAAATGTAGACATTAGCTAAAGATGGACAAGCCCATCTGGCATTTGTCTGAACTGTCCTATAGCCAATCCTTTTCTGTTCAGACCAGTAGAAGGATAGGACAGGGGTGGTGTTCAAGTGTTTGTAATAGCACTAACATGGAATAAAAATGTATGAAATATAATTAAAATATAGAAAATGAAGAATAGGAATACGGAAGTGTTACAGTTTGGCTTTGCAGTTTGGAGGGACTCATGAATATCACTAAGTATTGTGCATCTTCACATTATTAAACACATTATTAAACGGATGTGGCAAAGCTAGTGCAAAGCTAGTGCTTGACGGATAAGCCAACCATCAGAAACCATATTGATCTTCATGTCAATATAAAGCCCTAAAAACCTCCACTTGCCCTTCCTGATGTCTATTTCACCAACATTAGCTGCAAAATGTGGCAATTATACTTAATGCACCTCACTATCCTTAAAACGCTTAATGAACCTCGTTAACCTGCACAAGCGCTTCACCAATAGAGAGGGAGACAACCCTACCGTGAGCGGATGGCAAAGCTGACAAGAGATTTCTCAGAATGTTCAGAAGAAGACGGCGGCGAGCGACGGTTGGCTCGGCCATTAGCGCCAGCCACAGAGCCAGTCAGCCTGATTTCCTGGACTCCTTGCGAGTGTCTGAATGAGTGCTCTTAAACGCTCCTCATCTCGGGGAAAAAGGGAATCTATTTTTTGCCCATTAGTGCTGGCATTAAGAGCCATTATTTGCCTTAACGGTGCTAACTACCCACTCCCACGTCACCCATCATTACCATTATTATTCCTCGTCTAACTTGAAAGGACACAGGGATGTTTGAAAGGGACTGGGTTTGTTTGGCTGCTCCCGAGGAGAGAGGAGGGGAGGAGGGACGATAAGGGAAAGGGGACTGGGATTTTGCTGTCTCTCTGTGCTGAGTTTTGGCATGGTAAGGGAAGGAAGGAGTGAGGGATTGAGAGGGATGCTCAGACACTTGGAGAACTGACTTTACAATGATTACTCACTTGACACTTAGATGCAAGAGAGAAGTTGATTAGTTGGGGTTTCCCCCCCCCCCAATTTAGTGATATATTCATAAACAAAGGATTGTATTTTCCATACAAAGCTATGGATGGTAGCAACAGCTGAGTTTTTCTGTTAAAATATGATCATAATTTTTATACACTGAACAAAAATGTAAATGCCACATGTAAAGTGTTGTTTCATGAGCTGAAATAAAAGACCCCAGAAATGTTCCATACGCACAATGATCTTATTCATTTTATCCTTTGTCAAGATAATGCGGATTTGTTTTTCTGTGTGTAATAAAGCCCTTTAGTGGGGAAAAACTCATTCTGATTGGCTAGGACTTTGCTCCCCATTGGGTCGGACTGTCTCCCAAGTGGGAGGGCCTATGCTATCCCAGGCCCACCCATGGCTGTGCCCCTGCTCAGTCATGTAAAATACATAGATTAGGGCCTAATGAATTTAGTTCAATTGACTGATTTACTCATGTGAACTGTAACTCAGCAAAATCTTTGAAATTGTTGTATGTTCAGTATATATTTTTGTTCAGTGTAGTTCACATGTGTTTAGTGAGTGTATATACAGCCAGCAGATGTTGAATGGTTCCTGATAACTCCACTTCTAATCTTAAACCTGATTTCGATCCCTATGCCTTTGGATCTGCCAGCTGAATATTCCCTTCCTTTCTTTTTCCAATTGACTGCTGATGAGAACAACTGATACATTTTGTTTCTCAAAATCACAGATTTAAAGCAAGAAACCACAATAATTCAACAATCATTATCATCTTCTCAATTTCCCTCTTTCTCAATTTAAGCAGACAGAGACAAATATGTTGAGTATGCAGGTCCCAGACATTGGTACTTTGAGGAAAAGCTATAATGGCAGCACTGGTCTCACCTGTAATGGCATATGGCCCTCCCTCCCGTTCTCTCTGACTGTGTCCCAAATGGCACCCTATATAGTGTATGGCCCTGGTCAAAGGTAGTGCACTATGTAGAGAATAGGGTGCCATTTGGGAAACACCCGCATCGATCAGATCAGTGCCCCTAAAATAAACATCTGGGCTTCTGCGTGCGTGTGAGGAAGGGTGGGCAGGGCACGGATCCCATTGCCACGGTGCCCTTGGTGTGGAGTGAAGTGGTGTCCAGTAACAAAGGTGGAGGCCACCAGTACTGAGCAGAGAAGCACTGGGGAGGGAGTTAAAAAGAGTCTGTGTCCTCTAGGAACTAACTTCTGTCTCTGGCTCACAACAACACACACACACACACACACACACACACACACACACACACACACACACACACACACACACACACACACACACACACACACACACACACACACACACACACACACACACACACACACACACACACACACACCACACACACACACACACACACACACACACACACCATGACAAATTAACAGCATGATGACTACCCATCAAACTGGGAACATTCCCAGAACATTAGCTAAGATTCCCAGTAAGTTCTAGTTGGGCATTTATCTAACATTAGGATGATACAAGCTGACCCAATGCCGCCACACTTCTTGCGTAGTGTTTTCACTTTGAACGAAAACAAGGGGGGTGGACCCTGAGCTGTCTTGGGCTGGCCTTCTGGGCAAGGTGTGTCTTTACACTAATCCCGCTTTCCTTAATTCAGCTTTCATGTTATGAGAACATTTGCCGCGACCTAAAGAATGTTCTGGGAACTTTCACAGAACCAAATTTTGTTTGCTGGGTTCTCTCTCTCTCTCTCTCTCTCCCTCTCTCTCTCTCCCTCTCTCGCTCTCTCTCTCTCACGCACACTCCCCTGCGCACACTCCCCTGCGCACACTCCCCTGCGCGCACACACACACACACACACACACACACACACACACACACACACACACACACACACACACACACACACACACACACACACACACACACACACACACACACACACACACACACCCCTATACACACGACATCTGTGCTCCCTGGTGACCCTGCCTGGCCAGTGTTTGCGTTTCTGACACATCAGATGAGGAAGTGAGGGGTGGGTGGGAGGACGTGGAGGCGAGCCAGCCGTCCAATCAGCTACTGTGGTTCTCACTTGGTTAACACCTCACTGTGAACACGGTGCCAGGGCCAGTCTGTGTGTGCGTTTGCGTGTGTGTCTGTGTGTATCTGTGTGTGAGTGTGTGTGGGCCCAGTATTACATACCTAGAGCCAGATCAGATCAGCCAGACAGACAGAGTCTCAGAGCCTATATAGCTGTACAGTACACAGTGACCCTTTGTATCTGTCTTGACTGCATTTAGGGAGAGAGACAGAGACAAAGAGAGAGGTGTGTGTGCTCGGGATGGTTTTATATAGAAGGTATAATCACGCAGCTTTTCAAACTCCTTGAGCAATTTAATTGTACTGAGAGAAGAGAAAGTCGTCTTCAGCCTGTCTGTCTGTCTGTCTGTGTATTTCTCTCACTCTTTCTCCCTCTCTTCCACACTCTCTCCAAGCTCTGAGAGGTCCTATTATACATAATACTTTAGATTCGTTTGAAATCGTAATGACGCCTCCAGCTTGGAGCAACCATGTGTATTACAAACAGACCAACTATGTGTGTTACCTCTGCTCCAGTCAAGACAACTTATTTGACTTACTTTAGTCAAGACAAAGCATGCCTGCTGTATTGTTCACAGATGTCTCTTGTACGTCTGGATGGGGGAGGAGGGGGGGGCGGGGGGTGGACTAACACCAACAGTGAAATAACTATAGCCCAGGTCTGGATCAGTTTTCTCTCGTTTTCATAATCACAGCAATCAAAGGGGCTTTGTTCACCGCCATCAAAAACAATGAAGCATGATTAGCCTGGAGGCTCTGTCAAAAATCTCTAACACACACACACGCTCGCACAGGTACGTACACAAGTGTGGGCACACATACACATGCCCAGGAACACCCTTACAAAACCCCCAAACTTTTTTTTCACATATGAAACGTCTCAAGTTAGATTTTGAACTGTACATTTGATTTTCAAGTGATTGCTTTTCACATGTGAACTTGCAATTCCACATGTGAAGTTGTTTTTTATATGAGAAATGGCAAATGTCATTTTCACATGTGAATTAAAAAAAATGTAACACGTGATACCACAAATTTCACGTGAACTACAATTCTCCTCAAGTGAAAAGGTAGTGTTAACAGGTGAACTCTACATTTAATATATGTGAAAATATGATTTCACATGTGAAATTAATGTTCAACATGTGAAAACTGCTTATCCACATGTGAAAACTGCTTATCCACATGTGAAAACTGCTTATCCACATGTGAAAACTGCTTATCCACATGTGAAAACTGCTTATCCACATGTGAAAACTGCTTATCCACATGTGAAAACTGCTTATCCACATGTGAAAACTGCTTATCCACATGTGAAAATGTGAGTTAACCCCAGGAGTCTATTGAAGCAAGTTACATAACCCTAAAATCCCCATCAAAATCTGTCAGTTTAAACTAGAGATCTGTTTTATTTTTGTATTGGATGTTTCTCAATCCACCGCATCCACCAACTGCACTTCTGCATCTGTGGTGAAAGGTGCCAGAGCTAGAGTTGTGTTTGCCAGACCATGAGACATCCCGAAAATCGGTCCTCTCATGAAAACGTCTGTAGCGTCTGAATGGTTCGACCTATAAACTAGAGTGAACAGGGGAGACTCTCACAAACACAGTGGTGTTCTCCGTTTTGTTCTACGACCCCAACAGGTGTCAGGGGACTTGTCTGAAGGTAACCAGTACCTGATTTTTTTTAAAGTATGATGGTAGATTGGTGAAAATATTTCCCGTTTATAAAAAAATATCTCCTAGATTTAGGACAGACACATTTAAACCTTGTTTCTTATGAATTATTTTGTTCACTGTCCTTTAAGCCGTTTATGGATGTTTTATTCAATGCGTTTCTATGGGCTCTAAAAGCCGAAATCAATATTTGATATTTGATATTTGAAAATTCAAAATCAAATAGCTAAATGATCCATAGTATGAGCCTCTTAAAACAATTCCACATGTCATCTTATGTGATTTTCACTTTAAGGGCACCAACACATAGGTTCCATACCACTACCGTTACATTCATTCTGATCTCATCTTGTAAATATGACAGGGAAAGAAGGATAAAGTCACCAACCGACTAATTTGGGACAGACGTGGGACTCACAGCATGCCATCTCTCTAGGCTACTGTGTTTACATCTTCTAATCAGGCTAATTATTTCTGACCAAGTCATCTATGGCTGGTAGTTTCTGCAGTATGTGTTATGTATTCCTGTGTGTGGTAGACAAAGGGCCCTGCATGTAAAACCTTCTAACATTGTTCCTCTGGTGGCCATCCACCCCCGCAAGAACCACTAGAGCTACAGATGGACTGTACTCCTCTATCTCCCTTCATCCCGGCGAGCGCTTGCCTTGGCCCACGTTTTCTCATGTTAAATTGGACTAGTTAAAGTGTCCTCTCTATGCAGCCTGGGAGACGGCAGAGAGACGGCGGGCACTGCTCTTTGGGGATCTCTCCCAGTCTGTGTCCCAAATGGCACCCTATTCCAAATAGCACCCATAGGGCTCTGGGCAAAAGTAGTGTACTAAATAGTGAAATAGGGTGCCATTTGGGAGGCAGACCCATACTGTTCAGAGGAAACCACCCGGGACTCTGGGCATGAGGAGATTGTGTGTCTCTCCTAGCGGACGTCCTATTATATGCTTTTTCGCCTGAGAGTGGCACCATCTTGAGCGGGGACGTGCGAGCGAACCAGATGGGGTCCATTCACACCACTTTGAGACACCAAGAGTTTGGGTAGGCACCCTGCAGACACTTCTTGTTATCTTTTGCCACCAATCAAGTGACATTTATTTTCTTTTTTTCTCTTTCTCTACTCTTCTTTCTTCCATAAGTTGAATTTTCATGTTTAGGGCTCGTTGTTGCATTGTTTTCCCTGGGTGTCGACTATAAATTCAGAGGAATTTTTGACCCAGCTTTTTACTGCTATTCTGGCCCCCATGTTCAATTATCACTCTAATTCTGAATATTTCATCCCTAGCAGTGTATGTATGTGTCTTGGTGTCTGTGTGTTTTTTTACTCGTGGGGAACCCCACAAGAATAGTAAACAAGGAAAAATGTGACCAAATGAGGACATTTTGTTAGTCTCCACAAGGTCAAATGCTATTTCTAAGGGGTTTAGGGTTAGGAGTTAGGGTAGACTTAGATTTAGAGTTAGTAGTTAGGGTCAGTTATATTGTAGGTGTTTGTTTTAGGGTTAAGGTTCGGTATTGGGGTTAAGGTTAAGGTTAAGGTTAGGGTAATGGGTAATGTGTGTGTGTGGGTGTGGGTATGTCGGAGGTGGGTCAGAGGAGGACTATCTCTACAGTGTTTTGCTGGCACCTTGGAAGGTATGAAGGCCGCTCTAGCATTCTTCTTTTCTAATCAGTGTGGGGAGGGGAAAAAGCACATGAGCACTTATTCATGGCTGCCATTCATGGAGACGCAGCCTTATTTTCTGCATGAAGGCAGAATGCATATTTCAAATGTGAGAAGAATAGGCTCTCAAATAAGCGAGGGTTTCAACCCTGAGCCCTTTCTCTCTCTCCGGGACAAAAGACAGAGGATCTGGCAGGCTCTTGGCCTATCAATAATGAATGTAAGGAGAATGGTGTTCACTTATGGCAAGGGTGGGTATATTGTAGAGGCTGTGTGTGTGTGTGTGTGTGTGTGTGTGTGTGTGTGTGTGTGTGTGTGTGTGTGTGTGTGTGTGTGTGTGTGTGTGTGTGTGTGTGTGTGTGTGTGTGTGTGCACTTGTGCGTGTGCGCGCACACACAAGTCTCTGCGTGCGAACTGCGCCTGTGTGTGCGCACGCATGCTGTGTCTCTCTGTGTGTGTGTCACTGTGCCCATGAGCAGTTAGATCCTGTGCGAGTGCGTCACTGTGTTGGTGTGTGGGTAGATGTGTAGGCAAAGAGGGCCTTTGGCCGGCCTTCATCACATCTGTCAAAATAACTACAAAGAACAAACAAACATATTGGCACTTTTGTGTGTGGCACATCTCTCTAGCAGTGGAAGAGTGTGTCAGTGGAAGTTGCAAAGTGAAGGCAATTGTTTTTTATTTTTTTATCTCCAAGACGTGACCCACTGGTTACAGATGTAAATTCAACATCTTTGCCAAGTTGGGTCAATTATAATTAATTGAAATGACGTGGAAACAACATTGATTCAATGAACGTCTCTAATGATGATACTCAGGTACCACTCACTGTTCAGGGGCGTTTCTAGGATTTGAAGACATTGGGGGCTTAGCCCAATGCATCAACAGCTACATGCATGAATTTGGAGCATTTTGAGATGAATATTGAGAGATTAGAACGTTGAGAGAATATATCTGTTTCAGGTAACTTGCACCTTCCCACCTGCTACAGCAGACACTGCCAGTACTCAATGACAGTTGCTACTGTGGGTCTCTCCACTCTGGAACACATACAGTGCATACGGAAAGTACTCAGACCCCTTGACTTTTCCCCCATTTTGTTTTGTTACAGACTTATTCTAAAATGGATGAAAACTTTTTTTCCCTCATCAATCTTCACACAATACTCAATAATGACAAAACAAAAACAAGTTTTTGAACTTTTTGCAAATGTATTAAAAATGGAAAAGAATAAGGACTCTTCACTCAGTACTTTGTTGAAGCACGTTTGGCAGCGATTACAGCCTTGAGCCTTCTTGGGGATGACACTACAAGCTTGGCATACCTGTGTTTCGGCAGTTTCTCCCATTCTTCTCTGCAGATCCTCTCAAGCTCTGTCAGGTTAGATGGGGAGCGTTACTGCACAGCTTTTTCAGGTCTCTCCAGAGATGTTCGATCAGGATTCAAGTCCGGGCTCTGGCTGGGCCACTCAAGGACATTCAGAGACTTATACCGAAGCCACTTCTGCATAGTCTTGGCTGTGTTCTTCGGGTCATTGTCCTGTTGGAAGGTGAACTTTCGCCCCAGTCTGAGGTCCTGAGCACTCTGGAGCAGGTTTTCAACAAGGATCTCTCTGTACTTTGCACGGTTCATCTTTCCCTCTATGCTGATTAGTCTCCTTGCCACTGAAAAATGCTGCCGCCACAATGCTTCAATGTAGGGATGGTGACAGGTTTCCTCTAGACGTTACACTTCACATTCAGGCCAAAGAGTTCAATCTTGGTTTCATCAGACCAGCGAATCTTCTTTCTCATGGTCTGAGAGTCCTTTAGGTACCTTTTGGCAAACTCCAAGTGGGCTGTCAGGTACCTTTTACTGAGGACTGGCTTCCATCTGGTTTCTCTACCATAACGGCCTGATTGGTGGAGTGCTGCAGAGATGGTTGTCCATCTGGAAGGTTCTCCCATCTCCACAGAGGAACTCTGGGGCTCTGTCAGAATGACCATCAGTTCTCGGTCACCTTCCTGACCAAGGCCCTTCTCCCCTGATTGTTCAGTTTGGCCAGGCAGTCAGTTTTAGGAAGAGTCTTGGAGGTTCCAAACTTCTTCCATTTAAGAATGATGGAGGCCATTGTGTTCTTAGGAACCTTCATTGGAAATGAAGAAATGTTTTGGTATCCTACCCCAGATCTGTGCCTCGACACAATTCTTTTTCAGAGCTCTACAGACAATTCCTTCGACCTCATGGCTTGGTTTTTGTTCTGTCATGCACGGTCAACTGTGGGACCTTATATAGACAGGTGTGTGCCTTTCCAAATTTCCAGTTACCACAACTGGACACTAATCAAGTTGTAGAAACATCTCAAGGATGAGCAATGGAAACAGGATGCACCGGAGCTCAATTTTGAGTCTCATAGCAAAGGGTCTGAATACTTATGTAATTATTTTTTTTTTTTATACATTTGTAAAAATTCAAAACATGTGTTTTTGCTTTGTCATTATGAGGTATTGTGTGCAGATTGATGAGGGGAAACAACTGTTTAATCCATTTTAGGTACGACTGTAACGCAACAAAATGTGGGGAAAGTCAAGGTGTCTGAAAACTATCCGAATGCATTGTACATCTACGGTGTATTGCCAAAAACCTTCATACCACTCAACTGTGATAAAGAATCCCATAGAGCACACACGCATGCACACACGCACGCACGCGCACACACACACACACACACACACACACACACACACACACACACACACACACACACACACACACACACACACACACACACACACACACACACACACACACACACACACACACTCACACACACACACACAGAGTGTGGTAATTATAATCCATAGAGCAGCTTTAAGTGATACTATGTACTCACTCCTCCTCTGTCTTTCTCCATCACTTTCTCTGTGTCGTCTGTTGCTGTCTCTCGTCTGCCCTCTTCTGTCGCCGTCTCTCTTGTCTGCCCTCTTCCGTTGCTGTTTCGTCGTCTTCTATGTTGCTGTCTCTCTTGTCTTACCCTCCTCTCTCATCCTGTCCTGGTTGTAAAAAGTGTCACAGTAAACAGAGTCTACATGAACAGCACAATGCTACGTTTCTCAACGGAGTATTCTAACCAGTCAAAGGTTCCCAACCACTTGTGTTGAAAGGTCATCTTTTTCATTCCAAAACGGTTAAAGGGGATACTGGGGTAGCTTCACTTGTTTTGGGCCTGTGTCTGGGTCACCTAAACCATCCTCTCCCCTACCAGTTGTCCCTGGCTGCTACAGTTTGAACTGCTCCACTCATCATCTGCAAGGTAGCAAGGTAGAGGTGCAACATTGTCATCAGTTAGTTTTAAAATCACGGTATACTGACACGACCAGGGCAACTCGACTGTCAAGAGAAATTGGTCACTCTTTATTTGGTCATACTATGAACAAACTATCTATTCACATATAACTGTTTGCTAAGGCTATGGTTAGGGTTAGGGTTTTGTTTAGAATAAGGGTTAGGGTTAAGGTTAGGGTTAGGGTTAGGGTTAAGTCTAGGGTTAGGATAAGGGTTAAGGTTAGGGTTAGGTCTAAGGTTAAGGTTAGTAGATAGTTAGTTGAAATGTTACTGATAGACTGTAGATAGTCTGTAGAGCATCTACAGATGGACTATCCAAATAAAGTGTTACCTAAAAATGCAAGTGTCCGCATAACAGAACCTGCACAGCCCCTAGGCTATATGAAAATAAAGATACATGAACCCACCCAAAATAACCTGCAGAACGTTTAAGTCCCCATTGATTCATTTGAATCAGTTCTACCAGCTACTGTGAGATCTTTTTGAGATCTGTTTGTTTTGTTCACCTACAATCAACCCACAACGCCGGCCATCTTTTCCCCTCTCCTTCCGGCTGCCATCTCCTTTCCCTTTTAAGTTCAAGTTGGTTTATTTGTCATAGACACATGAAATATAGTTGAAGTCGGAAGTTTACATACAGTTAGGTTGGAGTCATTAAAACTCGTTTTTCAACCACTCCACACATTTCTTGTGAACAAACAATAGTTTAGGCAAGTCGGTTAGGACATCTACTTTGTGCATGACACAAGTAGTTTTTCCAACAATTGTTTACAGACAGATTATTTCACTTATAATTCACTGTATCACAATTCCACTGGGTCAGAAGTTTACATACAGTAAGTTGACTGTGCCTTTAAAAAGCTTGGAAAATTCCCAAAAATGTCATCATTTTAGAAGCTTCTTAATGTTTTCTATTGTTGTTGCAATTTCGAGAGGCGAACGTGCAAGTAAGCATTTCACTGTGTACTCCATGTACAGTTGAAGACGAAAGTTTACATACACATTAGCCAAATACAGTGGGGCAAAAAAGTTTTTAGTCAGCCACCAATTGTGCAAGTTCTCCCACTTAAAAAAATGAGAGAGGCCTGTAATTTTCATCGTAGGTACCACTTCAACTATGACAGACAAAATTAGAAAAAAAATCCAGAAAATCACATTGTAGGATTTTTTATGAATTTATTAGCAAATTATGGTGGAAAATAAGTATTTGGTCACCTACAAACAAGCAAGATTTCTGGCTCTCACAGACCTGTAACATCTTCTTTAAGAGGCTCCTTTGTCCTCCACTCGTTACCTGTATTAATGGCACCTGTTTGAACTTGTTATCAGTATAAAAGACACCTATCCACAACCTCCAACTGTCACACTCCAAACTGTCAAGACCAAAGAGCTGTCAAAGGACACCAGAAACAAAATTGTAGACCTGCACCAGGCTGGAAAGACTGAATCTACAATAGGTAAGCAGCTTGGTTTGAAGAAATTAACTGTGGGAGCAATTATTAGGAAATGGAAGACATACAAAGACCACTGATAATCTCCCTCGATCTGGGGCTCCACGCAAGATCTCACCCCGTGGGGTCAAAATGATCACAAGAGCGGTGAGCAAAAATCCCAGAACCACACGGAGGGACCTAGTGAATGACCTGCAGAGAGCAAAGTAACAAAGCCTACCATCAGTAACACACTACGCCTCCAGGGACTCAAATCCTGCAGTGCCAGACGTGTCCCCCTGCTTAAGCCAGCACATGTCCAGGCCCGTCTGAAGTTTGCTAGAGAGCATTTGGATGATCCAGAAGAAGATTGGGAGAATGTCATATGGTCAGATGAAACCAAAATAGAACTTTTTGGTAAAAACTCAACTCGTCGTGTTTGGAGGACAAAGAATGCTGAGTTGCATCCAAAGAACACCATACCTACTGTGAAGCATGGGGGTGTAAACACCATGCTTTGGGGCTGTTTTTCTGCAAAGGAACCAGGACGACTGATCCGTGTAAAGGAAAGAATGAACGGGGCAATGTATCGTGAGATTTTGAGTGAAAACCTCCTTCCATCAGCAAGGGCATTGAAGATGAAACGTGGCTGGGTCTTTCAGCATGACAATGATCCCAAACACACTGCCCGGGTGAAGAAGGAGTGGCTTCGTAAGAAGCATTTCAAGGTCCTGGAGTGGCCTAGCCAGTCTCCAGATCTCAACCCTATAAAAAATCTTTGGGGGGAGTTGAAAGTCTGTGTTGCCCAGCGACAGCCCCGAAACCTGGGTCTTACTTTCCTGTGGCGGTCCTCATGAGAGCTAGTTACGTCATAGCACTTGATGGTTTTTGCGACAGCGCTTGAAGAAACTTTCAAAGTTCTTGAAATTTTCCAGATTGACTGACCTTCATGTCTTAAAGTAATGATGGAATGTAATTTTTCTTTGCATATTTGAGCTGTTCATGCCATACTATGCACTTGGTCTTTTAGCAAAAAGGAATATCTTCTGTGTACCACCCCTACCTTGTCACAACACAACTGACTGGCTCTAACACATTAAGAAGGAAAGAAATTCCACAAATGAACTTTTAACAAGGGTCGCCTGTTAATTGAAATGCATTCCAGGTGAGTAGCTCATGAAGTTGTGCAAAGCTGTCATCAAGGCAAAGGGTGGCTACTTTGACAAACCTGAAATATAAAATATTTTTTGATATAATTTTATAATTTATAATTTTGATGTAATAACTTTTATTCTACAATGTAGAAAACAGTAAAAATAAAGAAAAACCATTGAATGATTATTTGTGTCAAAACTTTGACTGGTACTGTAGGAGACCCGTTTCAGGGACCTAGTCTTGTGTCGCGGGTGACTACTTCACAGGAGACCCGTTTCAGGGACCTAGTCTTGTGTCGCGGGTGACTACTTCACAGGAGACCCGTTTCAGGGACCTAGTCTTGTGTCGCGGGTGACTACTTCACAGGAGACCCGTTTCAGGGATCTAGTCTTGTGTCGCGGGTGACTACTTCACAGGAGACCCGTTTCAGGGACCTAGTCTTGTGTCGCGGGTGACTACTTCACAGGAGACCCGTTTCAGGGACCTAGTCTTGTGTCGCGGGTGACTACTTCACAGGAGAGCCGTTTCAGGGACCTAAGTCTTGTGTCGCGGGTGACTACTTCACAGGAGACCCGTTTCAGGGACCTAGTCTTGTGTCGCGGGTGACTACTTCACAGGAGAGCCGTTTGAACGTGAACTACATTTATTTCAGCAAAATGCATTTTTTTGGCTGAAATGCCTTCTCGAACATGTGAACTTTCATGTGCCTTAATAACAATCCTGTATGCCGTGATAAAAAAATGACACATTTACCTGATTTGTTTGATATTAATAGTTAGCAATTAGTACTTAACAAAGAGGAGGATATTTCTGTCCTGTTAGTGTCTGTGTTTTATGGTCTCCACTCTAGTTCCCTGCAGCTAATCTGGGCATATGGTCACTAGAGATGGCTTGAGCTGACAAATTAGTTAAAGCTGCATTACATAAACAAGATGTGGTGGGTGTAACCAAGATAGTGATAGCCAGGAGGAGTTAAGACAACAATCCACGTGCAGATAACGACAGGATGAACCCAGAGTGGTTTATGATGCTCCTTGGTCTGCATGAGGGGTGTTAAACTAATCACTGAGCATGGTTAGTGTCAGCTATATAAAGTACTCTGCATTATTGCAATAATTAATCGATATTAAATAAAGATGATTGTTTGAAGAAATAACCAAATCTCTCTCAGTACTGAATTTCCACAACAATGCCAATACAATAAAACATGTTAAGTTATGAGCCTAATTGGTTAGCCACAGAAAAAGTCAGCAACCTTCCCACTTGCCATGATTGGCTGAGATAATGAGTGGGCTGGACATGCCGAGAGATGAGTTTGGATTGGTCCGCCATATAGCACACTTCTGTCTATTTGAGCTGGTCAGTATGTGTAGGTAATCCTGTTTAACGCAGTTTTTTATGTATAGCATTATACAACTTCATAAGCGTTGCTCTCCACTTTCTGGAGGACCGAGTTCTGAAATCAGTGGAATTCGAGTATGATAGCTAAATAGATGGATAAAACACCTGTCTCCTGATTACATCTTTAAATTCAGGGCAACCATGGCATCCGTGACAGGAGACGCATCCATCTATGATGTGTACAAGTAAGATAGTTTAGGTAGGTATATTTTCAGATATTACATGTTTCTAATTTTGACAGAAAGTGGTTTCATTTCAAGTTAAGGTGTACTGGTAGCTAGCTAACATTAGTTGGCTGGCCCGCTAGCTAACATTATGTGTATGCTCTTATTATTCATATCTCAGAGCCATTTACTTGGCTCGTTATAGCCCAATGTTAGCTAGCTAACATTGAACCTGGTTGGTTAGCCACCTGCAGTTGCCTTTTCATTTTTATTTCACCTTTATTTAACCAGGTAGGCTAGTTGAGAACAAGTTCTCATTTACAACTGCGACCTGGCCAAGATAAAGCAAAGCAGTGTGACACAAACAACAACACAGAGTTACACATGGAATAAACAAACATACAGTCAATAACACAATAGAAAAAAAGATTTTTTTTTTTTTAAAAGTCTATATACAATGTGTGCAAATGAGGTAAGATAAAAGGAGGTATAAGGCAATATGCCATAGAGTCTAAATAATTTCAACTTAGCAATTAAACATGTGACTGATAGATGTGTAGAAGATGAATGTGCAAGTAGAGATACTTTGATGCAAAGGAGCAAAAATAAATAACAGTATGGGGATGAGGTAGATGGATGGGCTATTTACTGATGGGTGCAGTGATCTGTGAGCTGCTCTGACAGCTGGTGATTGAAGTTAGTGATGGAGTTATGCGTCTCCAGCTTCAGGGATTTTTGAAATTCGTTCCAGTCATTGGCAGCAGAGAACTGGAAGAAAAGGCGGCCAAATTAGGAATTGGCTTTGTGGGTGACCAGTGAAATACACCTGCTGGAGCGCATGCTATGGGTGGGTACTGCTATTGTGACCAGTGAGCTGAGATAAGGCGGGACTTTACCTAGCAAAGACTTTTAGATGACCTGGAGCCAGAGGGTTTGGCAACGAATATGAAGCGAGGGCCAGCCAACGAGAGCATACAGGTCGCAGTGGTGGGTAGTATATCGGACTTTGGTGACAAAACGGATGGCACTGTGATAGACTGCATCCAATTTGCTGAGTAGAGTGTTAGAGGCTATTTTGTAAATGACATCGCCGAAGTTGAGTTGGGATTATGGTTCATTGTTTAGCTAGCTAGCTAAATGTCTTAACAAAAGTCTCCATAATGCAAGTAACGATTTTGGGTGCGTTCGTAAATTCAGTTTGGCCAGCTACTCCGATATCAGAGCACTCTCATTTGAGTGTGCCAGAGTGCAGAATAACTGATGAATTTACGAACGCTCAACACTCGTTGAATATGGCCCATGTGAGTAAACGCCGGCATAAAAGCTTTATTAAATTGTTGCCAGCATCACAGGTACAGTCACCAATGCTCTGGATAACCTAAAAACAGCCTAACCAGCTCTGCTAGGGAGAGTAAAAATCACAGAGTCTGGGTGGGGGCTGAAGCTTAAGAGGGTGTGAACGATGCTGAATGGGTGTAGACAAAGAAGAGCTCTCCAGTAGGTATCACAACATTCAAAGGCCATTTTTTCAAAAGTGAGGTTACAAGTTCATCAATTTTCAAAGCAGAATTACTTTCCCATTGTTCCTCAAATGCTGTGCTTGATATACCATTTTGTAGCTCTGTGTCTCTGCTTTTATCCAATGTAAAAAAAAAACACAATTTCAAATGTTGCTACATAAGACTGAATCAAGGCAGTCGGTCACATATGACAGACAATTCAAAACCTTAATTCCGTATGATAATTTTGTTGTCTGTCTTCTTTTTTTTTTTTTTACATTTATGTGAGTTATTCAATGTGTTTTTATAGGCTATAGTAGTAGGCCAAACTCAATATTTTATCAAATAGTTTTTTATGTATATATTTTTATATACCTAAAGGGTTCCTCACATTCCTAATCAAACAGATAAATGATTCATGGTATGACCATCTTAAAACATTTCCATGTGCTAGCAGACCCTCCCCCACCCCCAACGGCTTACACTTGTAGAGGTTAAATAACTCTGACCGACAACTTTAAGGATGCTGAGTGCTAACACTATCTTATTAGCATTAGCAAACCCTTCAGAGGGAGACTAGCTAGTTACACATTCAAAATGAGGGGTCCTCAAGGGTTCTTTGGGAGGGGTGATGGTTCTATGTGGAACCATACTGACTCAAATAACCCTTTGAGCTCTTCAATGGTGGTTTACAGGTCACAGTTTTTTTTTTGCCCTTTTTGAGATAATTCAAATGTGGGGGAAGTTGCTAATTCGAATTCCAGTTGATCTAATATGTTGTGTTATGCCATTACATATTATGTATGATTGTGGCCAGCGATAGTGTCTTAAGAAAGACTCACATATGGCCTTGTGTCAATTGAGAATGGTTTATTAAATCAGTCAGTGGTTCTCAATTCTCTCCTCAGGGACCCCCTCAGCTGTTCCAGGGGTAGCTCACTTGATTCAACTAGTCAATTATGGTATTTTAACAATATAATATGGCTGACCAGAATACATTTTTTTAATTTTTTATGCATGGGTTGTAACCATAGCAGAACCCTTCTTTGGTGCAACACATAATAAATAAATACAAATCTTTAAAGAAGCCTTTAGGAAATGGTTCATTCCATCAACATAGATGTTCCATTTAGAACCTTATGAGCATGGTTCTTTGTTGAGAAAAGGGTTCGGTAATAGGGTGTTTATTATTCCCCATTAACGTTTGTAAACAATGTTTAATACAAATAATCTACATAGCTTAGACTTTTTCCTTTTTTTTTTTACGTTACAGCCTTAAATCTACATACCCCATAATACCCCTACATACCCCTACATACCCCTACATACCCCATCATGACAAAGCGAAAGCAGGTTTTTTAGAAATGTATTTCTATAAGTACTTAGACCATTTCCTACGATACTCGAAATTGAGCTCAGGTTGCATACTGTTTCTATTTTTCATCCTTGAGATGTTTCTACAACTTGATTCGAATCCACCTGTGGTAAATTCAAGTGATTGGACATGATTTGGACATGATTTGGACATGATTTGGACATTGGACATGACGGCGATTAAGGCACCTCTCTGATCCAGAGGGGTTGGGTTAAACCTTTTGGTTGAATGCAGTCCGTTGCGCAACTGACTAGGTATCCCCTTTCCCTTTCTCTTTTTTTTACCTGCCTGTCTGTTCGTCTCTCTATCTGTCTGCCACAGTGGAACAGAGCCTGCATTTGCATGTTGCTACCTGACGAGTGGAATGGCACAGATTACGGGGGGGGGGGGGGGGGATGAGGGGAGCAACTAAGGATGGAACTGAGCCCCCAGTGAAAGGAAGAGAAGAAAAAAGTGAAAATTAAGGGAAAAAAACAGCCTGCAGACACAAAGCGATGTAAGGAGCATCTCGGCTCTGGATAGGGCTGTAGACGGAGATGAAGGAATAGAAGAATGTACCCTCCTACTCTATTGAATAGGTGTCTGTTCTAAGCACACTTGCCATTCAGTCATATCCGAATATTAGACAGCGGGAGCGAACGCCGCTAGGATCAGAGAATCATTGAAGTTCTTACCATGGAATTAATGCGTACGGCAGCCGGCGCGTCGCCGCGGAAACATTATAAACCTTTCTAGAAATAATTATTACCTCTCCGACAAGGTAATATTTTAGGGGCCAAGAACATAGTGGAAATTCCGAGAGGGTGAAGAAGAGAAGCAGTTCTCAATTTTGTTGTGCTGTTGCCATATATTTTTTTTAATCAAAATATGTTATGGACTTGTTATTTTTTGTGATAGTTCTACCTTCTGCTATTGTGTGACCTATTGAAATGACTGATTGTTCAATATGGCTAGTGAGTGTGTATTGTTGTCTAGAGAGCCCACATCCCTCCACCCCAGTCTCCCACTAGACAGAACATCAGATATCATTCTACTCAAACCAGAACCTCCCTTTATCGACATCACATAGAATATGTACATGAATCAAACAAACGAATAGACAACAAATAGGCCGTGTGTATGTCATGTGTGTGTGTGTGTGGGGGGGGGGGTCTGTTCGTGCATGTGTGTGTGTTTGGGGACAGATGTGTCCTCTAGCTGGCAGATGCCCAGTGCATCACAGCTGTGTCCCAGGCCACTAGAGGGTCATGGGTACCCAAGATGCCATTTGGGCCCCAGGCATGTTGTTGGGTCCTCAGAAATGCACTCCTGTTTTTGGATCTTTTCACTGCCCAGCGCCAATGCCAGAGACTTACTACACACACGCACACAAACATACAAACACACACACACACATTCACTTCCCCCCCACCTATTCCAATCACGGGCAGCATATTGAAGTAGGCATGACTCCATCTTGTGATCTAGTGTGTTTTAACATCCAGAGGTCGAGAGGGTCATCTCTTTGGTAGGGCCGACGTCTTGTTTGAGCCAGCTGTTTGAACTTCCTGTGCCCACTGACACTGCAGTAGTTCTGATTCCAAGTATGTGTGTGTGTGTGTGTGTGTGTCTGTGAGCCAAGCCGGGGGTGAGCAGTGCCAGGTCTCGATGCTTTGGCAGAGAAGTGGGGAGATACCTGACGTGGAGTTGGTCTCCCTCCCAGAGGCTTGAGGCGCTGCCACTGATACTGTACTTTGGAGATCTTGATAATTACGTGCACACCCGCAAATGTGTAACACACACATAGAAACAAAGAGGGAGGGAGGGATTCCTCAATACTATACAGTTCTGTTCCAATTTCACCTTGGCATTTGCTACATTAGATATTGACTGGATGATCCAGTCTCAAAATGAGAGAAGTGTGTGAAGAGTGTGATTTTGTTTGAAAAAGTATAATGAAAAACCAGCAGACAGAAAGAATGAAATACCAACACCTATTGAAAGGCTTTCTTTCACTTTGGTGGAAAGAGATAAACTAAAACTGATGAAAGAAGTTTTTCGAAAACCCAGCAGTGGATTAAATTGACAGGGTTTAATCGTTATTGTCTAACTGTGCTGGATTGCTGTTCCTTTTCGTTTAATAAAAAAAAGCAAACATTTGTTTTGGCTGAATCATGCCAACGGAGTTATAATTCAAGTTGGGAATTATACATGTAATCGACGGGGTGCAGACGAAACTGCAGGTGTATGAATTAACAATCTAGACAAAGCATTAGATCAATTCAAATGTAATCATCCCATTACATTACATTGGATATAGGGTAACACATTACTGAAATAGTTTATGTTGTTGTTATTATTATTATTATGGTATCTGTGATAGTACAGTAACAGATAAGACTAGTAAGTAGTAGTCGTAGTATTATAGACCATGCACTTTACAGTACACCCCTCTTCTCCTGGATAGACTCATTACATCTCTCAGGGTAGGGCAGAGAAGTGGGTAGGCACTACAGTACAGTGCTGTCTGTTGTTGTGTACCCACCCAGAGCTGAGTATGTGTGCAGCGTGGCGAGGGGCAGACTGACGCAGACTCACACCCCGGCCAATAAAAACCTTCCCCTTGATTGCCATTAGCAGGCTTGGCAGCCGTCATCCCTGCTATCTACTTCAGAGGGCCGGCAGTGCAGTTTTGGGGAGGCAGTCTCCTAATTTGCACATATGGAAATGCTTTTTTCTCGCCGAGCCGCCGTCTCTGTTGTGGCCAGATGGAATTAGAGAGTGCTCAGAAGCTGTGAAGGCAAACACATCAAAAAGAGGGGAGGGGGGAGGGAGGGAGGGAGGGAGGGAGGGAGGGAGGGAGGGAGGGAGGGAGGGAGGGAGGGAGGGAGTGCAAGAGGGAATGAGAGAACGAGAAAGAGAGGGAGTGAGAGAAAGAGAGAGACAGAAAGAGAGAGAGAAAGAATGAGAGAATGAGTGAAATGGTGAAAAGGATAAATAAACAATTACACTTGGCTTCTTGAGGTTAAATTAAAGACAATTGCTTTTCCCACCCCTTTTTTCCATACATTCTGTTGCACTGTTCCTCTTGGCTTCCTTTGTCATAAAGAGATGAACAACGCTTTCCAAAGGGAGAAATATACACTCATAAACACCAACAACCTCTTGTTCAACTGTCTAGAAATCAAAATAATACTGACCTCAAATGTGCAGGCCTGCTATAAATGATTCCCACTTAGATCTGAAATAAATCCAGGAAAATAGTTTTCAGTTCAAATATAGCTTATAGCTTTAACTATAATAATAATGATTTAGCAATAATAAGACCTTTCGCTATACAAGGTCTTTAGCTATAATATCATTTGATGTTAGTGGAATTAATTTATAGAATGTCCTTTTAAATGGGCATACCCACTGGGCACACACGTCATTTCAATTAAATTACTATGAACCCACGTGGAATAGATCTTGAATTGACGTCTGTGCCCAGTGGGTAGTGTCCTGTCTATGGGGTTGTACTTTCCTCACGCCTCCGAAACAGGAGGGCCATTCTGGCTCAGACTAGGCTACTTACTACTCATTTTATATAAATGTGTAAGTGTGATTGATATAAATTATCAAGGTAATCTGTTCTCTTACCTCTCTGGTCATTGTATCATACAGTAGCTTCTGTCTATAAGGTTACAGGCCCAGAAGAGCCAGGCTGCATCCTAAATCATACCCCATTTCCTGCGTAGTGCACTACTTTTGACCAGAGCCCTGGTCAGAAGTAGTGCACTATAAAGGGAATATGGTTCCATTTAGGACGTAGCCCCAGCCAGCAACCTGAACCTGGTTCATCTAATTACACTGTAGTAGGCCATAGCAGATCTCATCATGTAGAATCGGTATATAGAGGAGAGGTCTCTCTCTCGCACACACATACACAAACACACGCGTGCGCGCGCGCGCACGCACACACACACACACACACACACACACACACACACACACACACACACACACACACACACACACACACACACACACACACACACACACTATAGAGGAGAGATCAGGACATCCATTGAGACTAACTGAGTATTCTATCAGCTTTAGGTGAATAACCTAATCCAACCCTAATCCAACCCTAATCTAGGAAATGATTCTGAAACTAAACAGGGATCACCACCATCCAAAGAAGAAGGAATGCTGCAGTGTAATATATATATATATATATATATATATATATATATATATAGTGGCTACTCCCCCAGACAGAGTAGATGACAACCACTGGTTTTTAAAATTACAATTCTGACAATCTTGTCACCTTGGTTGTGTGTGAAACGAGGAATAAGGTTTGAACAACCTGCGTTGAATGAGAGGGTTCCCCCAACCCACGGTGAAGCATTCGACAAGGGAGGGAGTGCTTTGAGTCGGCTGCTTGTTTTAAAGAGCCGTTTTCTGTGAGAGAGAACAAGGACCCTCTTGTGGTGGCTATAGATATCTTCTTCTCTTCTGTCTGAGTGTGACCCTGATAGAAAAATGTTTGTTTTTTACTTCATCAGGGGCACATAAACAGTGGAACCGATTAACTGCAGATTATGTCATTGCTCCATCCCCTTTGATAGCGTACCTGTTTTCTTTTACACAGGCAGATGCAGAATTACACATTCTAAGACAATAAACCAGCTCCCTGTCGTTGATCATGATTTCAGAACGTCATGATCAGCATCCTCATTGTTCCTCGTGGTTCTGTTGTACACTGTATGTCTGGGTCCGATTCAGTGTTATAGCATAAACGCTGTGATAATATCAATGAAGTAGCCCACGTTCACGCGGGACTGATATTCTGTTACGCAATCTGTGTGTGTTTGTCTATGTGTGTTGAGGAGTTTGCCTGTTTGTGTGCGTCCTAATGTGTGTGAGTACTGGTGTGTATGCATAATGAAGGCGTACATCTGTTATAAGCAAGCGTTTTATTGCTGTTGTGCGTGTGCATGGCCCGCACGCGCAATAGCATCCATATGTCTGTGCATGTGTGTGTCTCAATAACACCCCCTTCCCCTCCCCTCTCCTCCTCTAACTCTCATCCCCCTGTCCCGTAGTGCTGAGTAGTATAATGACCAGTTTTCCGTGGGGACCACTAAAGGGATTTGGCCCATGGTGTTGAGTCTCCCTTGGAAGAGCAGGCCGTCCTGCCTCAGCACTCTCTACATTCTAGGCTTCTCTCAGACCCTCCTCAGCCTTGCCTCAGCTCTTCCTCGGCCCTGCTGCCTAATCAACCCTGCCTCAGTCCTGCCACAGACCCCAGCCCTCCTTTATTAATGCCTCAGTCCTGCTCCTCACTCTAGCCCTGCCTCATATACACTGCCTCTCTTAGCCCCCCCTCAACCCTCTCTCTCCTCCCGGCTCTCAGCCCTGCTTTAGTCCTGCCTCTCCTAAGCCTGCCCCAGTCTTGCTTCTCACCCCTGACTCAGCTCTGCCTTAACCTTGTCTCAGCCCTGCCTCACACAATTCTGTCTCTGCCCTGCCTCACACAGTTGCCCCGCCCCTGCCTCACAAAGTTCTCTGTTCTCTCTGCCCCCTCACTCAGCCCCTGCCTATACCCTGCCTCCAGCCACCCCGGCCCTGCCTTATACCCTGCCTCACACAGTTTCCTCACAAGTCCCTGGCCCTGCCCTTATACCCTGCCTCACACAGTTCCCCCGCCCTCCTTGCCCTGCCTCACACAGTTCCACCCCCCTCCCCCTGCCTCACCCTGCCCAGGTCCCCCTGGCCCTGCCTCACACAGTTCCACCGGCCCTGGCCACCCTGCCCTGCTCACACAGTTCCACCTGGCCCTGCCTTATACCCTGCCTTCACACAGTTCCACTCCGGCCCTGCCTTATACCCTGCCTCACACAGTTCCACCCTGGCCCTGCCTCACACAGTTCCCACCCCTGCCCTGCCTTATACCCTGCCTCACACAGTTCCACCCTGGCCCTGCCTCACACAGTTCTACCCCGGCCCTGCCTTATACCCGCCTCAGCACTTGTCACAGCTGCTTTCTATTTATCATTAAATTCACTCCAAACCTTTCTGTTTCAGTTCTGCTGCCAGACTCATAATTAACATTTCAACTTGTGGCAGAGGCCTACGTTCCCCCCCCCCCCCCCCCCAGCCAAAACCACCAACAGACTCAACTATTAAATACAATTAGAAAGAGGGAGAAGGGGGGGTGGAAGGAGAGCGAAAGAGAGGCAGGATAATTACACATTTGATTAACACTTTCCCTTCTGGATTTTCCGTCCACGTTTTAATGAGAAGAGGAATAGCACATTGGATGCTGGATCACCTACCAGCTTCATGTGTTATGTACTTAATGCTCTTTTTTAGTTATTTCATCTTCTACAGCAATTCAAGTCTGGCAGCAACTATGCGTAAACGAACAGAAACACAAAATGTCATGTAACGTTGAGCAACACAATGAAAACCAACCATAAAGTTAGCAGTTGTTTAGGTGGATGTGAACTGGAAGAACTGTAGGGGTTCTAGTCCGGGTGGATCAGGCTCCAAATCAATGTTTTGGTCTTGTCTCCATCTCTGGTTACTCACAGGGAGTGCGATGCCAAAAGCTGTCTGAAAGTTTGTCTTCACGCTAATTTGCAATTGTGGATATTATGTTTCAACACTGCAGTGATGGATGGAGAGAAGCCAACAATGTACACAATGGACTTGGAAGGAAAAAATATAGAAAAAAATAATAAGTAGCTGTCAGAGATATAGATTTATCGTCAGATTTGCTCCAAAAAATACTTATAATCCACATGTTTTCTATATAATGTCTGCTGTTTATAGTATGACTACAAATATAAAGATTTAATTTGTGAAATGATTACTATTAGAATTACAAAACGGTTCATGTGAACTGCTGGTAGATTGTCGTTATGTCCCAAAGTGGACTACACAATAGACTAGTGTCAAATCTGTGTTGCATTTAAGAGTTGGGCGGGTCCCAAAAGGCACCCTATTCCCTTTGTAGTGTACTACTTTTGACCAGGGGAATAGGGTGCCTTTTGGGATGCATTCGGTGTCTTAGGGCTGTATTATATGGAAAAACTACAGTCCTCGGTCATAATAAGTGGTAATGATAGAGTATGACTAATCACACATTGACACCAGAATCACACTTCCTCTAATTACGTTTTCTTTTTCTCCCTGACGTCCTCTGCTTCCTTTGTCTGACTTCCCTCATTCTTTCTCTCACCTCCATATAACTGACCGGTTCATCAGAGATAGAGATGGGGTGGAGGGAAGCTACGGGAAGCACAAAGTGTAGCACAGAGTGGTCAAGTCAAGAAAAAAGCAAAAATGCCAACTCGTGATTCCTCAGAATAGCTGACACACCCATATCAAGCCAAAAAGCAAACATTTCAGTGAGGAGGTAAATGAAAACCAGAAAAGTATTCAGTCGGACATTATGTTTATTAATTAGGAGAAGTGAGATTCTACATGCCTATTAATAATGACAACCTTATCTTCTGTTTTAGGACGGGACAGACTATTGTTTCGGGGGGGGGGGGAAAACGTAATCTCTCCTCACCTCGTCTTTTCTCTCCTCTATCTCTTTCCCCCTTTCTATCTCTTTCCCCCCTTTCATGTCTTCCTCCACAGCGGGTGGATGAAGACATGCGAGTGCTCGGGCCTTTGCTCTGCTCATCTGTCTGCGAGGCTCTACCTGGAGGTTGGCGTGTAAGGTTAATTAAAAAATGAAGTTGCTAAAGTAATTAATGCGTTTGTCAGCACTGTCTTTCTCCTCTCCTGCAGCCAAACTGCACAAATCAGGCCTTTTTCAGTCTCCGCTGCCCAGGACAAATCAGAGACAGATCCCGGACTGATACACATCCTCACATCTTCAACACTTTTGTTTTTGTAGAAAAAAAGTATCTCTCTGACGGTCCACTCCAAATTAAAAGAACAATAGACGGATAACCACAATTTTTCTGGAGAATACCACTCACTAGACTGCACTCGACAGCTTTGAAGATTAAGTATAGACTTCGATAGTTAGAAAAAAGAGAAATAAATGATTGTTTTATTGCTTAAATATTTTCCGATTTTGGACAGGATTTCTCTCATTTCCGTCTTTGGAAATTGGGAGCTCACCACTTCTCTGGGTTAGCGGCTGACTTTAGTTCAGTAGAAGCCCGAAAGAGAAGGGCTGATGGAGCAGAGCAGCACATTGGAGCTCCCGTTCTCCTGCTCTGTCTTTCACTTTCCTCTCGACCTCTCCCAGCCCCCTCTACCCCTCTCTCTCATTCTCTCTCTTTCTTTCTTTCTTTCTTTCATTCTCTCTCTCTCTCTCTCTCTCTCTCTCTCTCTCTCTCTCTCTCGCTCTCTCACTTCCTCTCTCTCTCTCTCACTTCCTCTTGCTCTCTCACTTCCTCTCTCTCTGTCTCTCTCTCTCTCTCTCTCTCTCTCTCTTTCTCTCTCTCTCACTTCCTCTCTCTCTCTCTCACTTCCTCTTTCTCTCGCTCTCTCACTTCCTCTCTCTCTCTCACTTCCTCTTTCTCTCGCTCTCTCACTTCCTCTCTCTCTCTCTCTCTCTCTCTCTCTCTCTCTCTCTCTCTCTCACTTCCTCTCTCTCTCTCTCACTTCCTCTTTCTCTCGCTCTCTCACTTCCTCTCACTTTAACTCTCTCTCTCTCACTTCCTCTTTCTCTCGCTCTCTCACTTCCTCTCTCTCTCTCACTTCCTCTTTCTCTCGCTCTCTCACTTCCTCTCTCTCTCTCTCTCTCTCTCTCTCTCTCTCTCGCTCTCTCACTTCCTCTCTCTCTCTCACTTCCTCTTTCTCTCGCTCTCTCACTTCCTCTCTCTCTCTCTCTCTCTCTCTCTCTCTCTCTCTCTCTCCATCCTTCCTTTCCTTCTTCTCCATCTTTCTCAGTCTGTAGTGGTGCAATCCTTAATACAAGGTCCCTAGTGATCCCCATTAATTATAAATGAACGATACGGACTAAACCCCATGGCATGAGGGAGAAGCTCTCTTCCAACACTATGAAATATAGATGCGGCTTAACTCCTTTATTAATAACATATTCATACACGGATTATTGATTCTTAGAATGGAAGGGAGAACACAGGGAAGGGAGAACACCGCATACTCATCAGCGTTATCTCTGTTAGTGAAATTACGTCTGTGCCCAGAGAAACAGTGATTTTGTCCTAGAGAGATATGTATAGTGTAGTTAAATTTGAGGTGAGAGAGAGGGAGAGAGGAAGGAAAATTCCACCTAAAAACTATCTTTTGGTATTTTTGTTCATTAGGTCATTGTTGATATAGTCCCAAAATGTTTTATATGTCAGCAATCAAGTTTTCAAGATACTGTATATAACTTTCAAAATACAGAAATACAGCTGGCAGGATGCAACATGCAGAATCATATGATGCAAAACGCAGAATCATATGATGCAAAACGCAGAATCATATGATGCAAAATGCAGAATCATATGATGCAAAACGCAGAATCATATGATGCAAAACGCAGAATCATATGATGCAAAATGCAGAATCATATGATGCAAAACGCAGAATCATATGATGCAAAACGCAGAATCATATGATGCAAAACGCAGAATCATATGATGCAAAATGCAGAATCATATGATGCAAAATGCAGAATCATATGATGCAAAATGCAGAATCATGTGATGCAAAACGCAGAATCATATGATGCAAAACGCAGTATCATATGATGCAAAATGCAGAATCATATGATGCAAAATACAGAATCATATGATGCAAAACGCAGAATCATATGATGCAAAACGCAGAATCATATGATGCAAAATGCAGAATCATATGATGCAAAACGCAGAATCATATGATGCAAAACGCAGAATCATATGATGCAAAACGCAGAATCATATGATGCAAAATGCAGAATCATATGATGCAAAATGCAGAATCATATGATGCAAAATGCAGAATCATGTGATGCAAAACGCAGAATCATATGATGCAAAACGCAGTATCATATGATGCAAAATGCAGAATCATATGATGCAAAATGCAGAATCATATGATGCAAAATGCAGAATCATATGATGCAAAATGCAGAATCATATGATGCAAAATGCAGAATCATATGATGCAAAACGCAGAATCATATGATGCAAAATGCAGTATCATATGATGCAAAACGCAGAATCATATGATGCAAAATGCAGAATCATATGATGCAAAACGCAGAATCATATGATGCAAAATGCAGTATCATATGATGCAAAACGCAGAATCATATGATGCAAAACGCAGAATCATATGATGCAAAACGCTGAATCATATGATGCAAAATGCATCATACCGGCCGTATTTCTGTATTTTGACATGGAGGTCTGAAACATTGTTTGTATGCCCCCCCCCCCGTGGGCTTAAGTGGCGACGTGAAGCACCTAAAGCAGGTGTTGCTTTAGTGAAGCGTGCCGATGTCTCTGAGCAGCCACTCTCCACAGAATCCCAGGTTGCTTCACTCTCCTCTCCTCCTGCAGCCAGCCAGCCACACAGACACAGGAGAGGCGGAGGAGGAGGTGGAGGGGGGTGGGAGGAGGAGGAGGAGGAGGAGGAGGAGGAGGAGGAAGAGGAGAGGAAAGGGAGGAGGTGGAGCGGGAAGGAGTTAGAGATGAGGAGAAGGATGAGCGGGGGAGGAAGAGGACGAAAATAAACAAAATAAAACATGCTGAGTTTTTATGGAAATGCATCTGCCACAGTCCCTCCCACCTCTGTCACCTCTTGATTTCCCTCCGCAAATATTTGTTCTCCATTTTCTGTTTTGATTGCAGGGTTTTTCTTCTCTCAGCTCTCAGCTGGCTCCACTGTTCAGGCTACAGCTATTTTACCATTCTTCTCGTGCAACAATGCCAAACACTTCCCTTTGACTAAGTTCAGTGGTGTTTGGAGAAACGGAGCATTTGAATACATTCCCCAGCTGTGGACTATAAGAAATCCACAGTGACTAGTTAATAACATGAACACAAGCAGATAAATTGAATAATAGATTGTCATGCCCACTGCACTTCCAGCTTTGACAGATTGATATCTGGGGTGTTCCTTGGAGTTGCTTTTCCCTATCTATGATTTTTACAGCATTATATTCTGAACTATGAATCAGCATAGTGATTTCTATCATTGATACATGGCAGAATATATTTACATTTTATTGTGGGAAAACACTCATTCTGGTAGAACCCATATTAAACTCCCATGTGGTTATTCTCTAAATGAGCAGCTCCATACTGACCTTGCAGTACTGGGAGCTAAAGATAATGACTTCTCTTCTTTTTTAACCATTATCTATCTCTCCATCCCCTGTTTGATTACTCTGAACACTTATACTGTGTGTGGGTGTGTGTGTGTGTCTGTGTGTGTGTGTGTGGTGTGTGATTGTGTGTATGCGTGTGCGCTTATGTGTGTATGAGCACATCTGTGCATGTGAGGGCCGGACCCTCAGTGCAGAGGAGGCTCAGTCTAATGGCGGTCCCCAGGGACTGAATCTAAACTTGGGATGGCGAGATGGCAAGCTGTTCGGCATCGCTACGGTAACACCTGCTATTAGTGGTTCCGTCTGCCACTCAACCTGGCCCTACAGGGGGCCCAAGGACCAGCGCAACATTTGTACCTACAAAACTCTGATTAGCATGCCGTTGGGAATCAACGGACAGGGGGAGGAAGGAGGAGGAGGGGACAAGACAACATCAACAACCACAGAGAAAGAGGGTGGACAACTGCGAGAAAGATGGGGAGAGTAGCGAAGTCAGTTAGAGGATGCTTCTGAACTATTCCCGTGTCTTTTCTTAGTGTATATCAAACTTAACTCTGACTCGAACTCTAACCCTAAGGCCTAGATTTGATCAGATCAAGCGGTAACCGTTGATGGCAGATGTTTCTGCGGTGTCAGAGGTGGAACTGCATTGGAGCTGTCAAATCGGTGAGCAGCTGCTCTTGAGATCATTGTCACAAAGTCACTCCGCCCCCCTCGCTTTAGAGGTTCAGAATGAGAAAGTGTAGGCTATATAGAAATAATGACTCTCAAATGTAAAAATCATTCAAGAAAATAATCATCAATCATCCTAATCGGGGTGTAGATTACATCTCACACAACTTGTAAACAAGGCTGCATGGGATTTCTGCTAATGCGACTCCGTGCAGCCAATGGTAATGTCCGCCTTAGGTATAATGCCAGGAACCGCTTGTGGATTTGACAGCTCGGCTAAAGCGGATCTGATTGAATAGATCCCTAAGCTACCACAGGGGCCAAGTCTGATAAAGTAAAGTAAGTCACAGTACAAACAATTATTTCAACACCTACAGTATATCCCTCCTTTGTCCTCCAGAAATGATAATGATGGAATGGAACCTATTCCCACTAATCAGTGGCGTGGCTCGCTATTTAAAATATGCAGCAATAGGTCTGTGTGCTATGTCTCACACCAGACAAGAGAGACCAAGGAATCAAGAGCACCTGCCATGTGGAATTATTATTCTGCTTCTCTGTATAAACTTCTGAGAGACCACTCGCCACTGGAGTTAAAAACATGCTGGCAGATGTTTGAACACACAAAGAGAGAGAGAGAGAAAGAGATAGAGAGGAGGGAGGAGTGAACGAGAGAGAGAGAGAGAGAGGGAGGGGGGGGGCGTGAGAGAAGTGTTGAGGAATGCAGAAAGAAAGTACCATCCTTTTGTGACATCAAACCAACCAGCCCTGCTGACGATGACATAGTCTCGGGGGTCTGTCCCAATTGGCTCTCTGAAGGTTCTACAAGCTAGCGGTGCAGGTACACGGAACCCGTGTTTATTAGGGTGTTCATGTTAATGAGCATACGCATGTGTAAGCTGAGCCTCTTGGAACTGACAGACTGTACACGTGACGGAATCATGTCGCACCTGACATCTTAGACATGCAACACTGAGTCTTTGAGTAGTGACTAGAGTACATATTTACAGTACCAATAATATAACCATTCTGTGATTTTACCTGTATTTAATTTAGAGAGCTTGGGACTATAAGGTTCTATAAGGCTGATGCGGAAACAATTGGCTTTAAAGTTCCAACACTCATTGGTTTGAAAGTTGTCAACAATTTTTTTATCTTGTATTCTTTTGAACTTAACAACATGAATTGGGGTGTACTATATTTAGAGTACTATATAGGTAGAGAATATTCAACAAAGCAACGGTTCTGGAAGGGTTCTTCAACTGTCCCCATAGGAGAACCCTTTTTGGTTCCAGGTAGAGCGCTTTTGAGTTCCATGTCTACTGAACAAAAATATAAACGCAACATGCAACAATTTCAATGATTTTACTGAGCTACAGTTCATATAAGGATCAGTGAATTGAAATAAATGTATTAGGCAGTAATCTATGGATTTCACATGACTGAGCAGGAGCACAGCCATGGATGGGCCTGACAGGGCTTATGCCCATCCACTGGGGAGCCAGGCCGATCAAAATGAGTCGTTCCCTACAAAAGGGCTTTATTACAGACAGAAATAATCCTCAATTTCATCAGATGTTCGGGTGGCTGGTCTCAGACAATCCCACAGGTGAAGAAGCCGCATGTGGTGGTCCTGGGCTGGCATGGTTACACGTGGTCTGCGGTTGTGAGGCCGGTTGGACATACTGCCAAATTCTCTAAAACTACGTTGGAGGTGGCTTATGGTAGAGAAGTGAACATTCAATTCTCTGGCAACAGTTCTGGGGGACATTCCTGCAGTCAGAATGCCAATTGCACAAAACTTGAGACATCTGTGGCATTGTGTTGTGTGAAAAAACTGGACATTTTGGCCTTTCAATGTCCCCAGCACAAGGTGCATGTGTAATGATCATGCTGTTTAATCAGCTTCTTGATATGCCCCACCTGTCAGGTGGATGGATTATCTTGGCAAAGGAGAAATTATCACTAACAGGGACGTAAACACATTTGTGCACAAACTGAGAGAAGTCATCTGAGATATTTTATTTCAGCTCAGGAAACATGGAACCAACACATTTACATGCTGCATTAATATTTTTTTTCCAGAATAGAACCCTTTGTGGAAAGAGTTCTACATGGAATAGAAAAGGGTTATAAATGGAACCAAAAAGGGTTCTTCAAAGGGTTCTCCTATGGGGACAGCTGACGAAACCTTTTTGGTTCTAAATGGCACCTTTTTCCCAAGAGTGTATGTCAATAACTCAATTTGGGAAAAATGCAGATAGAACCTTATAGTCCCAAGCTCTCCATTTGTGGATCAATACAAGTTTGATTAAACTGAGTTATTTTGCTTGTATTTGTGTTGCTGCACTCCCATCCCTCCCACTCCCTGCTCAGGCGGTGTATGTTCTAATCAGGCTTGACTTGAGCAGTATCTGTCTGCTGCTTTACATGCTTTATTGTATGCGTCCAAGAGAGAGCGAGTTCACCTGCACATACAGGCTGAGCAGGGAGGCTGCAGGGAGAGATTATGCATGAATGAGCGTGTAGAGGAGGCTCTGTAGACAGCAGCATGTGATCGTCTCCAGCTTGCAAAGTAGCTCTCTTTCTCATTCACACACAGAGACACACTCACAAGCAAACGTTCATAAACACACACACACACACACACACACACACACACACACACACACACACACACACACACACACACACACACACACACACACACACACACACACACACACACACACACACACACACACACACACACACACACACATACGCGTGCGCACGCACAATAGCTCTGTCTCTCTCTTTCTCTTGCAATCTCTCTCTTTTTTCCAACTCCTCCAAAAGTACTCAGATCATATGCAGAGCTTTCTTTATGCTAATATCTGTGTACACACATTCGCAGCACTGTCGGTCTCGCATACATAAACCACATCACACGTTTCTCTTACCGTCTCTGTCTCTGCACCTGCCTGCTGACTGCATAACTACTTCCTTCTCTTTTTTCTGCAGTTGGTAATATCTGGCCTGAGCGGCCTTGCAGCATTAGCATACAAACCCCACTAGCTCAATACTGACGTTAAATGAATAGTTCACTCCAAACTCTCTCCTCCTTTGTGAATTGTGTAAAATAAAAGTATTGTCGCACTTGAGATCAGACTGAACTGGAGTAAGGGACAGACAGGTCAGCAACAGCCCAGAGCCTGGAGTTGAGAAACACAGTAAAAAAAGTATGTGTCCAGTGTAGCATATCTGATAAGAGCAAAATGGGTCCTAAAAACTGTAGCCGGCACACCAATGTTGGGCCTTTTGATTTAAAATGGCCTAAATCTGCTTTCCTTTCCCTTGTAACATTCCAGTAACAGTTTTCAAGGGAAACAAAACGCATGCAAACACACACACACAAGCATGGACACACACACACACACACACACACACACACACACACACACACACACACACACACACACACACACACACACACACACACACACACACACACACTACTCTTTTTTTTTAGACATGATGGTAATTAAGAATCAACAGAACCAGAATTTAAACTGCACAATGCAAGCCAAGATATCTTTTCCCTCCCCTCTGTTTTCTCTTTCATTTTACACAGCCTAGCAAATCAACAATAGCGGTGGGAAGTGGAATTCCCCATTTCCAACAATTTTTTTCATTTGATGGAGGGTGAATGGGAGGCAGATTGGGGAGATGCAGTTAGAAAATATGTTGTCAAGCCAAGCTACTGCTGTTCCTACTGCCGTTTGGCGTGTTTACGGAGGAGAGCGCTTATTGTACTGTAACCTTTTCCATGATGCATGCAGATCACACATGTTTGCTGTGAGCCTAATGTGCTAGGATACAGGAATGAAACACAACAAAATGCTGGCATTGATGAACACATCAGACCCTAGCAGTGGTAGTCTAGACAGTGTCATCAGGTGGCCCCTGGCCACTTTCAGCAACAGACAGTTAAGAAAGTGGGAAGCCTGATGAAGCCTCATTTAGCTTGATAAGTCATTGGTGTAGCTACTTCATCTATTATCTACAGGTAATATTTATCATCTATAACATGGAGAAGAAGGAAGACATTCTCCTGAAACATTTAAGAGGCAGCTACATTCAACAAGCCTATCGCAGATTCAGAAAACTGCCTGTTAGCCCATGCGCCTGTGGAGAAGACTGTGACATTATCAGTAACCTCCTCATTTCAATAGCAGTAATGTCATATAGTATTCCAGCACATATTCACACATATTTACCTGTGTCTGTGGGACTGTGTTTTTTTTAAAGGTTCCTGTGTACCTGACTGCCTGTGTCCCACTGTGTCCAGGCCTGTTCCATGCATCATTATGAGTGGTGACCGTCCGGTGATGGAACATCCAGTCACCCCCCTCCACAGGCGCGGCTGTGCCCCTCCAGCCCTGCTGCCAGCCCTGCTGCAGCCACACGGGACATGAAGGATAATCTAGCCAGCGGGGGCCGGCAGGAGGGGACAGTTTGGGGACAGCAAGGGACGGGAGGGGATAGAAGGGGACAGAAGGGGCAATAATAAATGGACACACACACAGCGGCCCTTGCCTTCAGCCCTTCAGCGCATCTATTATGCAGCCATGTCTCACCTCTGTCTTCAATGCAGTCGTCATGCTAAAAACTCATGCTATAAAGTAGTAATCTAAGTCGGCATGTGATTAGCTCTCAACAGATTACCCCTCTATGTCTAGCAGAACCAACCCTCTCTAGCTGAACCAAACTTGACAACATCCCAGCACGACGTAACTCGTCATAAATTCAGCACGAAAGCTTAGTGAACATAAGGGCCTGAGCATCGGTACACACTACACACACACTGTCAGCTCAACTCTTGATTTGTGTTAGCATCTACCCGTCCGTCCGTGGGGGTGATTTCAATTCCCCTCCACACCGTCTGCCCATCCGCCCTGTGTCCTCCAGTAAAAAAACACCCATAAAATACACAACATAATGCCGCCGGTGAGGTTTTCATTTGCATTGTGGGAACATAAGGAGTAAAGATGGCCCAGTAATTGGGCAAGAGGTTTGGGTACGGAGAGGCCTGACCCCTCTAGCTTAATTAAAACATGGTTTTTACTGCAGTGTCTTGAATTAATTAAAAACACATTTGATCTCCTCGCCACTACACCCCCACCCTCGATCCCTCATCTGGCCCCTTCCCTTTTCAATAAACTACCACACGCAAGCACGCACACACACACACACACACACACACACACACACACACACACACACACACACACACACACACACACACACACACACACACACACACACACACACACTGTTCTGGGGGAGTGAAAGAGTGGGGAATTATATTGAGTGATTATGAGATGCGTTCAGTGCCAACGATCTGTTGTCCAGCAGTGAGAGGAGAGAGAGACTGCATGGCTCAAAGTGTTGAGGAACAGGAAGACAGGGCCCTGGCCTACCCCTCTCTCAGGCTTTAACGAGAGGAGGGGGCTTTCGTCCTGGGTGTCCTGGGTGTCCACAATCACATATGCCATTTCTTAAGGAAGGACATGTCTCAGGGCTGTTATAAGTTTATATGTGTGTGTGTGTGTGTGTGTGTGTGTGTGTGTGTGTGTGTGTGTGTGTGTGTGTGTGTGTGTGTGTGTGTGTGTGTGTGTCTGAAAGAATGTGTGTGTGTAAGAGAGTGTGTGTGTATTAGCAGTGGTTGGTGATGTGGGAGTAAGTCAGGCTCCTACAGCATTAGCACACCAAGGCCTCCAGGTAATTAAAGAGCAAGCTCCATAACAGTGTAAATGGGACTCCAGCTACACTACACTGACACGCTGCCTGCCCGCCTGTGTTTGTGTTTTCCCCATATCAGATCCGTGAGCCGCCACATCATTCATTCTGTACGCCAGCCTAATCCCCCCCTGAAAATAAACACATTTTACATGTTGTAAAGTGGTACACAAAATGCACTCCAAATACATTTTTCATGCTATAGAAAACAATCACCTTCACAGAGAGATCAAAACAAGAGGCAAGGCAGGGATTGCACTTTCACAGTTATTAGCTAGCACAAGCCCTGGTAATTGTGAGTGTAGTATTGAACACATACAGGCGTTTTGCCAACTTTCTTTCTAATCTTCGTTGAAATGCTGCCGGACAACCATTGGTTTCTGGCCCTATGGTAAACGAAAACAAATAGGCTACATTCTGACTCAGTAAAGACAAAAGATATCTTAAAGGTTTCATCCTCAAAGATGAGATGTGTACGCTGTATAGGATTTCAGTCAAAGATATGAGAGTGCAAGCAGACAAACATACTGCCTAAATCTTTCTATGGCGGGTTGTACAACAGTTGTAGAAGTTCTGTACAAGAGTTGTAGATGTTCTGTAGAACAGAACGCCAGACCTTGTTCTGGGTTTGAGTTATTCTGGGTTACAACCAAGTGGAGACTGTCAACGATGACAACGGCTGCGTCCTGATTTTCCACTCATCTCCCAAAGTGTGCACTTGCGCACTCTCCCCCTCATAGGAAGTAAGCATTGGCTTGAGGTTTCCGCCATTGTGGAATCCATGTGAGCAAGTGTACAAGTGCACACTTTGGAAGCAGGGTGGAGAACCGGGACACAGAAAACAACTGGGGATGATTTTTGTGTTAGGCAGGGCCGGGGAAGGGGCCAGAGGGAGGGATGGGGATGACATTTTGTCATCTGCTGAACGCTGAGGTCCCTTTGGGGGGCTAATGAGGATAATAATTTTTAGTGATCAATAAATCATGTGTTATTGATTTTTCCCTCTAAGCCCTCTTCTGTTCTCTGAAAGTCAGCCACTCCCCTGGTAGGAAGGGGGGAGCAGAGGAGAGGAGGATGGAGGGATGGAATGAGAGGAGGAGAGGGGATGGGAGCCAGCGGTGCAGTGGGGATAAACAGCATCTGGTGACCAGAGAGATAGGGACTTTTGACTGTACTAACCTGTACGCTGAACGCTCCTCAGTACCTTACTACACATTACTAGAGAATGTACCGAGTGTGTGTGGGCGTCAGCATAGTCATAGACATTCAGAAGTAGTGACTGTGACTGTGTGAGTGAGTGAGTAATGTGCTGGTGGCGATTGTTTGTAAAAGGTGAGCTGTGTTGAGTTATGAAGACAACAGCAGAGTGGCGGAGTAAGAGATCTGCTTCTGGCCTGCTATCTTTCTCTCTTCCTCCATCCCTGCATGTCTGCCCCCATCCCCTCATCTGTCTGAGAGAAAGAGTGCTACTGCCAGCCGGCCAGGCTGAAGCTGGGGAAGGAGAGAGAGAGAGAGAGAGAGAGAGGAAGTGGAGGAGGAGAAAGAGAGAGGGTGGAAGTGCCAGTGCCACTGCCACTGCCAGCCAACATTTTTGTGAACAGGATGCGTCACTTAGCCCTGTGGTCCCAATCACCCTAAAGTGAGAATAAGTTGAACGAGGAGGGGGAGGAGGGGCGAGAGAAGGAGACAATTAATAGAGATGGAGTGTAAGAGACGCAGAGAATGAAAAGAAGGGAAGTGACGCGAGAGAAAGTGGTGGTGCTTGCCGTTGCTTATCGAGATATCTCGAGTAACGTCTTACCTAACCTCGAAACCCATATGAGAGGTCCAGGTTTAAGAGGTGCACAGACACAGAGACACTTGCAAGTACCCAGGCTGGAAGATTATGTAACAGTGGTTGTGAAAGGAGTGTGATAAGGATCACGTTTGGTCAGCTCTATAGGAAAGACGTTGCAACTGGAGTAAAAGTGTTTGTTGTGGTCACATCCCCCATGATGTTGAAAAGATCCCTGCTTATGGGGCTGTACCCAAAATAGCAGTCTATTACCTAAACTACATGACCAAAAGTATGTGGACACCGTCGAACATCACATATCAAAATCATAAGCATTAATATGGAGTCGGCCCCTCTTTGCGGCTACAATTAGCCTCAACTCTTCTGGGAAGTCTTTCCACTAGATGTTGGAACATTACTGCTGGGACTTGCTTCCATTCAGCCACAAGAGCATTAGTGAGGTCAGGCACTGATGTTGGCTGATTACGCCTGGCTAGCAGTCGGCGTTCCAATTCATCCCAAAGGTGTTCGATAGGGTTGAGGTCAGGGCTCTGTGCAGGCCAGTCAAGTCCAGTCAAGTTCTTCAACACCGATCTCGACAAACCATTTCTGTATGAACCTTGCTTTGTGCACAGGAACATTGTCATTATAAAACAGGAAAGGGCCTTCCCTAAACCTGGAGTTGGAAGCACAGAATCATCTAGAATGTCATTGTATGCTGTAGCGTTAAGATTTCCCTTCACTGGAACTAAGGGGTCTCGACACAATCCTGTCTCGGAGCTCTACAGACAATTTATTTGACCTCATGGCTTGGTTTTTGCTCTTACATGCACTGTCAATTGTGGGACCTTATATAGACAGGTTGACCGTAGGGATGGTGCCAGTTTGTGCCTTTCCAATTCATGTCCAATCAATTGAATTTACCACAGGTAAAGTTTACCACAGGTGAAGTTGTAGAAACATCTCAAGGCTGACCAATGTAAACAGGATGCACCAGAGCTCAATTTCGAGTCTCGTAGCAAAGGGTCCGAATCCTTACCTAAATAATGTAGTTTTGTTTTTGAGTGTTAATACTTTTGCCAAAAATGTTCAAAACCCTGTTTTCGCTCTGTCATTATGGGGTATTGTGTGTCGATTGATGAGGGGAAAAAAATGTATTTCATGCATTTTAGAACAAGGCTGTAATGTAACAAAATGTGGAAAAAGTCAAGGAGTTTGAATAATTTCCCGAATGAACTGTATAGTGTATGTAGTGCACTACTTTTGACCAGGATCCCGAGGGCAGGGAATAGAGTACAATTTGTAATTCACCCTGTGTTGACCGTGAGAGTAATGGAGTTAAAACATATGCTGTTGATTTGTCTGACTTGGCAGATATATGACATTTTCTGTTTTGAATGCATTGCTAAAGACATGACATTGTTTTAATCAAATTTGTATGGATTTTGAAAGACTTCAGCCCGTCAGCAATACTAAAAAGAAAGAGCAAAGTAAGTACTGTATACTATAAATAGTGTTGTTTTATACACACACACTAATTAAGAACTCCATCGACATAAAACGTCCTCAAGCCCCAGGAAATTATAGGAAATTCATTTGAATCAAACTGAAATAATACTACAAAATATGTTGAATAGTTTCAGCTTTATTGAATCAATTAATGCCAGTGTGCTGAGAACTAAAACTATGTCTGGCCGTGACCTATGACACTGAACAACAAACACATGTTTAAAAAGCACAAAAAAACTGGAATGAACCGTTTGGAAACTCTACGCACTGCAGTCGAATTCATATGTCTTTCCAACCATCTGATTGGAGACTGATCAGAGGTGAGTCTATTTAAGGAATGAAGAGGTACTCCTCCGGTCCCCTCAGCCTCTCTCCTCTTTTACATTAGCAGTAATGGGTCCTGGAGTGGCTGGAAAGAACATGGTATTATCAAAGGAAATCAAGGCTTTGTTGTAAAGGGAGCACAGTGACCCAGAGCCCATCTCTTGCCACGAGTCAACTGCAAATTGGCAACTTTTTAATACCGCGAAGGAAAATGAATTCACAACATCTTCTACATGTAGTCCATGTTGAAATACCACATAATCTCGTGTTATTGATGTTCCATAAGTAAATTGAAGATAACTCTTGATAAGCTTCATAGTAATAGGCTACAGCTAGCAATGTACTGTCCATTGACCCCATGCTATATGAGGTAATGTTGATGAAATCAAACAAGATCATTTATGTTTACTATGGGGTAAACGTTTACAGCGCCTTCAGCAAGTATTCAGACCACTTGACTTTTACCACATTTTGTTACGTTACAGCCTTATTCTAAAATAGATTTACATAAGTATTCCGACCTTTTGCTATGAGACTCAAAATTGAGCTCCGGTGCATCCTGTTTCCATCGATCATCCTTGAGATGTTTCTACAACTTAATTGGAATCCACCTGTGGTAAATTCAATTGATTGGACATTATTTGGAAAGGCACACACCTGTCTATATAAGGTCCCACAGTTGACAGTGAATGTCAGATTAAAAACCAACCCATGAGGTCAAAAGAATTGTCCGTAGAGCTTTGAGACACGATTGTGTCGAGGCAGGGGGCACCAAAACAATTCTGCAGCATTGAAGGTCTCCAAGAAAACACTGGTCTCCATCGTCTTTAAATGGAAGAAGTTTGGAAACACCAAGACTCTTCCAAGAGCTTTCTGCCCAGATAGGCTGAGCGATTGGGGGAGAATGGCAATGGTCAGGGAGGTGACCAAGAACCCAAAGGTCATTTTGACAGAGCTCTAGAGCTCCTCTGTGGAGATGGGAGAACCTTCCAGATGCACAACCATCTCTGCAACACTCCACCAATCAGGCCTTTATGGTAGAGTGGCCAGACGGAATCCGCTCCTCAGTAAAAGGCAAGACAGCCCACTTGGAATTTGCCAAAAGGCACCTAAAGACTCTCAGACCACGAGAAACACGATTGTCTGGTCTGATGAAACCAAAAATTAACTATTTGGCCTGAATGCCAAGCGTCACTTCTAGAGGAAACATTGCCCCATCCCTACAGTGAAGCATGGTGGTGGCAGCATCATGTCGTTGGGATATTCTTCAGCTGCAGGGACTGAGAGACTAGTCCGGATCGAGGCAAAGATGAATGGAGCAAAGTACAGAGAGATTCTTGATCAGAACATGCTCCAGAGCGCTCAGGACTTCAGAATGGGGCGAAGGTTCACCTTCCAACAGGACAACAACCCTAAGCACACAGCCAAGACAACGCAGGAGTGGCTTCGAGACAAGTCTCTGAATGTCCTTGAGTGGCCCAGCCAGAGCCAAGACTTGAACCCTTTCGAACATCTCTGGAAAGACCTGAAAATAGCTGTGCAGCAACTCTCCCCATCCAACCTGACAGAGCTTGTGAGGATCTGCAGAGAAGAATGGAAAAAACTCCCCAAATACAGGTGTGCCAAGCTTGTATCGTCATACCCAAGAAGATTTGAGGCTGTAATCGCTGCCAAAGGTGCTTCAACAAAGTACTGAGTAAAGGGTCTGAATACTTATGTAAATGTGATATTTCATGTTTTATATATATATTGCTAATTTATATATATATATATATA
The DNA here is from genome assembly GCF_002021735.2 of Oncorhynchus kisutch. Taxonomy (NCBI): domain Eukaryota; kingdom Metazoa; phylum Chordata; class Actinopteri; order Salmoniformes; family Salmonidae; genus Oncorhynchus; species Oncorhynchus kisutch. The sequence goes on along the minus strand of NC_034180.2, from coordinate 21,839,786 downwards.
TATATATATGTTTGTGTGTGTGTGTGTGTGTGTGTAAATTAGCAAGATTGCAAAAATCCTGTTTTATGGGGTATTGTGTGTAGATTGATGAGGAATAAAATCTATTTAATACATTTTCATATAAGGCTGTAACGTAACAAAATGTTGAAAAAGTCAAGGGGTCTGAATACTTTCTGAAAGGAACTCTATATCACAAAAGCAAGTGAAATTGATACGATCGATAGGCAGTGCATTTCTTGGTAGTAAATCATCTTCATTGCTAATAACACACCTTCATTGAATACTATTTGCCGTACATCATAAAGTAACATGTCAAAATTGTATTAGACATCATCATTTTCTTTGTCACACACACTTTTTCAAACCAGATAGGGATTATTTAAGGTGACATGGGAATAAGTGATTCCTAGGCTACAGTGTGACTGTATGACCGTTTTGTAGATCTGGACGGTGTGGCCTTCCTGCTTTAGAACAGAGAGAGGGTCTATATCCCAGATGGCATCCTATTCCCTATATAGTTCACAACTTTTGACCAGAGCCCTATGGGCTATAGAGGGGTTATGGTGCCATTGTGGACACATACAGGGACTTGTTGAGTCAAACAGCAGGCTCTAATCTCTCTAATCATCAAGTCAATTAACAGAGAGCAGAAAAAAAGATAAGGTGGCCTTTCCTTTATAAAAACCCCAGACCTTAAACATTTATGACGAGATATAATTCCCCTCACACCTGAGGGTCTCTGGAGGGTGGGCCCAGGGTAGAGAGAACCAGCGGGCAATGAGAGAGAGTGAAAGAGAAAGCACGGGTGTGTGTGTGCGTGTGTCTGTGTGTTTGAGCTCTCCTCAGCTCTCCTCTGGCCGCTCCCTTGTTGCTGCTGCCCGCTGCCTGGCTCCTGGTGCCCCCCCCTCTCTCTCTCTTCCTGTCCTGCAGAGCGCCCCGGCCCCTTGCCTGGTGTGGGTCTAATTATCCTGTTAAAGGGGGCTCTGCAGCCACAGGTGGCCCCCAGGGACCTCACTGGGAAGGGGGACAAATGGCGAGGATTAGAGATTGGAATGATTGCATCTCAATTGGCACCCTATTCCCTCTGTAGTGCAATACTTGGGGAGGGGGACAAATGGAGACAAGATTACTTTTGGGAAGAGGGACTCTTTCCTTTTACATGAGGCCTGTACCTAGATATTGACCTCACTACCACAGAAACATAATGATTAGAATTGGAATCCCTATTAGCCACGAGTTTACCAGTCCGATTACCATGGTAAGAGGCTATAATCCCGTTCTAGGAAATCTGTTTCTATGCTCACAATACACATACTTTGTTATGTAGGTACAAAGGCATAGATGCACGGACGCACACACACATGGATGCACCCAAGTGTATCTTTACATTTAGATTTTCTGGACTGGATTTCCTTTACTACCTTACTGTTAGAAAACAAGCAACACATTTTGGAGGCCAAAAAGTACCCCGTCTCTAGATACACTTTTAATTGAACAAAGTCTGAGCTCACTGTATCAGGTGGCTAAACTTTCACGCAACTCTGAGAACAAAAGGCAACCTGCAGATGAGTTTGGAACAGCACTAGAATACATGTTTCTACCTTTCCTTGCAAATGAACACAATGCTCAATGGATATCAGTTAATAACTAATATTTTACCGTTTTGGTTGGACACAGACAGTAACATTTTCATAATAGAGTTCTTTGACTTTTAATTGGTTCTGAAAATGAAACACTTTTTTTTATGACTCAAGTTTATGGAAAAACAACAACATTGCAAATGAATGATACGCCAATTAAAAACTGTATTTGCATTGAAGGATTAAAAAGGAGAGGTACACTATCCATGCAAAAGCATGTGGACACCCCTTAGAATTAGTGGAGTTGGCAATTTCAGCCTCACCCGTTGCTGACAGGAGTATACAACCAAGCGCACTGCCATGCAATCTCCATAGACAAACATTGGCAGTAGAATGGATTTACTGAAGAGCTCAGTGACATTCAACATGGCACCGTCACAGGATGCCACTTTCCATCAATTCAGTTCTTCAAATATCTGCCCTGCTAGAGCTGCCCCGGTCAACTGCAAGTGCTGTTCTTGAGAAGTGTAAACATCTAGGAGCAACAACGGCTCATCTGTAAAGAAGTAGGCCACACAAGTTCACAGAATGTGACCGCCGTGTGCTGAAGTATATAGTGCGTAAAAACCCTATGTCCTCAGTTGCAACACTCACTGCCAACTTCCAAACTGCCTCTGGAAGCAATGTCAGCATAATAACTGTTCGTCAAGAGCTCCAAGAAATGAGTTTCCATGGTCGAGCAGCCACACAAGATCAACATGCGCAAAGTCAAGTGACGGCTGGAGTGGTGTAAAACCCGCCACCTCTGGAGCAGTGGACACGAGTTCTCTGGGGTCATGAATGACGCATCACAATCTGGCAGTCCGACTGACTAATCTGGGTTTGGCAGGTGTCAGGAGAACGCTACCTGCCCCAATGCATAGTGCCAACTGTAACGTTTGGTGGAGGAGGAATAATGGTCTGGTTCGGGCTAGGCCCCTTAGTTCCAGTTCAGGGAAATCTTAACGCTACAGCATACAATGACATTCTAGAGGATTCTGTGCTTCCAACTTTGTGGCAACAGTTTGGGGAAGGCCCTTTCCTGTTTCAGCATGACAATGCCCCCGTGCACAAAACGAGCTCCATACAGAAATGGTTTGTTGAGATCGGTGTGGAAGAACATGACTGGCCTGCACAGAGCCCTGACCTCAACACCATCGAACACCTTTGGGATGGATTGGAACGCCAACTGCGAGCCAGGCCTAATCGCTCAACATCAGTGCCAACCTCACTAATGCTCTTGTGGCTGATTGGAAGCAAGTCCCCGCAGAAATGTTCCAACATCTAGTGGAAAGACTTCCCAGAAGAATGGAGGCTGTTATAGCAGCAAAGGGGGGATCCAACTCCATGTTAATGCCCATGGTTTTAGAATGAGATGTTCGTCGAGCGGGTGTCAATGTACTTTTGGTCATGTAGTGTATTTTGTTAAAAAATCGGAAATAATTTACGCCAGGAATACTGCATTTAAATACAGGCACCACTTCTTTAAGGCATGGTCACATTGCATTTCAAGTTTTATATAAAGAACATGCTATATCAAATGTTTAAAAAATGAACCCTATAAAACCCTAATTGTCATGTGATCATCTGGGAAGCAATTCCACTTAGTGAGTGTGGTGTCATCTCCGTTTCCTGTGACATTACCAATACAATACCAGTCCACCACCACGCCCACCCCCCACCCCCCCACCCTCCAAACGCACAACCCCCCACCACACAAAAAACATTACACCATGTTAACCATTACACCACCTGTTTAGGGTTTTACTATACCAACATTGGTTCACATGGGTACCTATCCTCTTTTAATTATGTTAAAGAATAAAAGAAAGAAGAATTAGCCTGAATCTAATTAACAGCATGTCTATTAGTAGCAGGGCACCATCAAAATTGTATCTAAATTAATCATGTTTTGATTTAAGATATTACATTCAAATTAATCATTTTAAAAATGGAAATGATCCTTGACGCGGCTCCAGCTGTGATCAGGCCCGCTCTATGTCTTTGTCCCAAATGGCACCCTATTCCCTATATTGGGCACTACTTTTGACCAGGGCCCATAGGGCTCTGCTCAAAAGTAGAGCACTATGTATGGAATAGGGTGCAATTTGGGATGCAGCCTGCCTGCATCTCTCCCCACGCTGTGGCATGTACCAGTTTAAGGATGTCTTGGGGGGAGGGGGGTGGGGGGCTATCAGCGCGCCTCTCACCCTGCATGCCTAGCTGTGTTATTTCAATTATGCTTATTTAATGGGACAGATGTATAGAATATTTGGTAATTAGGGAGAATTGAAGGCCAGTGGGCCCTAATGGTTGAAAAATATGTGTCAGAATGGATAAGGCTCCTTCCACTATCTTCCAGTTGATGTGATGAGTTGCCAATGTGCTTTCTTTTCTTTATTTTGTCTCTCTCCATATGGCATCGTGGTGATCGTCTGTGATAAATGCACCATGGAAAGTCTGTTGTTGTATAGAGGGATGTGTTTGCAGTGAAATGTGATGGCACTGGCTTTTTGTGTCGCACTTTGAGTACATTTGCCTGAATGTGTGTGTGTGTGTGTGTGTGTGTGTGTGTGTGTGTGTGTGTGTGTGTGTGTGTGTGTGTGTGTGTGTGTGTGTGTGTGTGTGTGTGTGTGTGTGTGTGTGTGTGTGTCGGTGCATGTGTGTTTATTCAACCTGTGCATGTGGTCTGATATTCTGAACATTACCCATTCACATCAATCACAGCTTCAGGTGGAATGAATCCCACTTGTCAAATGCAGCATCAAATCCAAGGTGAGGAGACAAGAGGTTTAACCTTGGATGCACTTTCAAGATATAGTGAGGCAGAAATAGCCACAGTACATGTTGAATGATATTGCTTGTGAGTCACACATGTTGTCACCACCCACCTATACTATTATATCTTAATAATACTCTAGTGTTCATTAGTCAATTGAAAGTGTTACATGAAAATGACACTTACACTCACCCTGCTAAGTCAACCACGCTAGTGACAAAAATGAAGGTATACAAAGAACAAATACGCTGTCATTGGATCAGGTCAATATACAGTATTTGCCATGGATAGGATCATAATGTCATAGATGTAAAAAATCTACGAACACAATCCAACCCTGTGTACTGTCATGGACCAAATCCATTGACTAGGGGCTCGATTCAATGCGATCAAGTGTTAACCCGCGATAGCTGATGTTTTAGCGGAGTCAGAGGTGTAACTGCTTGGATCTGTCAAATCGGTGAGCAGCTGCTCTTCTGATCATTGTCACGAAGCCACACCAGTCCCACTCTCGTTAGAAGTTCAGAACAAGAAAGTGTAGGCCTTATAGAACTAATGACGCTCAGATTGAAAGTCATTCAACAAAATAATGAGGAGTTCTATCAGCCTAATCAGGGTGATTGCATCACACATCCCAGTGTTCGAACTTGTAAACACGGCTGCATGGGATTCCTACTAATGCAACTCTGTGCAGCCAATGGCAATGTCCGTGATAGCTATAATGTCGGGAGCCGCAGCTCTAACGTGATTGGATTTGACTGCTCTAACGCGGTTCCAACTCCGACACTGTCGGGTGTCGGCTAACGCAAATCTGATTGAATTGAGCCCTAGACCCCCTGTAGATTTCATTTCAACAAAATGTTTCCTCACATAGAATGTTCATCCTTTGCTATGTTTGCGACTAATACACCAGCTTTCAGAAATGGATCAAACAAGCATGTACGGCTTGCATCTCTGTGTCTCTCCCCGAGTGAAAATGGGTAGGAATAGAGGGATGGGTGGATGGATGGATGGAGAGAGGGAGAAAGGGATAGAAGGATAGAGGGATGGGTAAAAAGGTAAATAAGTGTGGCGTATCCTGTTCTAACGGGTTCCTAGTCCCTTTGTGATGATTAGACAGCTCCCGAGGGGTAGATGAGTTAGCAGAAGCAAAAGCTCTCTAATGAGCTCGGCTCCCGCACCCCTACTACCCCCTCCCCCCGCGGACCCCCTCCCTGTCCCAGGGTGGACCCAGTGGCTGTATGGGGGTCCCAGGAGGAGGGGCCGCAGAGCACCTGTTCTCCTCTCCTTGTAATCTGTGCATTTCTGCACTCCATCCCTCCCTCCCTGTCCTCCTTCCCTCTCTCCCTCCCGCTTTCCCGCTCCTCCCTCCCTCCCTGTCCAGGCGTGGAGTGGGGGGGCCTACTGGGAACCATGGCATTGTGTGTTGTCTTTTTTATTTTGCACCTCTCTCTCTCTTTCTCTCTCTCTCTCTCTCTCTCTCTCTTTCTCTCTCTTTCTCTCTCTCTCTCTCTCTCTCTCTCTCTCTCTCTCTCGTTCTCTCTCTCTCTCTCTCTCTCTCTCTCTCTCTCTCTCTCTCTCTCTCTCTCTCTCTCTCTCTTTTCTTTATTCTTCCCTTCTTTTTAATCATAATTCCTGGTCCTCCTACTGACTGCAACAGCACATGCAGATTGGAGAATTGTTCATCTGAGGTTTTGCATGAGACCTCCTTTCCCAGCCGACATTTTATGGTTGTTTTTCCCTTTGATTTAATTGATTAATGTATCTATTTAGGAGTCATTGTATAGTTGTCATATTTGGCAGTTGCAATGAAGAGTGCACTAAGATAGAATAGTGCACTAAGACAGAATAGTGCACTATGCTCTACACTGTTAAAATGAAGTGCTTTGTAGCACGGGAACCAGTGGCAACTGAGCTGCCACCAACACGAAGGAGCCAAAACCTTCAATTTGCTGGAGTATTGAAACACATCGTCCTGAAATGTTTGTAAATATTACATGGTATGTTGTAACACCAGTTAATCAAGTGTTGTGCAACACCTTGCCTGGGACTGGGAGCCCTGCCGAAAAACGTTGAAAAAACTATTCTGGTGTTTCAAGTTCTGTTTAGTGCAGAATTAGATACTCTTCTTTTTTTGGTGTTGTTTCCTCTCTCTAAAGCTTCTTAACACTATTATGTTGTTTAAATTCTGTCCAGTGTAGAATTCTATCACTTCTCAAGTGTCTGAACATTCGCTTAACCCATTTTGGCAGGCATTGTTGAGCAGAGTGCTCAATCCACCAGCAGCAACTCAATTTTTGTAGGTTATTTGTAGCATTGTAGGTTATTGTATTTACTTCCACCATTAAATGTGGGGGATGTGGGAATGGCTTATCTCATCATTGAGATTTTGTCTCACGGTTATCATATCCGCTAATTATGCTCCACTACACCTCATGGCACCTTCAACTGCTTAATATTAATATAGAAATCGACTTTTCTTTCTTCAGACATGCATATAACAACGTGCAAAATAATCATAAAGTCTTTACATTTTTTATTCCCACAATCCTCTAAAAACAATGCCATAGACAGGAAGTGCAAGGTTCAATCAATCAATTTTCTATATTTTTGGTTATCCCCATAAAATATACTTACATTTTGAGCAACATATTAAGTTGGATTATTATTTTCACATTTTTGGGTAAAATGAAACAAACCAATCATTGAAACGACTTCCAGTCATGTTTTATTAGGTATTTATGTATATCTTTTTGTTGTCAGTTTCAACTCACCCCAATTGTTTTACAGTGTGGCTGTGTGGTTGAGTGAGTAAAATATCAATGAAATTCCAATGAAATGTACCATCTTACACCCCAAAAGTTGAGGTTCAATTCCTGCTACCGCCTGTCCCACTTTCACTCCTTCTCTGTCTCTTCCTGTTTCTAATCTGTCTAAATAAAGCATTGAGAATATGAAGGTGGATTTCCACAACAAAAAAAAATTCTCCACAGGCCCTTATCATCAATCAATATTAGGCTATAAATAATTTGCATTCTTTAACCATTTGAGTGTATGAATCAGTCTGCCTTTTACATGCACTGAAACTCCAAAAACACAAATATTCAGATTGAAGAACCACTTTGGATGTTTCAGAGTACTTACTATTCTGTTCTAAAACACTTCCTGTATTTCATAACACTTACATTGGGTTTACATTCAAACACCGTTCAAACACCAGATCTCAGGTTAGGTGCATTACTTTTCATGGTTTCATTACACGATCATGTTCTTTTAAGTCGTTCTATGTTTACAGTGTAGATAGTTAAGTGCGAATGACTGAATTACATGAGGACGCCATGCAGGCTGCATTTAGAGTCTGTTGAGTCCTTACAAAGGTACACCTGGGTCACGCCAACCGAACAACCAACCAACCCCCTCGGTCCCTAGCTCTAAGAGACATCAGTCCCAGGGTGGCACTTTCCATCTCCCGTTAATTAGGCCAAATGTATGTTTACATAATGAACTTTGAGGTCGCTGACGACAAATGGCATCTTGGGACCAGGGAGGACAAAGAGGTGCTAGGCATGGCCAGATGGGTGTGTGTGTGTGTGTGTGTGTGTGCGTGTGGTGTGTAAGGGTGGACGTGTTTAACTATACTTGTGGGGACCAGAAGTCCCCACAAGAATAGTGAACAAACAACATTTGTCCCCATTAGGTCAAATGCTATTTCTAGGGGGTTTAAGATTAGGGTTAGAATTAGTGTTAGGGTTTAATGAGGTTTAATGTTAGTGTTAGGATTTTGAATGGGATTGAATTGTGTGTCCCCACCAGGTTAGTTAAACAAGACTGTGTGTGTGTGTGTGTGTGTGTGTGTGTGTGTGTGTGTGTGTGTGTGTGTGTGTGTGTGTGTGTGTGTGTGTGTGTGTGTGTGTGTGTGTGTGTGTGTGTGTGTGTGTGTGTGTGTGTCTGTGTGTGTGTTAGGGACCTCTGTGTCAGACAGACAACCTGAGCGGGAGAATTCCCAGCTCTCCGTTTGACAAAAGACTACCTACCACCTTATGCCTCTGAGAATTTCCACTAGTACCCCAGAAGGAGGAGGAGGCTCTTCTTCGGGAAGGGAGGGGGGACGCGGATGTGTAGCATTAGTAGTATTTACTATGACCCCCCCAATTAGCTGCTGCCAAGGCAGAGGGTACTCCTCCTGGGGTCCTAACAGGAATAAAAACCACAACAAATAAAATACATCAAATATATAATATACATAGAACTACATTTAGAATACAATTTAGTAGACACTCCCATCCAAAGCGACCCACAGCTAGTGCATTCATCTCAAGACAGCCAGACGAGACAACCAGTCGTATCACAAACACGTATCACATATCACGACATAATGGGAAACATAACACAATACAAAATACATAAACATTTCTGTGTTTCTTCACAGTCCCCTTCGTAAGGTGTTCATTTATGAGGAAGTCCTATGGGAGCAGGTACAGGTGAGGAAGTCTGTGTTCCAAATGGAACCCTATTCCTTATATAGTGCACAATTTTTTTATTATAATCTGGGTGGTTTGAGCCCTGCATGCTGATTGGCTGACAGCCGTGGTTGTCACGACTTCCGCCGAAGTTGGTCTCTCTCCTTGTTCGGGTGGAGTAAGCCATCGCCGATCCAGTTTTCATTTTCCATTGGTTTTGTCTTGTCTTCCATCACACCTGGTTCCAATTCCATCAATTACATGTTGTGTATTTAATTAACTTCTAATGGCTGGGGGGCGGTATTGAGTAGCTTGGGTGAATAAGGTTCCCAGAGTAAACTGCCTGTAACTCAGGCCCAGAAGCTAAGATATGCATATTTTTAGTAGTGTTTGATAGAAAACACACTGGAGTTTCTAAAACTGTTTGAATGATGTCTGTGAGTATAACAGAACTCATATGGCAGGCAAGAACCGGAGAAAAAAATCCAACCAGGAAGTGGGAAATCTGAGGTTTGTAGTTTTTTTAAACTCTTTGCCTATCCAAGAAACAGTGTCAATTTGGTCCGATTGCACTTCCTACGGCTTCCACTAGATGTCAACAGTCTTTAGAACCTTGTTTCAGGCTTCTACTGTGAAGGGGGAGAGAATACGAGCTGTTTGACTAAGAGGTCTGGCAGAAGGCCATGAGCTGGTCACGCGCGCAGCCTTGAGAGCGACCTGCATTCCATTGCATTTCTAAAGACAAAATAATTGTCCGGTTCGAACATTATTTAAGATTTATGTTAAAAACATCCTAAAGATTGATTATATACATCGTTTGACATGTTTCTATGAACTGTAATGGAACATTTTGACTTTTCATCTGGACCTAGTGCTCGCGCCTCATGAATTTGGATTTGTGAACTAAACACGCGAACACAAAGAAGGCATTTGGACATAAATGATGGACTTTATCGAACAAATCAAACATTTATTGTTGAACTGGGATTCCTGGGAGTGCATTCTTATGAAGATCATCAAAGGTAGGTGAATATTTATAATGCTATTTCTGACTTCTGTTGACTCCACAACATGGCGGATATCTGTATGGCTTGTTTTTGTGCCTGAGCGCTGTACTCAGAATATTGCATGGCGTGCTTTTTCCATAAAGCTTTTTTAAAACCTGACACAGCGGTTGCATTAAGGAGAAGTATATCTATCATTCCATGCATAACACTTGTATCTTTTATCAATGTTTATCATGAGTATTTCTGTAAATTGATATGGCTTTCTGCAAAATCACAGGATGTTTGGAAGCAAAACATTACTGAACATAACGCGCCAATGTAAACTGAGATTTTTGTATACAAATATGAACTTTATCGAACAAAATATATACATATACAGTGGGGCAAAAAAGTATTTAGTCAGCCACCAATTGTGCAAGTTCTCTCACTTAAAAAGATGAGAGAGGCCTGTAATTTTCATCATAGGTACACTTCAACTATGACAGACAAAATGTTTTTTGTTTTTTTGAAAATCACATTGTAGGATTTTTAATGAATTTATTTGCAAATTATGGTGGAAAATAAGTATATGGTCAATAACAAAAGTTTATCTCAATACTTTGTTATATAACCTTTGTTGGCAATGACAGAGGTCAAACGTTTTCTGTAAGTCTTCACAAGGTTTTCACACATTGTTGCTGGTATTTTGGCCCTTTCCTCCAGGCAGATCTCCTCTAGAGCAGTGACGTTTTGGGGCTGTTGCTGGGAAACACGGACTTTCAACTCCCTCCAAAGATTTTCTATGGGGTTGTTTGAGGAATTTTAATTTTGAGAATTTCTGTTGTTTGAATTTGGCGCCCTGCACTTTCACTGGCTGTTGTCATATCGATCCCGTTAACGGGATTTCAGCCGTAAGAAGTTTTTAACACTCTGTCCCCCCCCCCCCCCCATGTCCTTGTCCGTAATTGTTTTTCTTGTAGTGCTTTTGCACGGTATGCTGGTGATTACCGGGTTTTGTTTGACCTATTTCATGTATTGTTCTGTTGACAGTGTTTTATGTTTTATTAAACAACACCTTTGTAAATCAGTTTTCGCTCTCCTGCTTCTGACTTCTCTGCCGCCAGAACGCGCCACACTACAGTGGTATATGAGACCGTATACGAAGTGTATGACAAAACATTTATTTTTTACTTCTCTAATTATGTTGGAAACCAGTTTAGAATTGCAAAAAGGCACCTTGGGGGTTTGTGGTATATGGCCGGTGTCCAGGCACTCCGCGTTGTGTCGAGGTTAAGAACAGTCCTTAGCCATGGTATATTGGCCATATAACACACCTCCTCAGGCCTAATTGCTTAATTATATAACATAAATATTTTTTTTAAATTAACAGAGCCCTGTGGACCCTGGTCAAAAGTAATGCACTATAAAGGGAATAGGGAGCCATTTATAACACAACCAAGGTGTTGAGGGAAGGTACAGTAAGAGAGAGGAGGGCTCTAAGATGTCAGGTTACGGGCTCATGTATTGCTCCAGCCTACAGTGTGATAACAAATCAACTAAGGGCCCAGTAGTGTAGGTTTCTGCAGGGTCTCCAGGGCCTTGGGTTGATCTGATCTCATAACGACCTCCTATGTAACCCACGCAAGTCCTTTAATACTACCCCGACATCATTAGAATTACAGCAACCAATGAATCTACCTACCTGTTACCAGCCACACCCATGGGATCACACACGCACACACACACACACACACACACACACACACACACACACACAAAGCCGGTGCTTTACACCTGTTACCTTGACCTGAGCTGGCTTTATTGTCTTCATCATTTCGTTATTTATTTATTCTGCCTTGCACCGTGACACTTCTTAAGTGGTGGCTTCTTGTGGAGTGTTGTATTGCTTAATACACATTCATATCCCCTTACGAATGCAGTCATAGAGCATTATGAAACTGCATAAACCAATCAGCCTTTCTATTTCGTTCTTCTCTAAACGGTACTTTCCCCTCACTGTCTTTGTGGTGGAATGAAGTCCTATTGTAGATGCTCTATAGGAGAGATGGTGTGATGAAGGCATCATGTAAGGGCAGGGTTAAAATTAAAATTGTCCAAGAGAATGGGAGTGAAGATAAAAGTGTATCAATTAGCATGTGCAAAGTAAATGAGGTTGTTGCCTTCAGTCTCCCTATTAAAGCATCTCTATGAGAAATAGACCATTTAAGAGTGGGCATGAGGCAAGCCTCTCCTCAGTCTCACAAATACACTAGTATTGCATTTACTTTTTACATTCTGGTTTTACATTTTGAACACTGGTCCACTGTCTATACGGGTCCACACTTTTCAGTGTTAAGTGAATACACTGCTTAGTGTAATAAAGCCTTATTTCTATATTTCCCAGAGTGCCTTGCCTTTCGATTGACTTGTAGAGTTACCACCCATGACTGTATTTGCTAGTGACAGAGACATGGTTGTACATTCATCCAGTTTTTATCCTGTGGCCCTTCACCAAGTGAACGCTTCAGGGAGTATGTCCTCATTAACGTATTAGTATTTAACTCCGTACAAATTGTATTTCATGAAGCCTAATTTTCTGGGCCTAGTTTTATCCTAATAACATGGCCTAAAACTCAAAGCACTGCCAGTCACATTATGCTTGCTTGCAAAGTGATGTGCAATTCTTTTTGGAATCTAGCCAAAGTGGGAATATCCAACATCCACCTGAACCTGCCAGGTTGGGAAGACTAAATTCTTCTTCTTCTTTAATTTTGTATTGTGGAATCTAACCAACTGAACGGTGCATATACTGCCACCTACTGTACTGGAGTGTGAGACCGGTCACGGCCTCCCTATTAATCTATTTCTCTTATCTAGCCCTTTGTTTCCGCCTACTGTTCTGGAGTGTGAATTTCATTATACGTTGTGACACAAAAAGGGAAGAAAAATTGCCTTGCCAACTGACTCCACACCCATTAAAACCTCACCACTGTTCCACTACTTGGACTTATCTGATCTTACACCAGGTCGGCAGCCTGGGAGGATACTATCGTTCAACAACACATTGTAACTCTTCTGCAGTAAAATCTTGTACACTGAAGTACTTCTCTGCAGCTGTCATCACAATGTCTATTTTCTGTGATTTACGTTCCATTTCTGCGGTACAGCTGATAACCTAAGAATGCTAAGAAACCAATCTTATTGAAGTAGATGTTATTGCTATTAGTCTTTATTGACCTCGACCTACTCACAGGGAGACTCTCTTGATCCTTTGCCCTGGACCCATCTTCCTCTACTACTCTCTTCACTGCCTCATCATACAATACCTTCTGTACTACTCTGACCCTGGCAACCTCAACCTGCCTTTCTCTCCCCAGACACCTCTGATCTCCAGCACCATGGGTACCCCTACAGTTCAAACACAACTTTTTCCACCTATACTACACCTTACTACAGCTTTGTCTCATGCCCTCATGTACACTTCGCACATCTAGGAATGACCCTCCTACACACTGCTGCAATATGACCATAAGCTTGGCACCTAAAACACTGCAATGGGTTCGGGATAAAATCTCTCAACAGGATAACTGACACATCCTAACTTGACTTTGTCGGGTAAAAATACAACAGGACAAACAGTGTCTTTTCTGTTCACCACACTCTTCTCAGGGTCTGGGTTGCACCAAATGGCGGGTGTCACAGACACCGGAGGGTTCTACTAAGCTATATGGAATTATTTTAAGAAGGTCATACCAATGATGATTTTTCTATTTGATTTAGAATTTTAAGACCCCTTTAAGTATCAACATTTTTTTGTTGCCTTACTGTTATTAGCCCATACAAACGCATTGAATAAAAAATGCACTACATGGATCAACAGATAGTCCCCCATAAAAAAAATGGAAAGGAATTTTGTTATCAAGTGTCTATCCAATATCTGAGACATATAAGAAAGATCAGGCAAAATTTGTTTTAAATTTGATTTATTTATGTATTTAACCCCTTATATTTGGGACTAAACAGTCTCATATATTCAGTACATTCGGAAGGTATTCGGACCTCTTGACATTTTCGACATTTTGTTACGGAAAGGCCTTATTGTAATAAACATGGGATGGTGGGATGGTGCCAGATTTCCTCCAGATGTGACGATTGGCATTCAGGCCAAAGAGTTCAATCTTGGTTTCATCAGACTAGAGAAACTTGTTTCTCATGGTCTGAGAGTCCTTTAGGTGCCTTTTGGCAAACTCCAAGTCGCTGTCATGTGCCTTATACTGAGGAGTGGCTTCCGTCCGCTCCACCATAAAGACCTGATTGGTGGAGTGTTGCAGAGATGGTTGTCCACTAGAAAGTTCTCCCATCTCCACAGAGGAACTCTGGAGCTCTGTCAGAGTGACCATCGGGTTCTTGGTCACCTCTCAGACCAAGGCCCTTCTCCCCTGATTGCTCAGTTTGGTCGGGCAGCTAGTTCTAGGAAGAATCTTGGTGGTTCTAAACCTCTTCCATTTAAGAATGATGGACACCACTGTGTTTTTGGGGACCTTCAATGGTGCAGACATTTGTTGGTACCCTTCCACAGACCTGTGCCTCGACACAACCCTGTCTCGGAGCTCTACAACCAATTCCTTCGACCACATGGCTTGGGACCTTATATAGACAGGTGTGTGCCTTTCCAAATCATGTCCAATCAATTGAATTTACCAAAAGTGGACATTAAACAAGTTGTAGAAACATCTCAAGGATGATCAATGGAAACAGGATGCACCTGAGCTCAATTTTGAGTCTCATAGCAAAGGATCTGAATACTTATGCAAAGGTATTTCTGTTTTACATTTTTTATACATATGCAAATTTCTAAAAACCTGTTTTCACTTTGTCATTATGGGGTTTTGTGTGTAGATTGACGAGGAACATGTTGTATTTAATCCATTTTATAATAAGGCTGTAACGTAACAAAATGTGGGAAAAGTGAAGGGGTCTGAATACTTTTCAACATTTCTAAAGAACGGTTTTCGCTTTGTCATTATGGGGGTATTGTACATGATCTATTTTAAAATAAGGCTGTAACGTAACAACGTGAAAAAGTGAAGGGGACTGAATACTTTCCGAATGCACAGTACTTCCATTCATTCTTTCAACTGTTACTGAGGGACTTTGAGACAAGTCTCACCTTTCCACAGAGGGGTCATATGAGTGTGTAGCCTAATCTGTTCGGACACTACAGACAGAAGTTGGCAGATTGGCTGTATCGAGAGACGAGTTCCAAGACGATTTTCGGGGTCTCTGAGCAAAATGGAGAACACTATAGTGTTCAAGAGTGTCTCATCTTTCTATAGAGTTTGTAGTACAAACTGTTTGGACTCTACAGACAATTTTGTGAAAATAATGATTTTTGGTGTTTCTTACAAACATCAGCCTAGCTCTGTCAATTTTTACGTCAGAGGCGTGGCGGATGCGAGACATGGGAGATGCCGTGGATTGACACACATCCCATGCAAAAAAAACAGGATTCCTTCTCTCCAAAATGTCACTGCCACCTGGCCAGACTCCTCCTAGTCATCTTCATTGAGGATTGAACTCAGTGGTCTTTGTGTAGATTACAAAATGAGACTACCTAACTCATCTAAACTCATCACAACCATTTCAGTAACGGGTGCAATAAACCCAAGCAAAAGATTGGCTACGTTTAGGTAAATGTAAATGATTGTTATTTGAGTAGCCCAAGATTAATTATTCAATCAATTTACATGCAAAAAACATTAACATGGAAGCAAAACAATTCTAAAAATCAACTTGCAATTGGGAAATATGATAATAATGGGCATGGTTTTGGTTGAACACTGGTTTTTAACACCAACAAAGACTAGATGAAGGTGCCGGAGAGGATGGCTGCCGTTTAATCATGCTGTTTTTGTTTGTTTTATCGCATTGTTTGTAACTTATTTTGTACATAATGTTGCTGCTACCGTCTCTAATGACCGAAAAGAGCTTCTGGACATCAGAACACTGATTACTCACCTCGAATTAGATCAATCATTTGCATTTCCCCCTCCTCCTCTTCACCACTGCTACTCTCTGTTATTACCTATGCATAGTCCCTTTAATAACTCTACCTACATGTACATATTACCTCAATTACCTCAACACCTTTGTCCCCGCACATTGTCTCTGTAATGGTACCGCCTGTATATAGCCTCGCTATTGTTATTTTACTGCTTCTTTTTCATTATTTGTTACTTTTATCTCTTACTTTTTTGTAGGTATTTTCTTAAAACTGCATTGTTGGTCCCTCCGTAACTTTCATTACGCACACCTGTCCCTTATTCCCACTGATTAGTACTTGTATAAGCGTGCCCTTTGGTCTCCATTGGGCTGTCCATTATTGTTACAATGTTCGTTGGTGGACGTTAGCACCTGTGCTGTGTGTTGGCTTTCGTGACATTGTGGATTGAGCAGATGATTATAGGTCTCGTCCCGTGTGTTAATCATTGTGTGCGCGTGTAATTTATTTGAGGTTCTCCTCGCTCTTTTGTTTTGGGTTTCTACCATGTGTTTTGTTACGTGTTTGTTTGGTCTGCATACCCGTGCTTTTACACGGCATGCTGTAATTTGGGCTTGATAAAAAAATATTATGCATTCCTGCGCCTGTCTCGTGAAAGCTTGTAAGTAAGCATTTCACTGTTGCATTTGGCGCATGTGACAAATACAGTTTGATTTGATTTGGAACACTGGGGGTTCTTTTACACCAATGACTGTTAATTTAACACTTACAGAGTTCTTTTTACACCTGAAAACCCTAGAAATGTTACACTGAAAAAACACTCGGTAACACTGGTCAATTTGCTCTTTTCCGCATTTTGTTACGTTACAGCCTTATTCTAAAATGGAATAACCCTTGTGTGGTGTTCATGTTTTTGTTATTCACCCAATGTTCACGGGTCTGATGGACCCACAACATTATTGGGTTTTTAAAACAATACAGCCATAACAATTTATGTAAAAAATACTTCATACTTAATTCTTAGATGTTGACTTTATCAATTACAAGCAATGTAAACAGCTTACATGGTTTATTTTTGCCATTTACCTCTGCTAGATCACATTTACCAATAAAAGTGCTATTCGTTTTTTTTTTTTACAACATTTATTTGTCGTAAAACAGTTATTGCATTTGTTGTTGTGGCCACGGAATCCCTGTGTCACACAACCTGCATCCCTTGGTTCTGCTCAGGGGCTCCTCCATCTGGCCTCCCCGTATACACTTGCAAGTTCCACACATATGATGAAGCAGCTTCACCGGCAGCCCAGATCTTGATTCCACATTTTGGGGGTTTAGATGGTATGTACTGCCTGAAGGGGCAGCGGTCTCTAAATGGCATAAGCTCATCAACAGTAACGTTGGGCACAGGGTTGTAAAACAGGGGAAGGCGGCCCACCCACTTGTTCCACACTGACCTGATTGCAGCTAGCTGGTCTCTCTGCTGCAGAGCTGGTCTGGTGTCTCGTTTATCGAAGCGGATAATCCTGGAAGTAATGTGAAATTTTCCAAAGACATTGTTGCATGGAAAAGTTATCTGCCTGTTTCTGCATATCACAGGGATTCTGTGGATTCCCCATTGGATCTGAAAACACTAACAATGATAAGAACCCCAAAGTATGCACGTAAATGAGTTTGGTCCATCTCCTTCCATCTCTCTACAAAAACATGCATTCCCTCTAAATTAGTGCAGTCCAGAATGATCTTCTGGATGGTGTCTGGGATGAACAGTTTAAAAGAAGACTTCATGTCCTGCACATGAAAAACCACCATCTCACGTCGGCTGTGGTTGCATCCTTATCACATTGGCAGCCATGTGGGGTGGCTCATTCCTTGGGCAAGAAAACCACTCAATTTCACAATTTTTTGACATCCATATTTCTCCTCCTGCAGGCTGCTGATGAGCTGGTTGCTGACGGGCTGGTCCTGGGGCTGGCTGAGGGTCAGTCTCATCCTCTTCTTCCAACTCGCTGTCAGACTGCGAATTGACAGAGACGTGATCCTCATATTCAGAAAATGATTCATCTTCGAAAGTGGAAGACGCTCCTCCCACACTAGCTTCTCTCTCCGCCAAAAATATTTCTAAGGCCCTCTGAGCAGTCAATTTTTTTTGCCATACTGATTGAGCCACACATGCAAATCTATTTATTTGTTGTGTCCCTCCCCCAATTTGCACCTGGCTGAGGTAAAGTGTGGCAAAATACAGATTTTTAAATATTGTTTTTACAATGTATTGAAATGAAGTATCAAAATAATGTATTGTAATAACATTGTGCAGGTTCCCTCAAGACATTGTGTAGTTTCACACACTACAAACGGTAAAGAGTGCGAGAAAAGTGGGAGACAGGCAGCTGTTGAAACAGCTAGCCCAGGGAGGAGGAAGACAGAGTGAATGCACACAGCAAACCTTTTTGTTTAATTTTTACTTGTTTTCACCTATACACAAACCTTTCCACACTTGTATTACCCTCGGGTCCAGTGGACCCGAACGCCACATATGTAATATAAATGTGTAGGGGAGGCATAGTGTGCACTCAATGAAAATGTGTTATTTTACGTGTTCTTCACAGAGAATGTGCCAAGACCAATGAGTCTCAGGCTGTTCTTTTGGTAAACATTGAAAATGGGTCCCACAGACCCAAACACCACACAAGGGTTAAATAGATTTTGACCTTGTTCTGCATGCAAGCAACAGGTTTGATAAAAAGGCTAATTTTGGGTTGGATAGTTTGCCAGCCAGACGTCCATCAAGGCAGTGCCCCAGTGGGACAGAAATCCCTGGAAGTGCCCCTACCCTTCCTACCCTTCCGTCCGTCTGTTCTCCCTCCCTCTCCTCCTCCTCACCTCTCTCCCTCAGTTGTTTTCCTGCCCCCCTCACTCTGCAGGGTGTGTTTGGTCCTCGCTTCGTATCCCACCAGCCTGGGGAGGAAGGGGGAGGGCCCAGGAGGGGCTAAAGGCTTCAGGGCCACAGGTGAGGCCTGAGCTAATTCTGCATCCACCCCCCCCACCCTCTCACTCTTCCTCAGGTGCCATCTCGTACTCCTCCCTCCATCCATTCCTCCCTCCATGCCCCCTCCATGCCCAGCATGCCAATCAAGCCTTATCTGCACGCAGGGAGGGGGGAGGATATAGGGAGGGCAGGGTGTAGGAGGAGGGCTGGGCCCCATGCATGTGGACCTCCGGTCCCTTGTCAAGCCTCCCAGGATGTGTCACCTCTTCTTTTAATTATCCCTGTGTTCTTCATTAATTCACAACACTTCGTCTTTATGCCCTGCAGCAGAGAGAGAGAGAGAGAGAGAGAGAGAGAGAGAGAGATACAACTCTAATCAATAAGAACAACAACAACAGCCCTAACAACTGCAGTGGAAACGGATGCCTAGTGACAAGGGTGTCCTTTGGGGCCAGTGTCGTCCTCTGAGCATTTACAGGCAGCACCATATTGCCAGCCAGCACTACTCCAGGCCCTTTGGGTCAGTATTTAGGCCCAGCCAGATCGCTCATCCCTGAGAGCCATGGGCAGACGAGTCCCCCTGGTCCAGCCATATGGCCGGAGCACACCTCTGGGTCTCTCTGGTCCTAAGGACAGATTGATTTGAGCCACATATGTGCATCTCCCAGACCAAGGTGACCATAATGAAATTTTGAGACATTAGATAGTATTTCACTATATAGGTAATCGGGTGCTATTCGGGACATACTCTGCACAGCTCTACTACAGGTAAAAAAAATTTTAAAGATTGTTTTAAACATCTGTGTTTTTAAATGAACATTGATTGATTAATCTTACGCTATACAAAGATAAATAACATACATTTTTCTAAACTAATCCAATCAGTTCATTTGATTTATTGTACCCATTACTGAAATGGTTGTTCCAGTTTAAATGGTTTAGTTAGTCTCGTTGAACAATGTTCCTAATCCTGACAGTCATTCTGAATGCAGGTTGCGGGTGAATAAAAGTTCATATTTTTTTCATGTTCTGACTTTGGCTGGATTCCAATAGGAATAACACGTCACTTTGAAAGCCAGCATAATGTGACTTGTAAACCAGGAGGTTTGTAACACCACTGTGTTAGGGTAAAACTTGGAAAGAAAAAGGAACGTCTGCAACTCTGGTATGTTCCCATGGTGAATTAATTAGACACACAATAACATTCATAGGGTAAAACTTGGCTATGGAGGTAAGGCCTTACGATATATGTAATGTATGGTCTTAACCAGTTAGTTTTATGGTAACATTTGCCTACAGTAGGAAGTCCTCAGTAGTGAAAATGAACTAATTCAACAACCATGTCTCTGTCACTAACAAATACAGTCATGGGAGGTAACTCTACACTTGAAAAGGCAACGCACACTGGGAAATGATATTGGAGGCGTGGCTTTCAATTTGTTATTTTTTTAGCCACCTGTGAGTAGCTGAGTTTGGGTAATCCAAAAGTTGTGTTACTGCTTAACATTTTGGACAGGTAACTAGTAACTGTAACAGATTACATTTAGAAAGTAACCTAACCAGCCCTGATAATTAAATACAAAACACATTCCAAAATATACAAAAATGACTGTGTGTCTCTTCACTTTTGTACTGTAAAGTGTTCTTTTATCATTTTTCTGTATCTGTTTTTACTGCCATATTTAGTTACATGGGGTGGCAGAGTCCCTTGCAGTCCTGCCTCTATTTAATACTGTGCATTTCCCAGACCTCTGGTTGCATGTCTTGTGTGGTACCGAACTGTGTGCCAACTGCTTCAATAGACAGTTCGTTACATTCAACACATCAACACCTCACACAAAGACCAATAGAGGTGCAGACAATCTCTCCTCAACTTTTAGCCAGATGAGATTGATATGCCAGTTATTGCCATTCGCCCTCTGTGTACATCTAAGTGCAATACTTGCTGCTCTATTCTAGTTGATTATGATGTTAAGAAAGCAGTCTAAAGCCTTCCATTTTAGCAACCATTGAGTCTTTATGTTTTGACTATGAAAACTTGCTATCTAGGGTTACTCCATGCAGTTTAGTCTCCTCAACCACCACATTATTCAGTAATAGATCTAGATTAGGTTTAGATTTGAGCGAGTGATTTGTCCAAAAATTATACATTTAATTTTTGGGATATTTAGCAGCAGCCTATTGCTAGTTACCCATTCTAAAACTGACTGGAGCTCTATGTTAAGGGTGTCAGTTATTTATTTTACTGTTGTAGCCAATGTGTATACTGTTGAGTCGTCCACGTACATAGACACACAGGTTTTATTCAAGGTCAGTGAAAAGTCATTAGTAAAAAATAATAATGGCCCAAGCAGGCTTCCCTATGGTACACCACACTCAACCGACTTTGCATGAGAGAGGCTTCCATTAACCTATGTGTTCTATTAGATAGCTAAATCAATCCACAATAACGCAGAGGGTGTAAATCCATGACATCAATGTTTTTTTTTGGGACACATATTTAACCACTTTTTTTGGTTTACACAAAAGTCCCCCCATACTATTAATTTATTTTGAACCAATACCAGATTACCTTCAGAGGAGTCTTGTGACAGGATTGGGGGTCACAGAGCAAAAGAGTGTTCCAAATGGCCAAACCATTTGGAAGCTACATAGGTTTTCACGAGAAGACCGATTTGAGATGTTTCCTGCACTGACTACAGCACTGTAGCTCTGCCACTTTCCACTGCAGATGTGGATGTCCGACTTAGGCAGATTTTTTTTATTTATTATTTTTGTACCTTTATTTAACTAGGCAAGTCAGTTAAGAACAAATTCTTAATTTACAATGACGGCCAACCCTGGTCAAACCCTACCCTAACCTGGACGACGCTTGACGCAATTATGCGCCGCCCTACGGGACTCCTGATCACGGCCGGTTGTGATACAGCCCGGGATCGAACCAGAGTCTGTAGTGATGCCTCTAGCACTTCCATTAAGTGCCTTAGACTGCTGCGCCACTCGGGACCCTAAAATGCTTAAATTGGTGGATTGAGATGCAGCCCATGCAAAAATAAACAGATACGGTATCTCTTGCTTAAACTGATGGACTTTGATGGGGATCTTGTATTATGTTCATTAGATAGACTATTTTAAAGTGGTTGGCAATATCAAAGGATTTTGTTAGGAACGAGCCATCTGACTCAATGGAGCTGAGTTCACTTTTTTGCCTAGAATTTCGTTTAAGGTACTCCAGAGCTCTTTCTACGTATAATTAATCTTTGTTCCATAATATAGTTTCTTCTTTTTGCTTAGTTTAGTTATGTAATGTCTCAATTTACTGTAGTGTCACATGGTATACCAAAACTTCTGTACTTTTCTGATACTAGAACATGAACAACGGTTGGGTACTTGAATTTGTGTTACTTTCGGTACTTCTGTCAAATGTGTCTCACTTGATATATGGCGTGAGAGGATCAAGTCTGTCTAGTGATTGGTCTGAATCTTCTCATATGGGGACGTAGTAAACTAGCCAGGCTACTTGCGCGTGGCATGCAGCTGACACAGTCCGAGACACTTTTGAGAAGCAAGAGAGAGGAGAGAAAATATAGACAGCATGGCTTCTTCTAACCATAACATCATATCTCCTAGCCAGAAGTTTGTTTAAAAAAATAGCTCCAGAAGTGAACACTTTGATTGCAGAGCAGATGATGAGGGCCAGCACACCGAAACAACTAAGCCAACATGTGTTACAAAGCAGTGCAGTGCAAGGGAGGTTTAGATCCAAAACAACATAAATAACCATTGTACATGTGACATTTGCAATGTAACATTACTCTACTAGAAACTACATTTGAATTATAAGAAGAAATAAGGAAACTCTTTTGTAGACAGATTTAAGACCTTTTTTTTGTTGGCACAAAACTACCTCCATACTTCTATTCATTTTTTAAACCCTGTACCAGGTTCAATCAATCAAATGTTTTTATAAAGCCCATTTTTACATCAGACGATGTCACAAAGTTCTATACATAAACCCAGCATAAAACCCCAAATGGGGGTGGTAGGGTAGCCTAGTGGTTAGAGTGTTGGACTAGTAACTGAAAGATTGCAAGTTCAAATCCCTGAGCTGACAAGGTACAAGTCTGTTGTTCTACCCCTGAACAGGCAGGTAACCCACTGTTCCTAGGCTGTCATTGAAAATTCTTAACTGTTCTTAACTGACTTGCCTGGTTAAAAAAGATATAAAACAGCAAGCTTGTCTTCAGACAAGTTCCATGAAACTTGTGGGGGGCCCATACGTTTAGTTCCAAAACGCCTTAAAAATATATATATATTTTACACATAACATTTTCATTGTAATGTTATTTTACCAGAAACAAAATTCTTTTTTGACAATGACATGAACATATATTCAGGATGACATTCATGTTAGCAATATGATTACAATCCAAAAGTAATGTGCAATGCAGTCAAAACCTCCCTATGACAGCAATATACTGTATTTCGACTACTTCGTGTTTGAGTACTGCATCCTGGAAGTTGAAATGCACTCTGGGAATCGTCGTATGCTGTGTCATTGTGCAGACTATTGCGATATAGAAGCTTCAGAAATGAAATTAGCTTTAGTCTTTATGTCGTTTTGGAACTAAACTATTAATTTAATACATGCAATTATTTAGCTGTAATGAATAATAAATCTTAGGTCTAATATTTTTCATTTGACCCAATATTATGGCCATGGATGACCAAATTAACCTTACGTGAATGAATTACATTTTAAAACAGTTTAATTGTACAATTATTTTGTGTGCTGTGAGTCTCAGATATAAGAAAAATTGAAGATATTTTTCAGTTATTTTCTGTATTCTTTCTGTTATTATGGTGTTTTCTTTTTTAAAGAAATGTAATATGGAATAGAAGATATTCTATTTGTTATTTGAGTTGTTCTACCAGTTATCAATATATTGTTTAGTAAAATAAAGCATAGTTGTTATTCTGTGACTTTAGCTAATATGCTTCTTTTTTTTACAGTGATATCGTTTCGGTATCAAGTATCATTTTGGTATTGAGTATCATTTCAGTATCGAGTATCGTGATACTCAACCAGGTATGTTATCAAAGTAAAAATTCTGGTGTTCTGACAACACTAATTCACTGTATGTTTGCCAATCTGCTGTGTTGTCAAACGTATTTGCTATTCCTTTTGCCTATTGGTGTGATGTTAAAGGTTGCAGCTCTGTGCTGATGGTTGGCAAGTGTGGCCCAGAGCTCTATGAGCCTCTTTGTTCCCCCAACTGATCCAAAATGGCTGAACAGAAACCAGAGCTCAGCAGCCCAACAGACCAACAGCCCAGTGACCCAGCATCCCGTCATGCCCAACGATCCAGCAGCCCAGCAACCCAGGAGCCCAGGAACCCAGTGGTTATTCCCCACCTAATCCAAAATGGCTGAACAGAGAACAGACCCCAACAGCAACAGCCCAGCAACCCAGCAGAGCCCAGCGGCTGCCTCTGACACCCAGGTCCCAGAGAGCAGAAAGTTAATACTGTGGCAGATGTGTCTTCTCCATGCCTCCTCCGGGCCATGCCGCTACGCAACACACCACAACACAATACCCCCTCTCTACTCTGCTCTGCGCACACACACCTCTCTCTCTCTCTCTCTTTCTCTCTCTCTCTCTCTTTCTCTCTCTCTCTCTCTCTCTCTCTCTCTCTCTCTCTCTCTCTCTCTCTCTCTCCTCCCTTCCATCCTCATGGCTCCCTAGGACACTGATGTGTGATGAGCCCTTGGAAAGTTCCCTGGAGTTCAGCTGTGGTGAGCTGCGTAACGCTGAACATCTCTCCACCTCTCCTCCCTCCCTGTCCCTTCCCTTCTCTCCTCTTCCTTTCTCTCGCTCTGCGTAACGGTGAACATCTCTCCCCTTCTCCTCCTTCCCCTCGCTGTCCTCCCTCAGCCTCTCTCTCGCTCCACCGTTGTCACATGATTTCCTGAGATTGACAGCCTCCCCAAAGAGTGAGCGGTGGAACAGATGGAATATGAATGGTTCAGTCGTGTATGAAAAAGGTGTCTGGCGAAAGACTGCTGTAGGGGGACCTTCAATTGCAAGTTAAGTATGGCTAAATCCCTTTGTTTCTCTCCCCACTCGTTTCCTCTGTTCACACAACAGACTGGTCTCTGAAAATAATTAGAAATACAAGTTTTAAAGAGGCAGATTTTCAGCGATGGCATTTATAATTGTTTATTTCCATTCATTATGTTTTATTTTTCCAGTGAAAGTTGGTAGGATACAACACCTTCAATATTATTAGTTGCAAATACGTTATCATGACTTAAAAATATTGGATAGTTGTTGAGATCTTAGTTTGAAAAATAGTTTCCCAGTGAATATGCCATCCATTCTTCCACAAATTAACCTGAACTTCTCCTACCACCATCCCTCCACAGAAAGCCTTCACAGAACCCAGTGATCCCCATGATTCCAAACTATATGTGAATTCATCTGATTAATATTATACAGTAGATAGATGATCATCAAATGTGTACTACCCTTGTTAGTTTTTAACACCGACACAGAGATCCCTTGACTCAAGCCCCCAACTAGATTGGGATGTTTTGGTGTATTCATTTTGCTTTCCATATTTGATGTGTGCTAAAACACAACTCTAGTAACGCATTACTTGTGACGCCATTATGGATTTTCAGAAATAGAATTAACACTGGAACTTAGTAGTGTGCTATATTAGGAATAGTGTTCCACTTGGGACACAGGCAGAGAGTTCTCGAAACTGGTTCCTTCCCAAGGACACGCTTTCTAGTGTAAAGCATCACGCTATACAAGTGGACTGAGCAGTAAGTGAATAAGAGAGGAGGAGAGGAGGCTATGGAGTACAGCCCAAATGGCACCCTATTCCTTGACCAGCGCCCTATAGAGAATGTATGGGCCCTGGTCGAAGGTAGTGCACTATAAATGGAATAGGGTTCAATTTGGGATGCACCCTGAGTCCCTCATCCATCCGTCTGGCTACCACAGAGGGCCTGCTTTTGAATGCCTGATCAAAAGTTGAAGCAGAGAGACCACCACAGAATCACCAGCTACATCCCAACATCTGCTGTCATAGCTGACTGAATTATTTATATGTTGATCCACTGACTGTGTGTGTGTGTGTGTGTGTGTGTGTGTGTGTGTGTGTGTGTGTGTGTGTGTGTGTGTGTGTGTGTGTGTGTGTGTGTGTGTGTGTGTGTGTGTGTGTGTGTGTGTGTGTGTGTGTGTGTGTGTGTGTGTGTGTGTGTGTATGTGTGTGTGTGTGTGTGTGTTATTTATTTGTACATTGCTGTTCCATCTTTTTTTCCCAAGCTAAAACGCTACAATCAACAACAACAACAACAAGAACAACGTCGACGTGATATGCTGGTTTGAAGAAGAGGGATCGGCATTCGGCCTGGGCATAACGAGCTATGTACACATTCATACACACACCTATACTAGCAGTGGGAGACCATATCTGACAATGTGTAGTTTACTACTAGGGATTGAAAGTATTGATTTATTGGGGTGGATTCTCTCTCTCTCTCTCTCTCTCTCTCTGTCTCTCTTTGTCTCTCTCTCTCTCTCTGTTTTTTATCCCTCTCTCTTCCTCTCTCTCTTTCTCTCTCTCTGTCTGTCTGTCTGTCTGTCTGTCTGTCTGTCTGTCTGTCTGTCTGTCTGTCTGTCTGTCTGTCTGTCTGTCTGTCTGTCTGTCTGTCTGTCTGTCTGTCTGTCTGTCTGTCTGTCTGTCTGTCTGTCTGTCTGTCTGTCTGTCTGTCTGTCTGTCTGTCTGTCTGTCTGTCTGTCTGTCTGTCTGTCTGTCTGTCTCTCTCTCTATCTCTCTCTCTCTCTCTCTCTCTCTCTCTCTCTCTCTCTCTCTCTCTTTCTCTCTTCCCCTCTCTCGCTCTTTCTCACTTTCTCTCTCTCTCTCTCTCTCTCTCTCTCTCTCTCTCATTCTCACTTTCTCTCTTTAATTTCCTATAGCTAAGATTTTTCACATCAGTAATTCAGAGAAGATGAAAATGACATTACGATAATTTTCTCCAATACCATCAGTCTCTATCCAGTGAAGTGATTATAGTGGCATTTTTAATGGCTGTTTAGAAACACTATTCATGTCTAACTGTATTTAGCACAGCAAGGAGAACCATTAGGGCACAGTATTGGTATACTTACGCATCTTGAAATGAGATCCTAAAAAAAATATGTGTTTGCAGGCGAAAGACTTTCTTTCATCTCCCCAAACAACAAAATATTGAAGCATGCTGCGAAAGCCAAGTTCTTGTTCAAACACGGTAGTAGTTTTACTTCAAACATCTATTTCATGTGACTGAGAAAAAGCACATAGGCCTAACACTGCATCTGACCAAATAGAAATTAAAGGTATTTGCATTTACACTCATATCTGAATTAGCTATACACACAAAATTCACATACTGTATACACATACGCACGCACGCACACGCTCACACACACACACACACACACACACACACACACACACACACACACACACACACACACACACACACACACACACACACACACACACACACACACACGCACGCACGCACGCACGCACGCACGCACACTCACACACACGTACACACTTACACACACAAACACACAAAACTGATGCCACGTGGAAGGGGGCCATGGGACCTTCTCTAATAAGAGCTCAGTTAAAACCTACTGTCGGTGCTTGTTAGTAACCCCCTCCACACTGTCGGTAACCCCCTCCACTACCACTATCCATAATATCATTTGTGAAGCATTAACAAACTTCCTCTCCTCTCCTTTCTGCTCTTCTCTCTTCTCTCTCTCCCTAGGGGACTGGATGGGGTGTCAACCACACTTTCTGATAACAGACGCCCAAGCATTTAATGTGATTGATAGGACTCTCTTCTCCTCTTGCCGTGCCCAATTTATCTTGAGTAGCCAGAGTTGGGTGGCAGAGCCTGTCTGGGGGGGGGGGGTATTCGTGGTGTTGAGGGGGTTGGTTGTCCCTTGGCATCTATTTGCTTTACCCGCTAAGTCATTACGACCTAATACATGTAGATTGTGTTGGGAGGGAATGATGCGCGGTGAAATGAGGGAAAAATTAGTGAAGTGTTATGGAGTAAAGCAGATGTTGGGCTGGAGTTATTACCAACAGAGATGATTAGTAGGGAGAACGCTCGCTCTGTGATGGAAGGCTTTCAGGCTCCCAGAGACGAGGACGAGAGGGGGGAGAAAGGTATTTCATTTGGAGTTCATTTGCATATTTTATGAGAAGACATCAAGGGTGTGCCCGCTTCCTGGGCATGAGTGTGAGTTTGACGGATGTGACTGCGGAGGTATGGGGAGGGGGGAGGGGGAGAAGAACAGAGGGCACGTGTCACAATGCTCCCTGTGTTTTACTGCTCAGTAGACAGGGGAGTGTCATTGATCTCAAAGTGTGTTTTTTCACAAATGCTTAAATTCTTAAAAAACTCACTTTATAGCTCACCTCTAAACTAACCAAATGTGTACGCTCTTGAAACAAAGTTGAAGTATAGGCCTATCTATGTTTTGCAGATTCAAAGGTGCCAACTCAATGCCCTATTGTGTTCCGCGTCTTGAAAAAGGGCCTTCAATCAACGATTCGTAAGGAAATCAGGAAGCTCAGTCCTGAGACGGGTAGGAAGACATATTCTTGATTAGCTATAGGACGAAGAGAAAGAACGAAAGTTCCCCTATCTGTGGTTGGTTGAGAACCCATGAGAGTTGGAGTCAGTGTTTACAAAGTGACACAGTTTACATATGAAACCTGATGATGTTATGGCTCCCCAAGCACAAAAATGCTCCCCTCTTCTCTTCTCTCTCTACAGTCAATTACAAAACATCTCCGATGGTACAAAAAGAAGGAAATTTAAGCATCTCCTAACAACTTCCTGTAATTGCAATTTATTGAGAGGGAAACTGAGGATAAAGATTTTGAAATTATAAGCTATTATGCAGCGGAGAGAGTAAAGAGGGTAAGGGGTGGGGGGTTGCTTCATAAAATACAGCTGACAAGCTCGGGAAAATTAGCCCAGGACCATTACAAAAATCACTTAATTGCCAGCCATTCTGTCAGGTCAATTGACTCTAATTGAAAAGAGAACAAAAAAAGCCTGGGAGAAGTAGGCGCAGAGAAAGAGGTGAGTGTTCAGGAAACAGCCGATGATTTGAGATCCGACCAACGACTGTAACACATGTGGTAATGAGGATGCTTTATCCCCCCCCCCCCCATATGCAATCCGTTGTACACTTCCCCCTTTCCTAAAATTATAATAATTATTATAATATTATTATTATTATAATTATTATTATTATAAGTAGTAGTAATCGTAGTAGTAGTATTCTTAAAACATAAATATAATATTCTTATTATGGAAAATTATTCAATGTTTAGTTTGTTTAGCCTTTTTTGTTTTGCATGCATTTCAAACGTTATCTCAATCCGTGCGTACCTGTGTGTGTGTGTGTGTGTGTGTGTGTGTGTGTGTGTGTGTGTGTGTGTGTGTGTGTGTGTGTGTCTATGTGTGTGAGTGCATTCAGATGGTCTGTTATCACTAACGCCTCCATCACGCCGACACTGTGTTTTGGTACACCAGAAATACATGCATTTCCAACGGAATGCTGCATTTGCCTTGCGTTGTAGAGGCAGTGCGTTCTGTGGGGGATATGTCCCACTTATGCATCAAATTGAATGTTTATCTTTTGTTGCACACATATCCCCAAAAATGTTGGTTCTTTGGAAAGGGTGATGGTTCTATGTGGAACCATAATGACTGAAAGAACCCTTTGAACATTTCAATGGTTCTCTGGTCTTTCAGTGACAATTCAAATGTAGAGGAGGTGGCTCATTATCATTTTTTGGGGCGTGGATTGCTTGCTGCTCTTTTTGTCCAACCGTGAGTGAGAGTGTCATTCCAGTTTATCTCATTTGTTGTTTTATGTAAATATACATTACCATGGCCAATGATGGTGTTTTGTGAAAGATTCATGTGTGGGCTTGTGTCGCTTGAGAACAGTTGACTAAATCAAATAAGTTATTGGTTCTTTCCTCAGGAACCTCCAGCTGTATCTCCATTTAGTTCAACTCGTCAATTACTTACAGAAATATAACAGTATAATACAGCTGACCAGAATAAAAACCTTGTATTGTTCTTTAAAAGGATATAAAAAGAACCTGTCATGTTGAGAAAGGGTCTTTATAGAACCATTATCCATAGCAGAATCTTTTTTGGTTCCTTATAAGTGTATGGGCATGTTTTTTAAAATTGAAGCTTAAAAAAAGGGTTCTGCTATGGTTACAATTCAAAGAACCCCTATCATTATTAAAAAAGTTTGACTGTATCATTTATTATGCAGCATTGACGCAATGACGCTGTGGGTCTAATGGAATCATAACACTACCACAGGGTACGGGCTATGGACTATGGGCTACGGGCTACATTGGCATGATTGAGAACATGGCTCTCTTTGACTCTTCTGGGCTGATAGAGAGAGACTGAGATGCAGCAGCATAATGAAAGCACATCTTCTGATGGCCTGATAAAATGTGATTAATAGCACTGCTGATTATCCAATCAGAGCCCTCACAGGGATAATCAGTTAATTGATCATAGGGTGCAGGAGGGGAGGCTTGTCTGGGGCTGTGTGTGTGTGTGTGTGTGTGTGTGTGTGTGTGTGTGTGTGTGTGTGTGTGTGTGTGTGTGTGTGTGTGTGTGTGTGTGTGTGTGTGTGTGTGTGTGTGTGTGTGTGTGTGTCACTCTGTCAAACATTCGGGAACCTCCTGCTTGTTTGTTTTTTCTTTACTTTGTCACGTGAGAAGAACAAAATGTCACAAATGTCTCTCTCATGCCAGGTTTTGCATCACAGGTCGGTGTCGGGAGTGTTTGCTAAGCATACAACCTGACCAGGAGAAAGGCTAAAGGCTTAAAACATGACATGGCACTTTCATAACAAACAAGATTACATGTCTACACTTAAGCATCCCTTGTTGTTGCATGTTTGTGGGACCCGTTGTGTTGAGTACACAAAACAAACATTAGTAAAAGTCAAACCCACGGTCTGTATAGGGTTATCTGCAGACAATGATTAAGATGGTATGATCAGGGATCAGAGATTGTAAGACGGAAATCCAGAGGATAAGATGCAGGTTGTGATCCCCCATCTTATCTGCTCATCTCTACTCCCTCCCTCTCTCTATCTGTGTATGATGACATGCTCAGGCGCTGGCTGGCGCTCCTATTGTGTGCTGAGGTGTATTCCCTGACTCTCTACATATGCTTGACTATTAAAGAGAAAAGAAGGGAAGCCAGCGAGGGAGGCCTCCTATTGTACTGGCTGGCACCTCTGGGAATCAACTAGGAACAAAGGACAGGGACAGAGTCTTACAGGAATACAGAGAAGAATGGATAAAGAGGAGGAGGGGGAGGGAGGGAGAGAGGGATGCATGGCATGGGAGGGAGAGAGAGAGAGAGAGAGAGAGAGTGAGAAAAAGGAGAAAGTAGGAGAGAGAGAGTGGGAGATGGAGGGTGACAAGAGAGAGGGGAGAGGAGGAGAACAGCAAAGGGAAATAGAGGAGTCTGGGTACAGTGGTGACATCTCCAGTTCAAAGTGTAGATCTCCTGCAGTCTGTGATGCTGTAAGGGTATCCTGCTGCAGTCTGTGATGCTGTAAGGGTATCCTGCTGCAGTCTGTGATACTGTAAGGGTATCCTGCTGCAGTCTGTGATGCTGTAAGGGTATCCTGCTGCAGGTGATTATGAACAGACAGTTACAGAGTGTAGATCTCCTGCAGTCTGTGATGCTGTAAGGGTATCCTACTGCAGTCTGTGATGCTGTAAGAGTATCCTGCTGGAGGTGATTATGAACAGACAGTTACAGAGTGTAGATCTCCTGCAGTCTGTGATGCTGTAAGGGTATCCTGCTGCAGTCTGTGATGCTGTAAGGGTATCCTGCTGCAGTCTGTGATGCTGTAAGGGTATCCTGCTGCAGTCTGTGATGCTGTAAGGGTATCCTGCTGCAGTCTGTGATGCTGTAAGGGTATCCTGCTGCAGTCTGTGATGCTGTAAGGGTATCCTGCTGCAGTCTGTGATGCTGTAAGGGTATCCTGTTGCAGTCTGTGATGCTGTAAGGGTATCCTGCTGCAGGTGATTATGAACAGACAGTTACAATGGGAACCAAAGCTCTGTTTTTAATTTGGATTTTAATGGACCTATGTTGGTTGTCTGTAAATTGTGTGTGTATGTATGTGTGTGTGTATTTGAGGCAGTGTGTGTGTGTGTGTGTGTATGTGTGTGAGTGTGTGTGAAAGATAGAGGGACCAGGTCTTCCACCGTAGTGTAAGCTGTGGGGCCAGAGTGTCATCTCTAAACTGTAAGTGTCACCTCAGTGCTTCCTATCCTGTATGTTTCCTGTCTCTGCCCAGCACCACACCACGTGGCCCTGAAAGAGGGCCATTAACATTTGAAGAGAGAGTGAAAAAAAGGCCCTTAATTGGTGCACCGGTGATATTACAGGGCTGATATTCTGTGAAAACCCTGGCTACTGAGGGCTATTAATTAACCTTAGTGCTATGATTACTACTTACATTAGAGGAGAATACATTAGAGATGGCAGAGCAGAGGCCTTTCTGTACCCATCGCTCCCTCACAGCACAGGGCCCTGGCTGGTGGATGGATCAGGCCTGCCCCCGTGAGCCACGATATGTTAACTGGGAAGCAACTAATTAGATGTCAAAAAATCATAAGGCCCCTCTTTAATATTGCATATCTATCCTGGCCTGTCACTTCAAAACAAGGGATTGCATAAACAGAGCGAACACACCACAAAACCCCAGCAGTGCTAGGAAGGTAGGAGAGGGGGGAGAGAGGGTGGAAGAGTAGGGAGAGATAACAGGAAGGTGGAGGAAGAAAGAGGGGAAATAGGAGGAGAAGGAGGTGGTGAAGAAGAAGAAGAGGAAGTTCCTTGATAAACCTCAGAGAATGGCACCTGTGAAAAAAAGTTATTTTACAAACTCAGAGAGAGAGAGAGATGTAGGGAAGGCGAGAGAGAGGCACGGTGAAGAAATTAAGAAAGTGGACATTTGTCTTAATATGATTGTGTGCAAGAGAGAGGAGTACAGCGGAACAATGCAGGGTAATCAGGGTAGTGGGGGGTTAGAGGGGGAGGGAGGGAGAGAGAGAGAGGTGGTGGACCTCGGTCGGACACATGGGAGAACAGGGTGACTTTTTTAAGGCAGATGCAGGTAAATAGTAATTTACTGTGCATGCACAATGACTGCTACACCATGCATTGACACAGGCGACACATGGGCGGGCGTGAGGCAGGAGCAGTGATAATGAAAGGCAGTACTAGCCATTGTCCCAAATGGCCCTCTATTCCCTATATAGTGCACTCCTTTTGAACAGAGCCCTATGGGGCCCTGGTTAAAAGTAGTGCACTTCATAGGTGAAAGGGTGGTATTTAGGACATAGCAAGTGCTATTGTGGCATTCGTCGAGAGACGTTTCTTGTTTTATTTGAAATATTGCTCCCCTCTCTCAAGTGACGGAGGGCTGATGCTTCTTGGCGGAAGCCTACTGTTGGAAGTAACTTTGCATAACGTGAAGGAACTGAAGTGTGATGCATTATCAGTGACAGCCCTATGCTCAATACGTTTTGCCTCCTCTTCTCTCCTTTTCCTCTTCCTATTTCTCTGTTACTTTCTTCCTTTCCCAGAAAGATGGTTATGGGGTTGTGTTCACTAGCCACTTCTATGCCCACTAAGAGAATATGCAGTACCAGTCAAAAATTTGGACACACCTACTCAGGGGTTTTTCTTTATTTTCTACTATGTTCTACATCGTAGAATAATAGTGAAGACATCAAAACTATTAAATAACACGTGTGAAATCATGTAGTAACCCCAAAAAGTGTTAAACAAATCAAAATGTATTTTATATTTGAGATTCTTCAAAGCAGCCACCCTTTGCCTCGATGACAGCTTTGCACACTCTCTCTCAACCAGCTTCACCTGGAATGCTTTTCCAACAGTCTTGAAAGAGTTCCCATATATGCTGAGCACTGCTTTTTTATTTCAAATACAATCGTGGCATAGCACAGATTGGAAAGCAAATGGCTCCTGCTGAAACAAAAATACAAATTTGTACGCTAAGAAAATATTTGATCAACTTCCAAATAGACCTATTAAGCAAACAGCATTGTTTTTATCCAACTTAAACAAGAGTAATAGGCTTTTGGCACGGAGGCATTGGCCATTGCCTGTGAGTGAACTGTGCATCATCGGGTGAGTCATTGAAACTGAAAAGCTTTTTTAGGATTATAATAGGACTCCTCCTATTGTACAACATGTGTCTCCTCCACACAGCTAAGCTTAGGCTATTGATGGATTCAAGACAAGGTCATTTTTAATGATCTCACATTCTCAGTTTGTCAGTGTCATAGTAGCCTGACATTTCAATCATTTGTGCAGTATTAAAAAATATTCTGCTAAATGACAGAATTGTATGAAATGCGTTTCTAAAAGGCCCCATTTATCCCGGACCCTAGGCTCCATCAAAAAAGTATGCAAGCGCCTCTACTCTTCTGCTCTAGTCTAGACCACTAAGCAAATGGGACGATATATATGTAATACTTTATTATAACAGTGATTTTCCGGTACCTCAGATCTCCCCGGGTCAACCCACTCTCGCGGTCCCTTTTTGTTCCCGAATGGACAAAAAGTCTTGCCCATTCATTGTCTCAATGCTTAAAAATCTTTCTGTAACCTGTTTCCTCCCCTTCATCTGTACTTATTGAAGTGAATTTAAGAAGTGACACCCATAAGGGTGTGCTTCCACCTGGAATGTCATGGAAAGAGCATGTTTTGAATACTCAGTGTTTATAGTATGTAACCCTACCAAACGTAACATATCAAACTCATTTGAGTGACCCGGATTTTTTCGCTTACTATGTTACGTGTAATCTTTGAGACGAGGCTGTGTATTTCTCGACTGTAAATTAATATATGTAAGAGAATAATCTGGGCTAAGAATACGATTGTAATAGCTGATATTACCTCAGGCTAATGCCATAGACAGGACCGGAGATGCATTTAGAGAAAAAGATGTGTCTTCCCAGTAAAATGCTGCTGCTTTGCCAGTGGGAACAGAAACGTTCAAACTAACATTCACTTCGGAAAGGCTTCACTGTCTAGGTACATGGAAAACGTCTTTAATAAAATCAGAAGTTATTACCATTTCCTGTTCTCTAGAACAAAACAAAGTATGGACACATTGACTAGACTTAAATAATAATAATAAAAAATACCAGTCAAAAGTGTGGACAGTCCTACTCATTCAAAAAATATGACTGTTTTGGCAGTTCACTGAAAGACTTGTCAAGCGTTCCCAACTGTAGTCAATGCCCTGTGATTGGGCTACATACAATCCACAGCTAGGCTATTTAAAACAATAATAATAATGATGTCTTCCTCTGCGGCTAAATGATACTCCTGGTGTATTATTGTGAATTATTTCATTTATTTCTGAACAGACGACAGTCATTTTATAACTTTGGCAAATATATTTACATGTATCAGAGGTGCTGCAGCACCACCAGGACCCTTCCTGATGATGACTATGATTCTATAAGGAAATAAACAATGTACAACTCTGGAGAGATGGTAGTTGCAGCCTCATGTCTATCAGAGCAAAGACAGGGAAAGAGATCCTAGAAAGTGAATCTCATTCTGGTTCTGTGAGAGATCAAGGCAGGCTTCTCTCGCACCACAGCAACTGCCACGATATGGTCTCCAGGCTACAATGTTGGCCCAACCCAAATCAATTCTTAGAATATCAGGTGTGGGCGGAAAATCTACGTTGTCACATTAGGCTCCGTTTTTTTAGGGGGCAGGACAATTTAAGAGGCAGCACAAATGAACGCTGGTTGCTTTTTTCAAACTTTTACATTTCAAACAGTAACAATATGTATGTGTGTGGGGGGGCAACTCAATATTAGGAAGTTGTTCCTAATGTTTGGTATACTCAGTGTATATAGATGGATGAATGGATGGATGGATGGATGGACAGAAGGATGGACAAATGTGTGGGTGGGTGTATAACACAAACGTCTAGCAACGTTCGAATCTCAACAGTAACATTTTTTGCTAAATTAAATCATTCCGCTACTTACCACTTTTTACCTACAGTACTTTACAACTACTTACAATGTCTTGAATGTCTTTGAAATCTTGAGCCAACAAGAAGAATTATGAAACCGTTTTGACAACAGTAGAATGAAACAATTATTGTCAATGTACTTGTCAGCTCCTTCTTCTCCTCACAGCGTTTCCACTCTTCTTTCACCAGATGTCTCAAACAAAGCAAACACGAATCGAAGTTTATGGAATCGCCCCAGCTTGTCACAATGTTGAATCTCACTTTGGAGGCTTTAAAAACATTTCATCTTGATAGCTGAATCTCTGTGGAGAACTACTAGCAGCTAGTACTGGCGCACATCAGGCTACCTTTAGAGTGGGTATTATTCCACTCTGACAGGGGCTGTTCTCAACAGTCACTCAATGCAGGTGTTCCTCACAGAGAAATCACAGAGAAAAGGACATCATGTTCATACACAGAGCCCATCACCCCACCCAGGTAGGTAACCACCACATGTTCCAGTCTTACTCTGTACATTACATACATATTATAATGGAGCCGGAGGGGATGGCTGCCATTTTGGAGCCTCTTAACCAACCATGCAATGTTTTTTATTATTAGCAAACAGGAAAACGCTCATCCAGAGGTGGCACTCCTAGTGGCCCGGGACTTTAATGCAGGGACTTAAATCCATTTTACCTCATTTCAACCAGCATGTTAAATGTGAGGGAAAGAAACTCAGAGACACGTGCAAAGCTCTCCCTCGCCCTCCATTTGGAAAATCTGACCACAATTCTATCCTCCTGATTCCTGCTTACAAACAAAAAGTAAAGTACCAGTGACTCTGTCAATAAAAAGTGGTGAGATGAAACAGATGCTAAGCTACAGGAATAAGTTCCGGGATTCTTCTGATGGCATTGAGGAGTACACCACATCAGTCACTGGCTTCATCAATAAGTGCATCGATGACGTCCCAACAGTGACTGTACATACCCCAACCAGAAGCCATGGCAACATCCGCACTGAGATAAATGGCAGAGCTGTCGCTTTCAAGGAGCGGGACTCTAACCCGGAAGTTTATAATGCACTCCAATGAACCATCAAACAGGCAAAACATCAATACAGGACTAAGATCGAATCGTACTACACCGGCTCCGACGCTCGTTGGATGTGGCAGGGTTAGCAAACTATTACAGAATACAAAGGGAAGCACAGCCGAGAGCTGCCCAGTGACACGAGCCTACCAGATGAGCTAAATTACTTCTATGCTCACTTTGAGTATTGCTGAAACATGCATGAGTGCATCAGCTGTTCCGGACGACTGTGTGATCACTCTCTCTGCAGCCAATGTGAGTAAGACCTTTAAACAGGTCAACATTCACAAAGCCGCAGGGCCAGACTGATTACCAGGACGTGTACCCCGAGCATGTGCTGACAAACTGGTGTCTTCACTGACATTTTCAACCTCTCCCTGTCTGCCTCTGTAATACCAACATGTTTCAAGCAGACCTCCATAGTTCCTGTGCCCAAAACCACTAAGGTAACCTGCCTAAATGACTACCGACCCGTAGCACTCACATCTGTAGCCATGGAGTGCTTTGAAAGGCTGGTCATGGCTCACATCAACACCATTATCCCAGAAACCCTAGACCCACTCCAATTTCACACCTGGACAAAAGGAATACTATGTGAGAATGCTATTCATTGACTACAGCTCAGCGTTCAACACCATAGTGCCCTCAAAGCTCATCACTAAGCTAAGGACCCTGGGAGTAAACACCTCCCTCTGCAACTGGATCCTGGACTTCCTGACGGGGCACACCCAGGTGGTAAGGGTAGGTAACAACACATCTGCCACGCTAATCCTAAACACCGGGGCCCATCAGGGGTGGGTGCTCAGTCCCCTCCTGTACTCCCGGTTCACTCATGACTGCATGACCAAGCACAACTCCAACACCATCATTAAGTTTGCCGATGACACAACAGTGGTAGGCCTGATCCCCGACAACGACGAGACAGCCTATAGGCAGGAGGTCAGAGACCTGACCATGTGGTACAAGGACAATAACCTCTCCCTCAACGTGATCAAGGCAAAGGAGATGATTGTGGACTACTGTAAGGGCCGACCTCGGACAGGAGAAGCAGGTACCGGGAGTCAGACATTTATTCGGGAACAGACAAGGAAACAAGACAGGAACAGCGTCGTAACACGGGTAACACGGACATGAGACAATTAATCCCGAAGCCAGGGAACAGAGCTTGGGAAGAGACAGATATAGGGAAGGTAATGACACAAGTAATTGAGTCCACGTGAGTCCAATGATCGCTGATGCCCTTGACGGGGGGAAAGCAGGTGTGCGTACTGATGGTGGCTTGAGTACGTAATGCTGGGGATCCTGGCGCCCTCGAGCGCCAGGGCGAGGAAGAGTGGAAGCAGGCGTGACAACTACAGGAAAAGGAGGACAGAGCACGAGCCCATTCTCATCGACGGGGCTGTAGTGGAGCAGGTTGGGCGTCCATGGTGTCCACAATCATCAACAAACGAACATGGTCCAAGCACACCAAGACAGTTGTGAAGAGGGCACGACAAAACCTATTCCTCCTCGGGAGACTGGAAAGATTTGGCATGGGTCCTCAGATCCTCTAGAGGTTCTACTGCTGCACCATTGAAAGCATCCTGATGGATTGCATCACTGCCTGGTATGGTAACTGCTCGACCTCCAAGGCACTACAGAGGGTAGTGCATACGGCCCAGTGCATCACTGGGGTCAAGCTTCCTGCCATCTAGGACCCCTATACTAGGCGGTGTCAGAGGAAGGCCCTAAAAATTGACAACGACTCCAGCCACCCTAGTCGTAGACTGTTCTCTCTGCTACCGCACGGCAAGCCATACTGGTGTGCCAATTCTAGGTCCACGAGGCTTCTAAACAGCTTCTATCCCCAAGCCATAAGACTCCTGAACATCTAATCAAATGGCTACCCAGACTATTTGCACTGACCCACCCTTTATTACTCTATGTTATCACTTTAATAACTCTACCTACATGTACATATTACCTCAATGAACTGGTGCCCCCGCACATTGACTCTGTAGCAGTACCCCCTGTATATGGCCTCACTATTGTAATTTTACTGCTGCTCTTGAATTATTTGTTACTTGTACTTCTATTTTGGGGGGGTATTTTTCTTAAAAACGCATTGTTGGTTCAGGGCTTGTAAGTAAGTATTTCACTGTAAGGTCTAAACCTGTTGTATTCGACTCATGTGACAAATAAAATGTATTTTGATTTGATTTGACATACCCTACGCATACAGCTCACAGTCTGTTCTTCAAAATGAAATCAAAATATTTCCCCTCTTCCCTTTGCATCTCTATTGCCCTCAGATCGACAGCTAGGCCATTTAAATCCAACCAATTGTGTCATGCAGACCTGCGTTCATTCCTATTTGAATTTAAGTAATGTTCTGTCTCTTGGTTATTGAAGAAAATAAACTTGCCTGCTAGCCCAGCGACAGGTCAACATTGAGGGAGAATAAATAGAGGTCGGCGTCCCAAATGGCACTACTCCCCACTGGGCACACACTGGTTGAATCAACGTTGTTTCCAAGTAATTTCAATGAAATCACATTGAACCAACGTGGAATAGACGTTGATTTGACGTCTGAGCCAAGTGGGTCGTGACCAGACTCATATGAGCCCTGGTCAATAGCAGTGCACTATACAGGCTAGAGAATAGGGTATCATTTGGGATGTAGACAGAGGGTCATGTTTCTCTAACCGTGAACCGCTGCAGAAAGCAAGTCAAGACAAGCTGCCTCTGTCTGTGGCTGATAAGTAAGGGACAGGGAGGGAGCGTTTGGCTTTTTCTAGTGACACAAGCTGATAGGCCACCTATGTTTCTGGAGAGTAATGTAGGATTTGACTGAAACGCACACAATGCCCTACAATGACACTCCTATCTTCAGATACATGATTGCATCTCTCCAAGAAAACACTTGAACCTGAACTCAGAAACACAGCAGGGTTTTCAACGTCTTAGACAAAGTAGGTTAAAACGTATGTGACGAAGTGAAATAAAAGAGAAAGAGATCATTCGTTTGATTTGAATTCAAAAATAGAGTTTGAACTTTTCATCTCACACTGCTCCCAATATCACCCTGGAATCGCAAATAATTTACGTCGGATGACGTTGGGCCAACTGTTTATCTGGATTTGAATTGATTTTGAAATGGCTTTTCCTCTGGTATCCAAATCCCAAGGGAAAAGAGGAAACCTTTGACTGCTTTACAAAACAATCTGAATGTGACTTTTTCCACCTTGCTTTGTTTTCGAATTAATCAGAGGAGATGATGAGGGGAAAACACAATATAATGACTTCACCCAATACACCCGTTCAGCCTACTGGTAAAGAATTGTGGGTCACACTCTTCATGAAGTATATAATGCTTTACACTCACTATAAGTGCCCATAAACAGGGTTTGTAGTGGAATACAG
The DNA here is from genome assembly GCF_002021735.2 of Oncorhynchus kisutch. Lineage (NCBI taxonomy): Eukaryota > Metazoa > Chordata > Actinopteri > Salmoniformes > Salmonidae > Oncorhynchus > Oncorhynchus kisutch. The sequence goes on along the minus strand of NC_034180.2, from coordinate 21,799,301 downwards.
TCCAAAGTTTTACTACGGAATGAAGTGAACTATCCTGGTAGTGACAAAGACCTTATTTTCCCAAAGTAGAAAGTAGTCAGTATCTTAAATAAATAAATAACCTGTCAGAGGTTTTGTCATGGTTTGATAGACATGGCTGTCCATATTTGTTTATTTGGGGAGATAATCAGTCCATAAACTCTTATCTTTCCCCCTGGAAAAAGAGAGACAGAGAGGGGGGGGGGGGGGAAACCGAGTGAGATAAGGAAGAAGATGCTAAACTTAACTTCCAATATGTGAGGTGTGATTAGCAGTCTAAATCAGCCTCTATCACTGTGATTACCGCCATGGCGCCCGGGTCACATGAGCAGTGCTATCTGTGTGGGGGTGTGTGGGGGTGTGTGTGTGGGGGGGGGGGGGGGGGGGGATGTAGACAGGTGTTCTGACTTGTCACCTCACCATCTCGCCATGCATCCAAAGGGATTTGGATAGCCAGATTTTCCTGCTGTACTTACCTACAGCAGCGGAATTATACTGAGGAGTTTGTCAACACACAGACAGGATGCCATACTTCCATTGATTGCATAGTGTGTTTGACCATGAAAGAATAAAATATTATGACACGAATATGTACATTGTATTGGTGCGTTTCACGACTAAACAATATATTTGTTTCACAAATTACCACAACTGTACAGTAAATATTGTGAGTACGCATGCATTTAATCAAATACATAATATTCCCAAGTCTTGAGTACACCTTATACAGTACACCGTCAGATTCACTCCACTCCACTCCACTCCACCACACAGATCACTTCAAAGGCGTGAGATCGAGACTGTCCTCTCTTCTCTCCCCTATTACATCCAGAAGATCAGACACCCTGCCACTTTGTTCAGGCGATCCAGGCCCGGCCCTCAAATCATCCACCCCATTAAAGGGCCAATCAGCTATAATGAACAGTAGTGGTAAACTCAGGGGCCGGGTGGATTAAAAATACATCACCACTGTCATCTCTTGCTCCATAGAGGGGAGGACAAGATGGGAGAAAAGAATGGGAAGGGAGAGGAGGGGAAAGGAGGAGAGTAGAGGGGTGGGGAGCCAGATGAAGAGAGGAGTTGGGCAGTGGAGAGGCAAGGTTCACACTGTGAGCAGCCTGGTGACACTGAACACTTTGACTGCGCTCCTCGGTGGAATGCACAAGTCCACCGACCTCCTCCTCTTCCTCCTCCTCCTTTTCTGACTTGCCACCTTCCACCACTTACCCCCAGCCTCACTTCACCTCGAATTCTCCACCCCACCCTACCTCGCCCCCCTTCCCTCCCTCATCCACAAATCGAACAGCCCTCCTCCCCCTCAGCTGTCAAGCAGTAAAGGGGGGCTCCACCACTTCGTTATCAGCCTCTCACTTGGAGATTTCAAACAGATTTCAACTAATGAGGGAGCGTTTAGAAACTCACGGATGCCAATGTTGAAGAAGAAGTAGGCTACTGTAGGTAGTAACACACACATGCACGAGTGCCCGCACACACACACACACACACACACACACACACACACACACACACACACACACACACACACACACACACACACACACACACACACACACACACACACACACACACACACACACACACTTGCAACACACACACACTTGCAACACACACACACCCCTCCCTTACACCCTCTCATGCACACACGCGCACCCACACAGCCCCCTATACTCCTCCACACCTACACACACACGGTCTATCTCTCTCCCAGCCTAGGATTGTCAGTGCAGGTGAACAAAGTGAATAGGATATGTGACTGACAATAAAGATTTCTTTTAACATCAGTGAGAGAGGGCTCAGGAGACAGGCAGCCGGGACAGCTGCAGAAGTTCGCATTACTCTCAGGGCCTCCCAGAGAAGCTGCACATGCCAGCTTTAATGATGAGCCCGCAAAGTTTGCCGCTCAGGCAGCAGCCAGAATGCCAGCCAGCCAGCCAGCCTGCAAAGCAAAAGCCCTGTGCGCAAATCCATTATTTCATTCCACCCCTTTTTTTTCACCCTTTCTTTCTTTAAAGATGAGTTTTAATAGACACCCTAAATTTCAGCTCGCCGTCACCGCCTCTTTAAAGTTTAATCCCCCATTCCTCCTCTTCTCCACTTCTTCCTCCCCATTACCGGGTGAAAACAATGCATTATTATTTCATATTATGAAAACATTCTTCTTTTGAATGGAGAAAAAAATAGAGAGAGAGAGAGAGAGAAAGACATAGAAATAGCCGTTGTGCGTTTTTATGGCTGAGTTAGAATGGCAGGTGGAGAAGTGAGAGGAGGGAGGGACCTTTCTTTTTATGTGACACAGATTTCCACCCACATCAACAGTCTGCATTGGAGAAAGTTCAATTATTTATTGTATTCAGAATATCTGCATTCTTCAAACATCTGAGAATAGCGGAATATAGGTGAATCGAAGGTGACTGGAGGGATTTTATGAAGGAGATGAGGAAAATTGTAAATATTTGTCTGACAGGTTATACTGTGCAAATGAGCCCGTAAGAGTTAGAACAATTAGGACAGTTTCCTGTGTGCATGTGTATTTGTGTGTGTGAGCGCTGTGAGAGAGGGTGGGCTGTACTTCTCTCTAACTTATCTTCTGGGGCAACTTCTTAACCCGCTGGCATCTCATCATAAGAGGGATTTCCACAACGACCGGAGAGGGACTTTTAATGGTTCGTCTGATTACTGTGTTTGATTTCTCTTATTTGTCTGAGCAGCCCTAATAATGAGGCTCAGAGCTGAGCCGTGTGCAACACACACTCACTGTTCCCTTCTAGCATGTGTGTGATTATGTGTGTGTGTGAGAGAGAGTGTGTGTGTGTGAGAGAGTGTGTGCGTGTGTGCGTGTGTGTGTGTGTGTGGGTGGGCTTGAGTGCAATCCTGCATGTGTGTGCATGTGTACGTGTGTGTTTGCGTGTGTGTGTGAATGGTCTGGGCCTTTCTCTCTCTATGTAATTAGTAATTAACACATTATTTTGTGCAGACTCCTCTTTATTTATAGACAGACGCTTGCCAAACGGCACATTCCTACGCCAGGATCAGATTGATGCTAGCGAAGAGAGAGATGGGGTGGGGGGGGGGGGGGGGGGGGGGGGGGGGGGGGGAGGAGAGAGGGAGAGAGGGAACAGAGAGAGAGAGATGGAGAGGCTGAGCCAGTAATAGAGGTAGTTAAACACGACAGAGGGCCACCTGACAAACACAGTTCATCCCTAATGCTCTGATCAACAACACAACATATCTAATCGCTCTAGAACGACGAGAGGTCAGGCTCACCGTTATTGTACCCTTATCACCCTGTGATTATCTGGGTATAACACTTGGAATGCCTACTGTATCCGTGATTACAGTGAAATGCATACATACATTACATGGGCACATATTTTCTTGAACCCCGTGCAATGCCAAGCACATGGGAAATAACGGTTTCATTATCGTCTCTGATCCTGGCTGAAATGACTACCTCCCGTTCCCTCTCTCTCTCTCTCTCTCTCTCTCTCTCTCTCACTCTCTCTCTCTTTCTCTCTCTCTATCGCTGTCTACTTCTTCCTCTGCCTCTCTCTCTCTCTCTACTTCTTCCTCTGTCTCTGTCTCTCTCTCTCGCTCTCATACTCTCACTCACTCTTTCTCCCTCTCTCTCTCTCTCTCTCCTCTCTCTCTCTCTCTCTCTCTCTCTCTCTCTCTCTCTCTCTCTCTCTCTCTCTCTCTCTTTCTCTCTCTCTATCGCTGTCTACTTCTTCCTCTGCCTCTCTCTCTCTCTCTACTTCTTCCTCTCTCTCTGTCTCTCTCTCTCGCTCTCATACTCTCACTCACTCTTTCTCCATCTCTCATCTTTCTCCATCTCTCCCTTCCTCCATCTCTCCCTTCCTCCATCTCTCTCTTTCTCCATCTCTCATCTTTCTCCATCTCTCTCTATCTCCATCTCTCTCTATCTCCATCTCTCTCTATCTCCATCTCTCTCTATCTCCATCTCTCTCTATCTCCATCTCTCTCTATCTCCATCTCACTCTTCCTCTCTTTAGAGTCATAATCAGGCTGGGCAGGTGATTCTTTTCATACATTTGAGCATCTTTTTATTTCGGGGTTTGCTGGCTCCCCTGCCTGCTATTAAGCTCTCGGCAATGTACCTTGTCTTCCCAACACCGTGGCTTTATGAGGTTTGCCTTCGTTCAGGCACACACTGCATTATGAGCTGCCTGCCTGCCACCCTGCTCTCAGGTGAAGCACAGCCCTCTGGTTTACACATGGACAGAATCTGTCTTCCTTCTGTCACACGCATCTCTGCTTTTACGGACATCTTGTCCTCTTTTAGAGGCAGTGTTGAGATGATTTAGTAGGATATCAACTATACTGTACAATAGCAAAATATACACGCGTTTCTTTTTTTGAAGGAGTGCGGGAGAGTCGTGTTTATGCAGTAAAAGCACCAAGAGAGTCATCTTAAAACTGACATATTGCACACACTAGAACAACATAATATCAAAGATCGGTCTATTGTCAAACTGTGTTCAGAGGTTATATGGTTTGGTGGATGACTTTGCAGAAGTTTCTTTGCTTTCCATGTGCTGTGTGTGTGTCTGTGTTTAGCTTACTATCTTCCCTTTTAGGAGAGACACAACCAGATACAAACACGGATGTTGTCCGTGCTTTCATACCCCTCATCTGAACCAACACCTTCCACACACAACATATTGGCACGGTTGTATCTGCTGAAATTATTACAAGTGTTCAGTGATGTCATTGCTTTAGCAGTGAATCAACTGTAATTGCAGTGTACATACAGTATACCTCAGATAGAAACGGATAAATACTTGAGAGGCCAGGTAAGAGAGCAGCAACTGTGTAGGGTGGACCACACGTTGTGGGACAATAGCCCTGAGGTCCTGAAAAGCCCCACACGACCCAGGAATTCTGTCTCTATAGTCAGCGCCTATGACTTCATTATACACATAAATCACAATACGTGTCAGAATCAACCAAGGGTGACACACTGCCACCATCACACTACGGAAACTTCACCTCACGCTTGTTATCGCTTGACTGAAATGTTTAATTACTGCTTCCAGAGTTGTTGGCGGCAGATTTTTCTTATCCGCGACAGCGGCGGTAGCGGTTTTCCCGTGAAGTCGCGGTTTGTTGTCATCTCTGGTGGCGTCTCCGGTACTCACGCTGACCTTTATTTAATTAACATCCTTTTAATATGCTGTAAAGTAGCACCAGAGGGGACAGGAGACAAGACCGATCATTTTCTCACCTTGGAGAGAGAAAAAAAAGACCGCCCCACCACCACTCACACACACACACACACACACACACACACACACACACACACACACACACACACACACACACACACACACACACACACACACACACACACACACACACACACACACACACACACACACACACACACACACACACAGGTACATTAGGTGAGAAAGTTATAACACTGCTGTGCCCGCTACTTTGAACACGTGGCGTCACAGCTTGGACCAGTAGGTGGGTCGACTGGCACGGGTACGGATGGGGTTGGGGTGAGTGGGGCCAGGGTGGGTGGGGCCAGGGTGAGTGGGGCCAGGGTGGGTGGGGCCAGGGTGGGTGCGAATGCTTGGCTGATAGTGTGGGGTGATATCCTGTGGAGAGAGAGAATGAGGGAAGAAAGAGAGAGAAGAGAGGAGAAAAGAGGAGAAAAAAGTGAGGATATAGGAAAAAGTGAGGATATAGGAAAAAGTGAGAGAGAGAGAGAGAGAGAGAGAGAGAGAGAGAGAGAGAGAGAGAGAGGAAAAGGAGAGGCGATCCACGTCTGATAATCATCACTACGGTGGCTGCTCTCACCTGCTCAGAAACACCTCTGCTGACGGGAGGCGCGGGGACCAAAACCAGGTGTTTAATTTAGAGAATTAAGATGGTGTGAAAGTTCATAAGTATGGTAATGGGCACTAGGTTAGAGCAGCAAATTAAGCTTTAACTTCTTCTGGAGAAGAGGTGAGAGAGAAGAGGGAGAGAGAGGAATAGTGAGAGAGGAGGGAGGCAAGCAAGGGAAGAAATAGCTCTTCCAAGACGGCGTGCCAAAAGGGACATCGTTAGTATGCACAGTGAATTTTTATTGTCATTCAGCGCGGTTACACCTGCAGCTAAAGTAGCAATGAAAATGTGTATCCAAAAGGCACTTTGCCCCATGCCTGGACCATGCAGTATTCACAAGAATATTACTAAACCAATTCAGTATTAAGTCTGGCCTATCTATGATTGCTATGATGTGTTATGTGCTATGCCCCTTGGTGAAACCTGCTTCTCAAGTAACTAATCACATGTCATCCAAAAACGAACAGTTGGAATTGATATGGTGATTAAATTGACAAAGGTAAACACACACACACACACACACGCGCACACGCGCACACGCACACATGAATAGAATAGGCGCAGTGTGATATGTCAAGGTTTGAGTAGAGTGGTAGTCCACCCCCAGTCAGAGAGGAGAGGAGAGGAGGAGAGGAGTGGGCCTGTCTTCAGGCTGGCTGCCTCCAGACCCACGACAGAGATTAAGATTTATGGAGCCTCTCACCTAAAGGGGACTATCTGCTGATCTGATCTGAGCTGTGTGTGTGTGTGTGTGTGTGTGTGTGTGTGTGTGTGTGTGTGTGTGTGTGTGTGTGTGTGTGTGTGTGTGTGTGTGTGTGTGTGTGTGTGTGTGTGTGTGTGTGTGTGTGTGTGTGTGTGTGAGAGAGAGAGGGAGTGTTAAAGATAGCGAAAGGAAGACAGACAGCCATCATGTTTATATGAAAGAGATTGTGTGGGAAAGAGAAAGAGTGTGTGTTAGAGAAAGAATGAGCGATAAGGGAGAGAGAGAAAGTGAGAGAGAGAGAGAGAGAGAGAGAGAGAGAGAGAGAAAGCGAGAGAGAGAGTTGTGGGGCAGAGAGAGAGAGAGAAAGAAAGAAAAAGAGAGCGAGAGAGTGTGTGTGTGTGTCTGTGTGAAAGGGAGTGTATGCATGAGAGAGAGTGAGGGATCGAGCTTGGCTGATCCTGCCCCCCCTGGGAGGTCCGGACAGGGACGTGTGTGTGTGTGTGTGTGCATGTGTATCTGTGAGCCATGGGGTGTGGCGATGTCATCGCTGGAGATTTATTGGCTTCAATAAGGAGCTCCACACTGTATGCCAAGTCAAGGCACGGCGTAATTAAAACCTTTCTGTGGAATCTTTCTGAAGTTCAGGCCTGAGAGAGAGAGAAAGAGAGAGAGAGAGAGAGAGAGAGAGAGAGAGAGAGAGAGAGAAAGAGAGAGAGTCACTGGGAGCCCACAATCAGAGTAGAGGGAGATACTGTATCTTTGCATACTTTTGCTCACCACACAAACACACACACAAAGACACACACACACACACACACACACACACACACACACACACACACACACACACACACACACACACACACACACACACATACACTCACACACACACACACATACTCGTGCATGGGCATACACACCACACACTTAAGGCACAAACCCGGAGAAAACGTACACAGCACTACTAACATTTTGAACCTGTTTTGTGCTGTACTGTACTGAACAAGCACCTGCACAGGTAGGGCTTTACCTGTGAAGAGCACATGCCCCTTTGCCCTTCCAGTCTCCAAAGTGTCGTTTTCAGTTGTCGTACATCATTTTTCTGTCTTTGTTGTTCTGAACCCGCTGCCCGCAAGTCATCGTTAAATTCTCATCTATGGTTCAGGTCCAAAAAGTTGTACGTCTTGACTGTTGACCAATGACCAGTCATCAGTATTGGCGCAGAAAGGTAGGGAACGCGTATCCAGATCAGTGACCATAAAGAACTTGTTTCATTTCCTCCAGTTTTGCCTGCCAAAAACAGAGTTGGCCTTGGTTTATCATGCATAGAAAATACAGTTTAGCAATCTACTTCGAACTCATCTTCGCCAGAACAATAGGCTAAATGGTTATTTGATTCATCATTTTCATATTTCAGATAGGCATAGTTTTGGGTCCTAGAGGCTGTGAAGATAAGCAGCTGTAACATCGCACTGCCTTCAATATTATGGGATGAAGATGTAACAGTCTGTCAAATTTATTACGATATTTGTGGGGAAGAATATGGCTACCTGGCTGGCAACAAGCACTCTGCAAGCAGGCTGTCCTCCAAAGTGATGGCGGGGTGCAGACAGAACATGCTTTCCGTTTGATCCTGCAACCTTCGCTGCGAGTAGGTTGTGCGATTTTGCTCTGGACTCCAGAGAAGTGACATTATCTGTCCCTAGTTGATATTGGTTGCTACCATGAATACTTCCCAGCTCCAATTTCAGGCGTACACACTTCATTTCTGTTTCCGATCTCGTGTTTTGAAAATGCATCGCCGTTTATGGCTGTAATAACAGGCCACATTTGCATATGCGTGGGAGGTCGCAAGTTTTGTATCACTCTTTTTTTGGTTGTCTCGGGTCAAAAGTTCGCAAACCACTGGGATGCATAATAGTGGAAACAAATGGATTTGGGTTGAATATAGTAATGGTCAGAGGTGTGGACTTGAGTCACGTTACTTGAACTCGAGTCACTTTACTTAATATGATGACTTGCAACTCGACTTTGACTTTAACACCAATGACTAGTGACTTGACTCGAGCCTTTTGACTCGAACTGACTTGATACCCTCCCCAATCCCAAATATTAAAAATGATGCTATTAAAAAAAGTGTGCAGTGCATCAACTCTTCATTTAACTGATTACAGTTTGAATCGGACAGCAGCCAATCAAATTGTGCCAGCTAAGAAAAAGTTTCGCGTGGCAATGCAGAGGTATGTCGGTGGGTGAATTCAGTCGGAGCCCTTGGAAAGATGATACCCCAAATGATTATTTTCGGACATAAAGACTACGCTGTATCAACAAAAAAACGGATTGCAACTTGCAAAACATGCGGGAAGAAAATGACAGACGGAGGCGCAACAACTTCCAACTCTGTTCGACATTTGAAGCTGCACAAAGAACGGTAAGTCGTGGCTAATATAGCCGACAGCTATATATAATTTTGCTTGTGTAGCATGTAGGCTAATGTAACATTAAGTCAATGAGCCTCCACACAGTCAGTCAGTGCGGGAATGTGATCATTGCACCCAAGATTGAGCTTCAACTGGCTAGGCAGTAGGTAGCCTAAATCCTCCCTGATGTTACTGCTGTTCCTAAAACCATTGACATACGTTAGCCTACTGTATCCACACACAGAGTGTGTGTGTGTGTGTGTGTGTGTGTGTGTGTGTGTGTGTGTGTGTGTGTGTGTGTTGGGCAATTGTGTACAAGCCTACATCGGCCAGGTTGCGCCCCATTGCGATCCTCAATAGTCGATAGCTATGGGGCGGTCATTCTCATGGCTACCCATGTATTTCCATAGAAATATGTTTATTTGGAAAGTAATACATATTTATATATTTTAAAGCATTCATGATTTGCATAAATGTAATATACTAACTATTACTCTGGTTAAAAATATGAAATGGCATTACATTTGTTGAAGAGCACATTATGACTTGTTTAGGACTCAAAACTCAAAGTTTAGGACTTGAGACTTGACTCGGACTTGCCTGTCTTGACTTGGGACTTGACTTGGGACTTGAGTGCCAAGACTTGAGACTTACTTGTGACTTGTAAAACAATGACTTGGTCCCACCTCTGGTAATGGTTCAGTACTTCTTACAATCTTCTATTTTGACTGGAATTGTGTTGGTTGTCGTTAATAATTTCAGCATTTATTCCAGTTCAAATAGTTTAGCAAAAATCTTTACTCATCAGATTGTGACCCCCCCCAAAAAAGGTCTATGCACAGCCTTGGTACTGAATGTTGTCTTACTGTACAACAGAAAAAACAAACTTTTCCTCTCAGAACGGCCAGAAGATTCCAGAACTCTGAGGAGCCATAGAACGATCTGGAACATCTGTCCTCTTGTGGTGTAACAACAGGACAGAGAGATCCATCCTACAGATGTAGGATCTTAATTGGATCACTCTTTGGTTGATGAGAATTTCCACTTTATAATTGAAGTGCCCTTTTCTTATTTTACTACACATAATCATTCACATTTCCTGTTGCTGCAGTATTATTTTCCTGCTGTAGCAAACTGGCTCTATGTAAGATCCTACATGTGCAGCCTCCAACCTCCAAGGGCTGATGAGGAGAGATCCATCCTTACATGTACAGCCTCCAACCACCAAGGCATAGGGCTTCGGGAGAAAATATCCTTTAGCCTCAAACCCCCCAAGGCCTGCAGAGGACAGAGGACCACAACATCGTCACGACTCTGACTGCTGTTCCACTGAAGTTCATGGCTGCCTTGAACAACTAAGGACGTAGAGACCGTACAGTACAGTGGTTTGCTTGGATTTTTCCTTGTAGGCCTTGATGTTTTAATAACCCTTTTGACCAAACCACCTACTTTCCATATTATTATATATGGTTCTAGTAAGGAAAGTATTTAGGTAGATCTACAGTAGTGTTGAGCTAATTAATCCCCTGCTCGGTATCAGCATACTCCATTATACCAGAGGCAGTAGAGACCTGTCTCTTTCTGAGATGTTAAGAGCAGTAAATACAGTCAGATTTATAGCATAACAGAAAGACGAAATAGCAGAAGAACGCTCAAAGATTGCCCTTCACATGCTCCTCCTGGTCCTATCTGATGCCCTATCCTGGGGATGATGGGATACGAGGAGACAGGTGCTTTTGTTTAGAACCATCACAGCTTCCTTCGTCTCTTTGAATGCCACTGATGAATCAAACGTTAGACGTGCCTTCTCTTAGTCTTCTTCTCTCCTTGTTTACGGTGGGATTAAAGACAAGCTGAGGTGCCTTCCACTCACTTCTCTGATATGACACGACACATCGCTGCATAACAGAGGAGAAAAATAAAAGGGGGGGGGGGAATAGATAAAAAATAAATGCTCAGATGTAAAGAAAGTTCCCTGACAATCACCACTGGAATGTATAACCAAACCAAAGCTCATGTAAGTGAGACCGACATAACGAACCTCACCGACGTTACGGACACTAGTACAAATGGATCTGCACACGGACTCATATTCAGTTAGTTTGGGACATCCTTTTATCTTTTGTGTTCACTGAATAAAGGACTCAGAGAAACGAATACAGATCGAGGGACAAAGAATGCCTGCCCCCGTAGCTCTAAACCCCAAAATAAGAATTCGCACTAAAGAGAACAACACACAGGACTATACCATCGAATGCTACACAGACCTTGTTCGCGTCCGAAATGGCACCCTATCTACCTACAAAGTTCACTACTTTTGACCAAAGCCCTATGGGCCCTGGTCAAAAGAAGTACACTAAATAGAGAATGTGCTGCCATTTGGGACACAGGCAACGGTGTTCCTTTTCATTCTTGTTTCATTGTTGTGATCCCGTTCGTCCACTGCTCTTACCCCTTACAACTTGGGAGGTTTGAGGATAAATTGTGTCAGTACAAAGTATCATAGCCAAAAGGGAAATGCTAAAAGATTGATGGAGAGAAACTGTGCGAGGGGTGAGATTCTCAATTTTCTCTAAACAGATACTGTGTCAGCTCGATACAATTTGGTTAAGGCTAAACATAACGTTTAGATGAAGTCTGACATAGGAAGCACACTGTAACAAAGACTGTTTCCCAAAAAGCACCCTGTTCATTACATAGTACACAACATGTGACCAGAGCCCTTTGGGCCCAGGTCGAAAGTCGTGCAACATAGGGAATAGGGAATAGGGAATAGGGTGCCAATCTCATGTGTCAACTTTGCAGTGTCTTTGGTTTGGATTACAGAGCTAATTATTGCCACTAGTGGGCAAAGGGGAACATGATACTACAAACGGAGAGGCCTTCGAAAATAGTGTGAAGGAGCAGAGTGGGAGGGAAACTTAAGATGTGCACTGAGGAGATTTTTTCTCAGATAGCAAAGCATTGTATTCTCACCTGGATTTGACCTTAGAAATAGGTCTAAATTAATTGATGTTTCAGCCACATTGCACTGTATGAAAAGATAGAGTAGGTTGAGTATCTCAGAGGTTTACAGTGGCTTTGCAAAAGTATTCACCCCCTGGGCATTTTTCCTATTTTGTTGCCTTACATCCTGGAATTAAAATGGATTTTTGGTGGGTTTGTGTCATTTGATTTACACAACATGCCTACCAATTTGAAGATGCTAAATCTTTTTTTTTATTGTGAAACAAACAAGATATAAAACTAAAAAACTGAACAGTGCATAACTTTTCAGGCCAAAGAGTTCCATCTTGGTTTCATCAGACCAGATAATCTTGTTTTAGGTGTCTGAGGTGCCTTTTGGCAAACTCCAAGTTGCTGTCATTTGCCTTTTACAGAGGAGTGTCTTCCGTCTGACCAATCTACCATAAAGGCCTGATTGGTGGAACACTGTCGCGATGGTAGCCGTTCTGGAAGGTTCTTCCATCTCCACAGAGGAACTCTAAAGCTCTGTCAGAGTGGCCATCGGGTTCTTGGTCACCACCCTGACCAAGGCCCTTCTCCCTTGATTGCTCAGTTTGGCCGGGCGGCCAGCTCTAGGAGGAATCTTTGTGGCTGGTTCCAAACTTCTTCCATTTAAGAATGATGGTGGCCACTGTGTTCTTCAGGACCTTCAATGCTGCAGAAATGTGTTTGCTGCCGGTCCCCAGATCTGTGCCTGGACACAATCGTGTCTCGGAGCTCTACGGACAATTCCTTCAATCGCATGGCTTGATTTTTGCTCTGACATGCACTGTCAACTGTGGGATCATATACAAACAGGTGTGTGCCTTTCCAAATCATGTCAAATCAATTGAATTTACCACAGGTGGGACCCAATCAAGTTGTAGAAACATCTCAAAGATGGTCAATGGAAACAGGATGCACCTGAGCTCAATTTCAAGTCTCATAGGAAAGGGTCTGAATAATTATGTAAATAAGGTATTTCGTTTTTTAAATTTGTATTAAATGAGTAAACATTTCTAAAAACCTGTTTTTCCTTTGTCATTATGCGGAATTGTGTGTAGGTTGTTGTGGAAAATGTTTTATTTAATCCGTTTTAGAAATAGGCTGTAAAGTAACAAAATGTTGAAAAAGTCAAGGGGTATGAGTACTTTCCAAAGGCACTGTACATCCCAATAGACACCTCCTCAACAGACTGGAGTGGAGGGACTGAAAGCTAAAGTGCCGTCAGAGGCAACACATTCCAACTGGAACAACAGATTCAGGAGAGGAGTGTGAAAGTCGAGCGAAGGAGACAAGGGAAAGATGCAGAGGTCACTGAGTGCCTGGTTACGGGGGGGGGGGGGGGGGGGGCGTCGTCGCGGCAACACACCCACCGGGAGTCAGCTTTAATGTTGACGTCCTCCTTCTGACAGTTGTTTATCGCGATGCAGCACACTTATTACACATTTAAAGGACCTTTGAAATGATTATGAGCTTTTTGGCCCACGAGCTTCACAGTGGAAAAACAAAAAAGAGAGGGAGAGGGGAGAGAAAAGAGAAGAGAGACCGTCTCCGGAGCAAAACAAAGAGAACAAACACATGCATTCTTTGAAGACAAACAAGATCACAAGAAATGAGGAGGGGAGAAAGGGGGGATATTTTTTTTGCTTTCGTTTTGGGCAGTCAGTTTCTTCTTTTTTTAGGCAAAATTTAGACTCAAATAATATTTTAAGTCTTGAAAACAGATACACTCAAGCAGTACAGTGAGTGCTCTAAGATGGTGTCTGGGCGCAGGATGGGAGCGCATTTGATGTCCTTTCTGAGATGTAACCCAAGCTATATAAACAATAATAATGAAGTATACACAAACACACACTTACACACTGGCAGAGTAGATCCGTGGAGGCAGGCAAGGTGTGTGTTGTGTCTGACATAGACCTCAGGGTGAGAGGGAGAGCGAGCAGATCACAGAGAGGAGCAAAGCAGCGATCACATGGGCCACAGAAGATTAAAAACCCATATTCTCAGCCCACCCCGCTCCTCACCACCCTGTGCTGCAAGGGCATCTGGGTAGGTACCAGGAGAGTGGAGGCTTTTAACAGAGAACATGGTTCCGTCCCAAACAACAACTTATTCACTATATAGTGTACTACTTTTGACCAGGGCCCATTTGGCCCTAGTCAAAGGTAGTGTTTTATTTAAGGGATAGGGTGCCATTTGGGATGAATGCAGGGGAAGACGTGGGAGAGGAGAGCGATTAGCTGCCCTGGTCTGGTTTATGTGTGCTGCAGATAATCAATAAGAACAGCAGAGGAGAGGCAGTTAGCAGCCTCTGGCTAGATAGAGTAGATGGTAGAAGTCATACAATGCTGCTGCTTCACTTTTGGACTGACCCAGTACCAGGCGCTGCACTGAGCTATCATTGAAACACTTGCCTGATCACAAAATAAAAGATAAGAAGTGAAGAACAGAGAAACACACAAATACACATCCACTTCAACACGTTAAAACGCCCTGTAGTCCCAGTTTGACAGTAAATATTTTGTGAATCAAAAGCCTATTTGTTATGGAAGAAGGTGTGCGTATATATGTGCTTCCTGGAAATATTAGAAAAAGCTTCAAATACCACCATTCTTCAAATTAAGGAAACACTATTTTGAGGTACAACTACTTGAATATGTTCTGTATTTGACTGAGGTCTTTACCTTGTAAAGTAAGGTTCCCCAACAGGCGGGATCCGGGACAAATTTGGGCCACGGTTGATTTTATTTGCTCCCCCCTAGTTTTCTGAGCAAAAAAACGTTTTAATTTAAATTATATATTTTTTTAAATAATTTGTATTCTTGGACATAAAAGACTGTGAGCTCAAAGTGATTTTAATTTAGGAAATCTGCAACCAAGTATTTCCACCCCAAAATAGAGAGGCATATGCCATAGTATCCCAATGTTATCACGGTTTGAAATGATTCTGTTTTTGTCAAATACTATATCTGTTTGGCATTCTTTCGATCAATTCGCAGTGTACAAATGATTTATACCTATGTTATCCCCCCCATCCCCAACCATCCTCTCAAGGAACAATAGGTCGTTGGATGAATGTAATTGGGGACCCGTGTTGTAAAGGTATAAGGACTCTTTATTGGAGACTGCTAATAAAAAAGAAGTAGAAGATAGCAGCTGGACAATAGCAGGAGGACCAATGACAAACTACACAGTGACAATGGCTACCATAACCTTGGTCGTTTGTGGATGTACAAAAAAAAGTCCTGTTTTTTTGTTACTTTCTCTTCAGTAATTAAAGTTGAGCCATAAAGTAAGAAATCCCACTTGAGCCAAGTGTTTATGTTATCAATGTATGTTTGTGATATTCAAGGCCATTTCTTACTATCTTGTTCCGTCCAAGGGATAATTACATTTCTGAACTGCTCTGTAGGCCTACATTGTACTATACTGGTAAGCTCTTCAACCTCCACAGTACTCAATTTGGCCTCGATGTGAAAATGAATGGATGATACATTTGACTGTAGTTCAGTAAAGAATGAGAAAAATACCATTTTTACTGAAAATGTTTATTAGAACTTTATCAGAACAATGTATTACTCAACTAGGCTACATTATCAGTTATAAACTGGGTGGTTCGACCCTGAATACTGATTAGCTGACAGCCATGGTATATCAGACCGTATACTATGGGTATGACAAAAAACATATTTTTACTGCTCTAATCACATTGGTAACCAGTTTATAATAGCAATAAGGCACCTCCGGGGTTTGTGGTATATTTCCAATATACCATGGCTAAGGGTTGTGTCCAGGCACTCCACGTTGCGTCGTGCATAGGAACAGCCCTTAGCAGTGGTATATTGGTCATATAGCACACCCCCTTGGGCCTTATTGCTTAGTTACTCAACAGGTGGGGTCATCCTGAATGCTGATTGGTTAAAACCGCATTTGTGCTGGTGTCTATCCCACAAGTTACCACCGGTTTAATCTATGACTTTAAAATGCCTACAACACAGACCAATCAATCAATCAATCCATCAATCAATCCATCAAAAGACTAATCTCCAAAAGCATGTACAAACAAATAGGTAAAAAAATGTAAGAGGTAGCTCTTTCACCTATCTTAAATTCCACACACACACACACACACACACACACACACACACACACACACACACACACACACACACACACACACACACACACACACACACACACACACACACACACACAGTGGATGACAAAGCAAAGTGAGAGGTACTTTTTAGACCGTCCCACTCCCGCAATGCCGTGCGGTGTGGCGGTCTCTGGCAGTAGCTCAGGACAGGACTAAACAGCTGGCTAGCTGACAGCAGAGCTGCCAAGAGCTGGCAACAAGAGGCTCACAGCGCTTACAGCCAAGCAGCAGGCTGCTAACCCTTTCACATTTTTAATTAGACCCACACACCCATGTCTTTGAGCCATCGTAAATATACAGATGACATGCCGAGCATCATTTGTTCCGAAATATTTGCTTACAAAATACTTTCTGGGGTCCTTGTTGCGTTAAGCTTGCAAAATTTTGTGCAAGGGATGGGAGTCAGGGAGGAGAGATAAACAACATTGGCTGTGAGGGGAATACATGACATCTCGTAAATAAATGGGGAAAAAGTCCTGAAAGTGATTTCTTTTTCTTCTTTTTTAAAATCTTTTTTTGGGGGCGTTTGCAAGTGTTTGGTTCGTTTGCAAATGTACATCTTCAGTTGTTGGAAAACGAACAAAACAACAACAACAAGAGATTCAGCCAGTTGAAATGTCAACTGAATTTACAAGACAGTCCTAAGTACTAAATAAGGACTTAAGTTATTCTCAAATCCAATCATCTATTCAGACAACACAACATAGTGATGTTATAGTAATTGACAGTTTGAGGTACAGCACATCGTAAGTCACGTTTCCGTCCATCGAGTGAGCCACAGTAGTATTTGGACCCTGAGATGTAGCCTATGCACATTGCCAGTGGACACAATAGGCCTGGGCATGAGCCTGGGTCTATTAGGTAGTGTGGCGGCGTGGAGGTGCTCTGGGGGTAATGTGGTGCTTTATTGATGGAGACAGAGAGACAATAGGAAGTGTTTACCAGGGTGGGCAGAGGGGCGGGCAGGTGGGAGAGGGCACCATGTGCAAGAGGATTATCGCAGCATTATGACTGTGAGACGCGTTGCCATCTGGAGAGAGAAAGAGAGAGAGAGAGAGAGAGAGAGAGAGAGAGAGAGAGAGAGAGAGAGAGAGAGAGAGAGAGAGAGAGAGAGAGAGAGAGAGAGAGAGAGAGAGAGAGAGAGAGAGAGAGAAAGAGCAAATATGGGAGATGGTTTGTCTATTTAAATAAAATAAAAATTTGGGGGAGCGCTTAGATGGCATCATCATTTACATTGGCTATGTTGGTCCAAATGGGTATGCATCAGCGTTGTAAATCTGTTTCTGCCTCTGTTAGTGAAACAGAGACAGAGTCATTAATGAATCAATATTGAATAAGATGTGGGTGCCTGAATGGACATGGATAACATGGACGATGAGAGAGAGCTACCATTTGTGTGCTGTTTAATCTCGCTCTCTCTCCCGCTCCCTCCCCCGCTCTCTTTCCCCCTCCCTTCCCGTCTTCCTTCCTCTCCTTGTCCATTCCTCTCCGACCCTGTAGGCTCTATAGGCCTATAACTCTCCAGCCAGCTGGTGGCCAGCGGTGTCAGAGACTGACAGAGGCTGTGTTCCAAATGGCACTACCAGAACCCTGTGGTCAAATGTAGTGCACTATACAGGCAATAGGGGGATATTTAGGATGCAGACAGAGACAGAGGCTGACCACAGTGAAGGATGGGCCATCTGTAGTCTGGGTGGACAGGGGGGGACAGGGAGAGAGTGACCCTGGACCAGGGCGACTGTGGGGGACGGTAAGGGGACTGTAGGGGGTGGTAGGAGAGCTTGGCACATCAGTCTATGTGTGTCACATCGTGGCAGTAGGGGCTGGATGGACGGTCAGATCAAGCTGTGGAGCATCTGGGCTCAAGGGGAAAGAGAGCCTAGAGCTAGCCGGCCAGAGCTGGAAGGACTTGGAGGAGAGGAGAGAAAGCTGACCACACTCAAAGTTTGGGCTTAGCTAGCTGGCAAGTTTCTTTGGTTTGTTTGGTAATGGATGTGTTTTTGTGTTTGTGGTTGTTTGTAACTGTTGATATTGCTGCTGTATTGGACCACTTTTACTATCCCTTCCGGGATGGCTACTAGGCCCTCCCCCATCATTCCTTCGGCAAATCAGATCACGGCTCAAACAGGACATAGCCATGCTAAGGTCTAGTCAATGCTGGTCTGACCAATCGGAATCCATGCTTCAAGATTGTTTTGATCACTCAGACTTGAATATGCTCAGGGTTTCCTCTGAGTATAACATTGATGTATACACTGACACATCAGAACGTGTATAGGGGATGTTGTTCCCACTGTGACTATTCAAATCTACCCAAACCAAAAACCGTGGAAAACTGAAAGCGCGACCACCGCATTTACCCACGGCAAGGTGACTGGGAACATGGTCAAATACAAACAGTGCGGTTATGCCCTCCGTAAGGCAATCAAATAGGCAAAACGTCAATACAGAGACAAAGTGAAGTCGCAATTCAACAGCTCAAACATGAAACATAAGACATTTTAGCGTATTATCACTCGCAAGGCTGCCGGCCCAGATGGCATCTCTAGCCGGGTCCTCAGAGCATGCGCAGACCAGCTGGCTGGAGTGTTTACAGACGTATTCAATCTCTTCCTATCCCAGTTGGCTGTGCCCACTTGCTTCAAGATGTCCACCATTGTTCCTGTACCCCAGAAAGCAAAGGTAACTGAACTAAATGACACTCACGTCTGTCATCATGAAGTGCATTGAGAGGCTATTAAGGATAATATCACCTTCACCTTAGCCGATACCCTAGACCCAATTAAATTTGCATACCACCCCAATAGATCCACAGACGATGCAATCGCCATTGCACTGCACACTGCCCTATCCCATCTGGACAAGAGGAATACCTATGTAAAAAGGCTGTTCATTGACTGCAGCTAAGCCTTCAACACCATAGTACCCTCCAAACTCATCATTAAGCTCAACACAGGGGCCCCACAAAGGTGTGTGCTCAGCCCTCTCCTGTACTCCCTGTTTACCCATGACTGCGTGGCCATACACGCCTCCTACTCAATCATCAAGTTTGCAGACGACACAACTGTAGTAGGCCTGATTACCAACAATGACGAGACAGTCTACAGGAGGAGGTGAGGCCCCTGGCATCATCAAAACAAAGGGGCTGATTGTGGACTTCAGGAGACAGCAGAGGATACACTCCCCCATCCACATCGACGGGACCGCAGCAGAGAAGGTTAAAAGCTTCAAGTTCCTCAGAGTACACATCACTGACAATCTGAAATGGTCCACCCACGCAGACCGTGTGGTGAAGAAGGTGCAACAGCGCCTCTTCAACCTCAGGAAGCTGAAGAAATTGAGCTTGGACCCTAAGACCTCAAACTTTTACAGATGCACCATTGAGAGCATCATGTCGATACGGCAACTGCACCGTCTGCAATCGCCGGGCTCTCCAGAGGGTGGTGCGTCTGTCCAACGCATCACCAGGGGCACACTGCCAGCCAACCAAGAATTTCATTCTTTTAGTTTGAGATTTGTGTGTATTGTTGTGAGTTGTTAGATACTACTGCACCTTTGGAGCAAGAAACACAAGCATTTCGCTAGACCCGCAATAACATCTGCTAAATATGTGCATGTGACCAATTCAATTTGCTTTGATATGAAAAGGTTTTGAGATAGGAAATAAAGAGATAAAAGACTTCAATGAGAGAAACACAGGTGACATTTTTTTAATAGTAAAAGTTTTCCAATAGGATTCGAGTGTCTTCGATACATACACTGTCGTGTTAATGGTCGAGTGACATCTTGATATAAATGCAGACGTGTCGCCGAGGTGGTCTGTCAAAAGCAATGATATACGTCCCTTAAAGGGTGTTTGTGTGTGTGTGAGTATATTTGTTTATGTTACTGGGTGATCCTTAGGTTAAAGCAATCCCCTCTCATTCTCTCTCTCTCTCTCTCTCTCTCTCTTTCTCTCTCTCTCTCTCTCTCTCTCTCTCCCTTTCCCTCTTTCCTTCTTTCCCTCCCTCCCTCTGTGGGGATAGTTTCCAGGGGCCTGTCATGGCTGGGCAGGAATAGGCCTCTAAGGCCTTTGGCACAGGGCCCAGACAGAGAGAGAGAGGGCCACTGGAGGCCTACTGGAGGGGGTGATGGAGGGAGGTAGGGAGGGAATGAGGGAGAGAGGTAGAGATGGAGGGAGGGGGGCTGAGAGCAGACACAGCTCCAGGGCAGGTGTTAAAATACGCACCCTAGCTCTTTTGGTGGTGATCGCTGCAAAAACACGCCCGTCTGCCAGTTTGCAGTCAGCTAAGACACACAACAACTCTCACACACTCTCCTCAAAGACACACACACACACACACACAGGGTGGCGACATTGCGGTGAGCCTGCAGCTTTTGTTTATAGGATCTGTGCCTCAAATTGTAAGAAGAAAAAAAAGAAAGAAGAAAAGGTGAATCTTTCATCTCCAGTTTCAGCCAAGGCAGCGTCCACGCCTGCATGTGCCTTTGAGCTTTTTGTCCTTTAACCATTGTCAACAGCACTTTGTCAACAACGGTTTCAACTGCAATTTTCTTTTTCTATGAGGACCACCATGGCTTTAGCCGCTAACATGAATGTATGCTTTTCCCACTGACCCCGAGCACAATTAAATGATCATACATGCACAAATACAATCCACATCACAATGCTTGTGTGTATTTATGTAGAGATCGCTTGTTCTCTACTTCCATTGTTTTCTGATGCTTTCAGATTATACCACACAAACAAGACAATCCTTCTGTCGTCTTTGTCTGCGAGCAGTAAATTCCCCCTTTATTCTTCTTCATTAAGTCTGTGTTATTTTCTCATCTTCGTGGTGTTTTGTGGAGGTGAACACAGTGTGTTAACTTATTGTGCCTGAGTGGAGAGATGAGAGGAGAGGGGGAGTGAAGTGGCTCGGAGCTGCGTTGTGACCTTGTATCTCATCCCAACCATTTCACCTCAGCTGTCAATCAAGCGTCTAGCTCCTCGGGACATGACAGTAGTGGCCTCTGTCCCCGTACGCTCTACATGTCAATACAACCATGCTCTCTCTCTCTCTCTTTCCACGTCATTCCTTCCATTTCTTTCACTCCACGTCTCTCTTTATCTCCCTATTCACACCCTCTCTCTCTCTCTCTCTCTCACTCTCTGTTACATGACAAGATAACAGTGAGTCCAAACGTAAATCTCCTGACCTGTTCTTCCTCTCGGCTTTCTCTCCTGCCGGCTAATACTGTGTAAGAGGCATTCCATGCCCAGGCTCAACCAACCTGAGCCACGGCCTAAGGCTCCCACACCTGGACCCTCTCTCATACACACACACACACACACACACACACACACACACTCCACACACACGATCCTCACCTCCTTCCATTCCTCTGCTTTATATTATATTCCATCTCTTGATCTCCAAGTCATCCTTAAACCTTTTAACACTGATCTGGCCCCTGCCTATAATCGTATTTCATAAATATTTCAAAGAGGAAATCTCCTGGAGGTGCCTTCTCCGTGCCGTGATAATCATCTTAACTGAAGCCATTATTATTTTAATTACCTGGCTTTGATTCCTAACTTTGGAGCATGGTTATTCTGAGACTTGGAACATTCCGGGTTATAGGGGTCTTTGGGATTAGGCTCCTAAGATTGAGTCCCTGTTGGAACCAGGGATTAGTGATGTGTTGAGAGGGCCTCGCTCGCTGTCTGGAACTGAAGTTTCTCCGAAAATGTAAAGAGAATCAAATCCAAACATATACACAGAATACAGCAGTGGTGATGGGTGCCGTTTAAGAGCATGGCCTTATTTCTATTACAGCAAATTGGATGACTCTCATTCATATTCCGTACACCCAGTTCAATGTAACATTGATAGGTTTAGGCTACTACATGATACTTGAAGTTTCCCTATACCCATCATGAGGTTACCACAACCTAGCATATGAATGAAAGATCACAACATAGGTGCACACAGTGTCAAGACTCAGGAGAAGACCGAGATGCAGACAGTTTCAAAGTAGCGAAGGTTTATTACAAAAACAGGGGGGCCGGCAAATTTTATTTAACCTTTATTTAACTGGGCAAGTCAGTTAAGAATAAATTCTTATTTTCAATGACGGCCTAGGAACAGTGGGTTAACTGCCTGTTCAGGGGCAGAACGACAGATTTGTACCTTGTCAGCTCGGGTATTTGAACTTGCAACCATTTCGATTACTAGCCCAACTCTCTAATCACTAGGCTACCCTGTCGCCCCATGACAGGTCGTGGGCAGGCAGAGGTCAGTAGTCCAGAGCAGAGTCAGAAAGGTTCAGAACGGCAGGCAGGCTCAGGTTCAGGGCAGGCAGAGGTCAGTGATCCAGTGTGGTATGGCAAGGTACAGAACGACAGGCAGAATCAGGGTCAGCTAGAAAACAGGAACTAGAGACAGACAGGAGCACGGGGGAAAAAATTCTGGTAAACTTGACGAAACAAAACGAACTGGCAACAGACAAACAGTGAACACAGGTAAAAGTACACTGGGAATAATGGGGAAGATGGGCGACACCTGGAGGGCGGTGGAGACAAGCACAAAGACAGGTGAAACAGATCAGGTTGTGAAACACAGGTTGATGAGAAATATTTGAGGTGACAGACAGATACATGGACAGACAGAGACAAATTCAACACCACCATGCACACTCTTACCTGCATCTAGCTGATCTCGAGTGCAATCATTAGTCCAACAGTTACAAATTAGAGTTTTTATTGGACATATTCAGGTATGTTAATCTATTTAGTTCTGTTTGCTTCCTTTCATTTAAGATATATAAGCAGTTGAAGTCGGAAGATTACATATACCTTAGAGAAATACATTCAAACTCAGTTTTTCACAATTCCAGACATTTAATCCTAGTAAAAAATTCCCTGTTTTAGGTCAGTTAGGATCACCACTTTATTTTAAGAATGTGACACGTCAGAATAATAGTAGAGAGTATGATTTATTTCAGATTTGATTTCTTTACATACATACACTCAATTAGTATTTGGTATCATTGCCTTTAAATTGTTTAAATTTGGTCAAACGTTTCGGGAGCCTTCCACAAGCTTCCCACAATAAGTTGGGTGAATTTTGGCCCATTCCTCCTGACAGAGCTGGTGTAACTGAGTCAGGTTTGTAGGCCTCCTTTCTCGCACACACTTTTTCAGTTCTGCCCACAAATGTTCTATAAGGTTGAGGTCAGGGCTTTGTGATGGCCACTCCAATACCTTGACTTTATTGTCCTTAAGCTATTTTTCCACAACTTTGGAAGTATGCTTGGGGTCATTGTCTATTTGGAAGACCCATTTGTGACCAAGCTTTAACTTCTTGACTGATACTTGAGATGTTGCTTCAATATATCCACATAATTTTCCCTCCTCATGTAGCAATCTATTTTGTGAATTGCACCAATTATAAGTGAAATAATCTGTCTTTAAACAATTGTTGGAAAAATGACTTGCCATGCACAAAGTAGATGTCCTAACCGACTTGCCAGAACTATAGTTTGTTAACAAGAAATGTGTGGAGTGGTGGAAAAACGAGTTTTAATGACTCCAACCTAAGTGTATGTACTCAACTGTATTTTTTGGGAGACAGAATGAATTCACCCCTGATCACACATAAAGAAACTTCACTTTCATAGCAGCCATGCTGTATTCCTTCTCACATCTACGTGCTCTCCTCCTCTCACCTTTCCCCCTTCGCTTGTGGAATTCAATGAACAACACATCAGCTGTACGTGACCAGGCAGAAAAATCTCTCTGAGCCAAATCATATCCCTATTCGCCACATACAGCCTACATCGTTGTCACCATATTAGCTAACGTAAAGTCATAGTCAATTGAACTGATGCGTTAGTAACCTCGCTACAATCATGAAGTAGAGTGTACAGTCAGTAAGCAGTTCAACAGTTACACCGGCAAAAGCTTACCTTGACTTGGAAGAGTTCCAGTTTTGTATTGGATAGTCATAGCCAGCTAGCTAGCATAGAATCCCTCTGTTTTAGCCAGGTGTTTGAGTAAGCTAAACTAGCTAGCTGCATTTGCTAGCTAACTAAGTGAAATGGAAACAAAAATGTGAAATATCTCTCTCTCTCTTGCTTCTCCTTCATTTCTGAAGAAAAGTATTTGTTCAAAACTGTTTAACTATTGTCTTTCTCGCTCTTTGAGTCAACTACTCACCACAAATTTGGCACTGCAGTGCTATCTAGCTGTATTTAATGCTTTCAGTACTAGATTTAAGTTCTGATCCTTTGATTGGGTGGACAGTTCATGCTGCAAGAGCTCTGATAGGTTGGAGGGCGTACTCGGAAGTTGTCATGATTACTCTGTAAGTCTATTGAATTGGGTGAGAACCATGAGCCTCCTAGGTTTTGTATTGAAGTCAATGTACCTAAAGGAGGACGGAAGCTAGCTGTCCTCTGGCTACACCATGGTGCTACAGAGTGCTGTTGAGGCTACTGTTAGACCTTCATTGCAAAACAGTACATTTTAAT
This sequence comes from Oncorhynchus kisutch, assembly GCF_002021735.2. Taxonomy (NCBI): domain Eukaryota; kingdom Metazoa; phylum Chordata; class Actinopteri; order Salmoniformes; family Salmonidae; genus Oncorhynchus; species Oncorhynchus kisutch. The sequence goes on along the minus strand of NC_034180.2, from coordinate 21,774,622 downwards.
CAATTATTTTGTGAATACATTTAGTATAGTTTTATCAACAAAAAAAAATGTTTTTTAGATAAAATGAAATTCACTGAGGAGGATGGTCCTCCCTTTCCTCCTCTGAGAAGCCTCCACTGGAATACAGCAGAGTGTACACAGAAATGAAACACTTACTTACTCTCATTTGAATGGTTTCATCATTAAAGTTATTTTTACTTCTATACACAAAGAGAGGAGGCATGGTGGCCACCCATGGATACACTTTAGGGGCCTTGTTGCAGTGAAGAAAGACCTGCATATTTGCTTTGCTTTAGACCATCTCTGCCAACAAGAGGGTGTGTGTAGCCATGCAGTGCCACAGTCACCCTAACTGTAGTGGAAAGCAGGGAACATGTTTTACTTGCAAAGGGCCTGTGCTGCTGTAAAGAACTTGGCTTTGTGTCTGTCCCCTCTTATAGCTTTGAAATGGCAAGGAAGTGACAAAATGACTGGGCAAACAAGAGGCCATAATTAACTACATAGGAGATGGGCTCAGCGTCTCATAAAATACACACACATACACACACACACACACACACACACACACACACACACACACACACACACACACACACACACACACACACACACACACACACACACACTTACAGGCATGCAAACACACACACACACACACACACACACACACACGCACACACTGCGCAAACACAAGTGCACACATGCAAGCACGACCACACACACACACACACACACACACACACACACACACACACACACACACACACACACACACACACACACACACACACACACACACACACACACACACATACATACACACACACATACAGCAAAAACAGTGTTCCTGGCACAGGGGTTTAATATGAAGCGGCTATAATAATGTCTGGAAAAATGTACTTTGAATCCAGTGCTTTTTATGTTTGCCCACATGCTCGACAGGCCTCTTACTTTTTTACTGCCAGCTTGTTAAGTGTCTTCTGGCAGCAGGGAGGGTCTGGACTAAGGCCACACTTCAACTCCTCTTGAACAACTCATCCCCAGAGAGGCTATGCTACCCGTGTCCACACACTAATATACAAACACTTATACCCACACATAGGGACAGAGACATCTTGAGGAAAATGCTCTTCTAGATGTTAATTTAAATGTGACATGTTTAGGCCCCAACTTTGATAGTACTGGAGCAAGAATATTTAATTAATGTTTATATTATACAGTATGTACTGATACTGGTAATCACTGAGAAAGTGATTATTAGAAGAGGCTATTGATCCATTTGACATGTGTATTTCTTTATTGTAGTAATGGCATGACGTTTTATATGATCAAGAACATTTAATTTAGTACTTCATAGAGGTGTACATTATTTTCTGTATGATAGACATCTCTTTTCAATATGGCAGTGTCCATGCATGCATCGGGCATGCACGCACACTCTCATGCACGGACACACACACACACACACACACACACACACACACACACACACACACACACACACACACACACACACACACACACACACACACACACACACACACACACACACAGATGTCACAATAAACCCATCCAAACTAGCACCTTCCTCTTGATTATGTGAGTATTGGCATGGGGGCGGGCGCCTAATAGCCATTTAGTTGATTCAAATGAGCAGATATTGGGGGAAAGTTGGTGGCGGAGTGCTTTCAAGCTGACTGCCAGCGTTGGAGAGTAGGCTGCCTTCCATCTCCAGAATTAGACTCAAATTATTCTAAACCATTTGGGAGAGGAGGCAAAGCAACCCCTTTTATTTTTTGGATGCATTAACAATGTTTGCAGTCACTTTGCTGATGGCATGAAAAAGGTGGGCCTGCCAATGACTAGTCGTATAAATTGCATAATTGATCCATTCACTTTTTAACCAACGCCTTTTTAAAAGGGCACTGGAGTGACGAGAGAGAGAGAGGGGTATGGTAAAGTGGCCCTGTCTGTCTGTATGCTACTCGTATACACGTGTGAGAGCACCTGCACACGCACGGCGGGCACATATGCACGGCATATACACTCATGCAGAAACATATTAACGCATGCACGTACACACGCAAACACACACACACACACACACACATACACACACACACACACACACACAGTAAACCACTACAGGACTTACACTCTCATCCTAAAAAGGTTCTCCTCATTTCTATTTTCAACTATTTCTATCATGTCCATTATCAAAATAAGGCATTTATCAAACTCTATTACCCACGCAATTACATCAAAATACAACAGTTGCTAATCTTTATCGATTCAATGATTTAAATAGGAATAAACATCAACATGACACATTTTGTCATCAATTAAGACCCGTAGCTGTGTCCCCTCTGCGTTCCCCGGTGAGTGAATAGTGAAGATATTACGCCACTTCGTCTTAATCAGTGTACTGAATTGTTAGCGTACTAAAACACGTTAATCCCTGCATAAATATTGGATCTCTAATGCTCTACCAGTTCTAAATGCATGTTACGGATACACAGTCCGCGTCCCAAATAGTACCACGTCCCCTACTTAGGCTGTGTTTACACAGGCAGCCCAATTCAGATTTTTTTTCCCTCTCTCACTAATTGGTCTTTTGACCAAACAGATCAGCTATGAAAAAGATCTGATGTAAAAAGATCTGATGTGGTGATGGAATGTGAAGACTCGATTTGCTCACAAACAAACGTCAATAATGTAACTGTCAGAGTGCAAAGACCCCTGACTCAGTCTTTTGGACCTGTCCCACCCTTATGTAGAGAACATGTCTATGGTTAGAACACTGCTCTCAATTGACATGAATCATCATTGACATCCTTTTTGGATGTGTCTGTATGTGCGACCTGAAGGAATAGAAGCTTTCTGATTGTATATGGGGGTGAGATTAAGGCTAGATTAATTAAATGACTATTGTTTTTTTTCAACCCGTCTTTCTCTTCCCCGGAGTGCAGGTGACACATATTCATGTCTGTTAAATGACTATTGCTTTTCATTTCCCAGCAATATAATTATTCTGAGGCACAATATGCATTTTTGGGGGGGGGGGGGGGGGGGGGCAAATCAAGAGTAGCATTTAACTAAGTGTATTTTACAGACTTGATTCAATGACTTTACAAATGTTTTCCTGAGACCAGGTTTAAGACCAATCACCAGACCTGAACAAAGGAAATATCATTACTTTGGGTACCTTAGAGACTTTTAAACAATAAACTATATCACAAATTGGCAAAGTACAGTTTATGATAGTAAATTAAGATTCATAGACTCAATACTGGGATGAGAAGATACAAACTGTCTCAAGCCAATCCCCAGGGTTCTCCACATGTGACAGCCAGTTGTTGATGGAATGTTTTTCTTGAGGCTAGGTTCAGGAGTGTGTGAAACAACCAGACCCCCAGGGTAGAACCAGGGTTGGACTAAACCAAAGCTGAGTGGGCTGAGCTGGGTTGGACAATACTGGGAGGTCCTGGGTTGTGTGGGGTCTGCACAGTGCTGCGCTGACCTGGGATTCTGCTTGAATGGATTGGGATGAGTCTATGGATGGGTGGGTGAGCTAGGCTGGGCTGTGCTGGGTTGGGTTGACACCAGACCCTATTGTTTTCCCCTCTGAATTCTATGGTGACACTCCCCAATCTGGATCCCATTACGAATGTAGCCCCCCAGGCTCCCACAGGGGGAACCAGGCCCTGGGACTCATACTGAAGTCTGTAGCCTGCCCTTGTGGCTCTTCCCCTGGGTATAGAGTCAGCAATCCTCCCCTCTCCTCTCTTCTCATCTCTTCTACTCTCCATATATCTGGTGGATCACTGGGGTTGAGTTTAATTTGGATTTGGCTGTCGAGATGCATTTATTAAATGTAAAGAGTTTGTCTAGATTACTTGGGCATACACTAAAACACAAAACTTCACAATACAGTCTTACAGGCTGCTGGCTTCAGGCGTTAATACGAATTTACATAATGACACATCAGTGGGTTAATTTATTGACTTCTTATGTGTGAACAAAGCATTATCTGCCTGCTTGCCTGCCTGTCTGTCTGTTTGTTGGAAAGTCAGAACTTCTCTAAAGGACAGAGACCACAGCTTTGCATCTCGCTCACCAACACATCGACCACATGAGCATCCTCCCAAACCGCTTCAGGGGCACACATTTCTAAAGTTGCCCTCGTAGAATAACCAATCACCCAATCACCACATGTCTTTTTGGGGGAGCGAGGGACCGGGAATGAAGGGATATGGGGTAGGTCAAGGTCAAGGTCCACTCTCCTCCTCTTCACTCTCTCTAGCTCCCTCCCTCTCTCTCTGTCCCTCGGAGCTCTTATCTGTGACTGTCAGTGTCCAGTGAGTGACGTCTTCCTCCCCGGCTAGCCAGGTCTGGCAGCCATGCCGACTGGACGCCACCTGATACACAACAAAACAAACAGGAACTAGAAGGCGCCCAAACCAATAGCCCTCTCTCTGATATCATTGGTTACATTCCAAATGGCACCCTATTCCCTATATAGTGTGCTACTTTTATCGAGAGCCCTATGTGCCCTGGTTAAAAGTAGTGGACTAGGGAACTGTGTGACATTAAGGATGCAGCTCTTCTCTCTCTCGCTCTGACTCTCTCGCTCTCTGTCTGTCTGCCCAATGATTGACTTTGCTCTGGTCACTCCTCACCACCAGCACTATCGACAGCTGCCCCTCTCCTCGCTTTGTTTGTTTGTTCGTTTCAGACAGAGAGAGAGAGAGAGAGCGAGTGAGAGAGAGAGAGAGAGAGGAGAGAGAGGGTATACTGTAGGCTAGAGTCGTCAGAGAAGTCCCATTGATGAAGGTTTTGATTATGATGAGGTCAATGTATAAAGTAGTTTTGACACAGTCCTGCTGATATTTTCAGTGAGAGGTCGATGAAGGAACCTCTGTTTGTTTTCTGTTTTTACTTTATCAGTGTTAATAATTTACTCTACATACTTTGACAACAAATCAAACAGCCGTGACCTCTATCATCTCCGTGCGGTTCCCTGACACCACGAGCAAGGCTACGTTCCAAACGGCACCCTGTTCCATTTACAGTGCATTACTTTTGAATAGAGCCCAAAGTAATGCACTAAATAGGGAATAGGGCGCAATTTGGGACGCATCTCTGACAGCAACTCTGCAAGGTCTTTTAGATCAGAGCAGGACATCTCCCCTACTGTGTATTCTCTTTAATGCTGTCAGCCTCAGTCCAGAGAGATGCTGAAGAGGACTTTTGAAGAGGGAAAGTGTTTGCTAATCAGTGAATGGGTCAGCATGTAACAGAATATTTATCCAGTGGTTTATTTGGGCCGGTATCTTTTGACCAGTGGGATGAGTGGATGATGGATGTGGCTTTGATCAAGAGGAGAGATTCTGTTTGAACGAGTCACTTGGCTCAGGAACCATGCCGCTGCAGGGGGACGCAGAAAGGCATGAAGCAGCATCCTTGGGTATGGGTCCCAAATTGCACCCTATTTCCTATTTAGTCCACTACTTTTGGGTTCGGGTCAAAATGGACTCTGGTTGAAAGCAGTGGACTAAATAGGAATAGGGTGTAATTTGGGACACAAAGCTACATTTGGCAATTGTGGGGTTAATGTTATGATCTACATTTAAGGGGGTTAGTTTTGATGTGCAGTCAAAGCCTGACAAGTGCACACTGGTTAAGTGCTTACTCCATGATTGCAGTTCACCGGGCACACTAAATAAAACTAAGATACACCAAATACTCTGTTGACTAGCTGCATGCATCCAATAGTCCCAGTCTATGCCCTGGCAGCCAATCAAAATGAATGATTCAGGGTTGAATAGAGGCCACCTGACACAAGTAGAGATTTCTCATTGGTTGGGGAGTTGAGTTAGGACCTTACATGAACTGCCTTGGAAGTGTATTCCAAATGGCACCCTATTTCCTATATAGTGCACTACTTTTGACCATAGCCCAGTTGGGACACACACTTGGTCAGGCTGGAACAGAACAGAGCAGCTATTGTCTGAACAGAAGAATTATCTCTGAATGAACCAGCTCCCGTTTCACAACCCAAACCGTTTCTCTCTTCTCTTTTCTTCTTTTTTTTCCTTCAAAAAAGGAGAGAGCAATGCTCACAGGTTGTCTGTGTGGTCATTCCAATCTTCAGTGTAATTTCAGGTTTCAGGAAAGGCTCTTAATGATTACTCTATTATCTAGAAAGGAAGTACATAGTAATCCTTGTGGACACTGATAAACTACTACGTACTCTATTCATTAGATCACCGTGCTACACTCTACCTCACCACATAATTAGCCTTGTGTTATTTGTGTATGACACACACACACACACACACACACACACACACACACACACACACACACACACACACACACACACACACACACACACACACACACACACACACACACACATAAATACATTCATAAAGACATTCATTAATTATTTTTCATTCTCTCACTCTCTCTCTCTCTCTGTCTCACACACACACAGACACACACAGACACACACACACACACACACACACACACACACACACACACACACACACACACACACACACACACACACACACACACACACACACACACACACACACACACTCTCTGTCACTGCTTTCTCCTGCCTGCCCCCCACCCCGGGGAAGGAGCAGGAGCACACACTCTTTCCCATTAATACGCCACTCATTGAAATGCTACGACAGTTTCTTGGCTGCGTCTCGGACTCGAGCCTGACAGTCGTGGTCACCCCATACCAGACCTCACCTATTCTCGGGGCACAGATAAATCCTGTGTGATTGATTGGAGTGGCTTTCTACTCATTCATTAGCTGGGGCCCTGTCAGGCAGGCCCTGGCAGGTACCTTCATGTAGGCAGCCTTTTCATCCCTGTGTGGTCTCGGCACTCTCTCTCTCGGCAGCTTATTAATGACATTTTAGACATTAATATTGCAGGGATTAGGGATATCCTATCTCCTTTGTTCTCCTGACAAACCCTATACTGTTTTATAGGATCACTGTCTTAAAGCTGGCTCTGGCTTTTTTTGTGTGAAAAGTCTCTCACATTTATCTTTTCTTTCTTTCTGCCATTTTTTGTGTGTATTTTTAGTCTTTTTTCATATTTACACTACTGGCTCTCTCTCTTTTTCCCTCTCTCTCTTTTATAAGAGTTGCATCTCTCCAACCTGGTCTCAGAACATTTCATATTATTCTGTAAGTAAATCCTGTCACTCCATTTAGCATGATATGTTATGTTTTGTGTGATATTAATTAATTTGTGGATGTCCATTCCATTTCGTTTGATATGTTCCGAATTACAATTAGTAGTATATGTAATGAATTAGCAAAATGTAGAATATGTTACAAATTTGGTAAACATACTAAATGTTATGACTTTGCAAAACATATTATTTCTAGCTAGGTGGCTAACGTTAGCTGGCTGGTTAACGTAAGCTAGGCTAGGGATTAGGGTTAGGGGTTAGGGTTACGTTTAGGAGTTATGCTAAAGGGTCAAGTTTAGGCTTAGGGTTAGAGGAAGGGTTAGCTAAAACTATTAAGGTTAGGGTGAGGGGAAGGGTTAGCTAACATGCTAAGTAGTTGCAAAGTAGCTAAAAAGTGGTAAGTAGTTGAAAAGTTTCTAATGAGATAAAATTCAAAAGTTGTCTGTGATGAGATTCAAACTCACAACCTTTGGGTTATATGCCTACCCATCCACTCCGACCAACCACCATACTTAACCATCTATCTTATGTAACCGTACCAAACGTAACACATCATGCTAATATGAGTGTAATGGATTTACATTCACTATATTACATATAGTCTATGAGACCAGGCTGATCTCTCCCATTGGTAGCCCTTACATTCCCTATCCGACAAGCTCCTCTACATTTCCTCTGCCAATCCAGTGGTGTAGACTAGACTAGAGGGCATGGAGACGGATCAACTGTCTTACTCACAGATAAGCCCAGGTGCCATCTAAACTTCGCTCTCTCTCATTCCTTTTCCCTCCCCCCTATCCCGCCCTCTCTCCCTCTCCTTCTCCCTTTCTCTCTACCCCTCCTCTCTCCGCCCTGGCCTGTCGGTTAAAGTCGTGATGCAGTGGCATTTCGAGGCTCCTGGAAACGGGAGGTGTCGACGCTAGCTGTCTGATCTGCTGGGTGTCCGCGGGGACAGCGATGGAGAAGACGACGGGGGGAAACGACGTATGGCCATGGATTCTTGAGAGAGAAACAACCCGTGGATCTGACATATGACATTTCTTAGACTGGAAGTGGGGAGCAGAGAAAAGGAGCAAAGTAGAGTAGCAAAGTAGAGGAGCAGAGGAGTGGACAGGAGCCGAGGAGAGGAGTGGAGAGGAGAAGAGGAGCAGAGGAGAGGACTGATCTGATTCTGTCATCATCCTTGGACAGGGAGGTGATTGGAGGCATTAAGGAGGACATCTGACTCTCAGAGACACATGGCCTAATACAGTTGCAACTTACAGCAGAACAATATACTAATGCACATGTTTATGCAACTGTAAAGTGGTGGTTTGGTGAATCATGTTACGCTGATACCTGATACTGTTAACCACATTCATGCCTAGGCCTTTAGCTCAGTGGACTAACGTAGTGTTGTGGCATGTGTGTGTGTCTGTTTAAAAACACAGTAACACGCTAAAAGGTGTTGGCAGATCGGGTGGGTAGTGTGTGTGTGTGTGTGTGTGTGTGTGTGTGTGTGTGTGTGTGTGTGTGTGTGTGTGTGTGTGTGTGTGTGTGTGTGCACTTACTCGTGTGTGTGAAGTCTTGGCACAACAGCCGGTCTGCACGTCTCCTCCACAGAGCTCAGCAAACCTCACTTGACAACACAGCCTCCCTCTTGAGGAAAGACAAGCCTGTTGTACTGCAGTGCCGAGGCCCTCCTTATGGCAACCACTCGCCAGCTCCGTGCCGCTCATCGTGTTTATTAGCATTAGAAACTCCTCAACTTCGCAGCCAAAGATTAGTGGCTCTTTTCCAGGTATTCTTCCTTCATCTCCATATGGAAACGCTTCTCTTTATCCCAGCTCCCCGTCTCCTCTCTCCTCCTCCCCTCCTCCTCTCCTCTCCCCGTGCACCTCACTCCCTTTATAGATTACTGGCATGGCAACTTCAAACTGGCGTTAGATCCCCTAGCCGTAGTGGGGCTGTGGGGCTGGGGCTGGAATGTGTGTGTGTCTGTGGCGTGCTGTGGCCAGGCACACACCAGAGAAGCCAGCCCCGCACTCAGCAGGTGGTCATATAGCCCTTAATGAAAGTCATAAGGGAAAAGAGAGAGGGAGAGATGGAGGAGGAGAGGAGGGAGAGAGAAAGGGAGAAGGAGAGGGATGGAAGGGAGGGAGCGAGCGAGAGAAAGTAGAATGGATGGAGGGAGAGAGAGAGGGATAGGGAGAGAGGAAGTGGTAAAGTGGGTTTAACTTTGGATAGGCTATCTGTGGGAATAGTTAGGGACTGTCAATAAATTACACAATGTAAATGGGACAATATTTTTATGTAGCACATATTTTAGTCTCATTAAACACTTTCAATATTTGTATATGAATTTCCACAATTTATAATTGGTTTGAGGTTTTGAACCTTTTCACACATACCAACAAACTGGTGTGATCATTCTACAGTGGTCCCTGGAGCGTACTCTCAAACCGGTGTGATTAGAACGCTTATTTAGAACGTCCAATTTCGATTGACGCAACAATCAGCATTTGAGCTGGCCACACTGTTATTTCACAGAAACATTTTGCACAAACACAGTCCTTACAAAGTTATGTCCAAAATGTGACCCGTTTATTTTTGGATACAGACATTCACAGAAGTAGCCACAGCATAACAAATCATCCAAACTGGAAAAGTAGGCTACATTTGTCCCAGCGCTAACTGAGGAAAGATTGACGTAACACACGCTGTCATATTTTTATAACTATCGGCTGACAGAAACTACAATATGAATTAGCTAATAGCAATTACTATTTATAATTAATCACATCATGGGTGAGCTCACCATTGATCTAAATAATTAAGTAAAACACTTTCTAGAAATTGAAAGTAGTCCGACAATGGGTAGTTTGTGAGCGCCAGCATGTTTTTTTCTTCTCATCAACCAAAGATAATAAGAGGAAACAAGATGAGTTTGGTCTGTTTATAGTATGCATGTTGAAGGGGGTGTGTCATCTACGGTCATTCACTTCCCTTCATTAACTTCCGGAGGTTTACCCAAAACAGGAGTGAACCATTCCATAACCTCATTATAACATCTTTGGTCTGACAGACGTTTACGTGACACCCAGAGTGCATTGTATAATGACAAGAAACATGGCACAACAGATAGCTGGCGAATAGCTTAGCCTTAGCTCTTTCTATTCAGAACCTCCAAAAAAGTATTTTACACACATCATAAGTGTCCATTACAATCTATGCAATAATCGTAATGCATTATTTGTCACCAGTACTTGAAAACATGTGAATAAAACTGTAAATACATTATGCTCCATACACACATAGATACATACATACATACATACGCCTACAGTAGAAACAACAACACGATATACAGAAAATAAGGAACTTACTTTGATAGAAACGCACACATGTCCAAAGTTATTATTTGCGTGCAGCTGCACTCCGAATTAATGAATTATTGGGTGCTGCCAGATTGTGGGCAGGATTGCAATAAACCAAACCCAAGCAAAACTGTTACGGTAATCTTCACTCCATGACATACATTTTTTTTCTCCTAATTATCTTGCAAATATTTGTTTTGGAGGAGACTGACATTACAACCAAAATTATCGTATTTACACTTAGTAGTCAATTTTGTCACTAGAATAAATGTTTTCTACCAGAGAAGTTGTTTATTGCCTTTTGTTGCTCTTTAAAGCTGCAATATGTACCGTTTTGGGAGACCCAACCAAGTTCACATAGAAATGTGAGTTATAGATCTGTCATTCTCATTGAAAGCAAGTCTAAGAAGCATTAGATCTGTTCTAAAGTTTTGTTTTTGCATCTTTTACTTTTGGTTTTGTACACCAGCTTCTAACAGCTGAAAATACAATATTTTTGGTTATGGAAAATATAGTTCACAGCGGTTTAGATGGTACAGTGATTCTCTACACTATACCTGCTTGTTTTGTCACATAAATTGAAATTAGGCAAACTATTCAAACCAGGAAATGGCAGTACTTAGTTTTGGACTTGATTTGGACATACAGTTGAATTCGGAAGTTTACATACAGATGAAGTCAGAAGTTTACATACAGATGAAGTCAGAAGTTTACATACACCGTAGCCAAATACATTTAAACTCAGTTTTTCACAATACCTGACATTTCATTTTAGTAAAAATTCCCTGTCTTAGATCAGTTAGATCAGTTAGGATCACACTTTATTTTAAGAATGTGAAATGTCAGAATAATAATAGAGAGGATTATTTATTTCAGATTTGATTTATTTCATCACATTCCCAGTGGGTCAGAAGTTTACACTCAATTTGTATTTGGTAGCATTGCCTTTAAATTGTTTAACTTGGGCCAAACGCTTTGGGTAGCTTTCCACAAGCTTCCCACAATAAGTTGGTTGATTTTGGCCCATTCCTCCTGACAGAGCTGGTGTAACTACTTTAGGTTTGTAGGTCTCCTTGCTCGCACACGCTGTGATGGCCACTCCAAAACCTTGACTTTGTTGTCCTTAAGCCATTTTGCTACAACTTTGGAAGTATGCTTGGGGTTATTGTCCATTTGGAAGACCCATTTGCGAACAAGCTTTAACTTCCTGACTGATGTCTTGAGATGTTGCTTCAATATATCCACATAATGTTCCTACCTCATGATGCCATCTATTTTGTGAAGTGCACCAGTCCCTCCTGCAGCAAAGCACCCCCACAACATGATGCTGCCACCCCTGTGCCTCAAGGTTGGGATGGTGTTCTTTGGCTTGCAAGCCTCCCCCTTTTTCCTCCAAACATAACGATGGTCATTATGGCTAAACAGTTCTATTTTTGTTTCATCAGACCAGAGGACATTTCTCCAAAAAGTATGATCTTTGTTTTGGAGCAGTGGCTTCTTCCTTGCTGAGCAGCCATTCAGGTTATGTCAATATAAGACTTGTTTTACTGTGGATGTAGATACTTTTGTACCTATTTCTTCCAGCATCTTCACACGGTCCTTTGCTGTTGTTCTGGGATTGATTTGCACTTTTCACCCCAATGTACGTTCATCTCTAGGAGACAAATGTGTCTCCTTCCTGAGCGGTATGACGTCTGCATGGTCCCAAGGTGTTTATACTTGCATACTATTGTTTGTACAGATTAATGTGGTACCTTGAGGTATTTGGAAATTGCTCCCAAGGATGAATCAGACTTGTTGGAGGTCTACAATTCTTTTTCGGAGGTCTTGGCTGATTTATTTTGATTTTCCCATGATGTCAAGCAAAGAGACACTGAGATTGAAGATAGGCCTTGAAATACATCCACGGGTACACCTCCAATTGTCTCAAATTATGTCAATTAGCCTATCAGAAGCTTCTAAAGCCTTGATGTCATTTTCCGGAATTTTCCAAGCTGTTTAAAGTCACAGTCAACTTAGTGTAAGTAAACTTCTGACCCACTGGAATTGTGATACAGTGAATTATAAGTGAAATAATCTCTCTATAAACAATTGCACAAAGTAGATGTCCTAACCGACTTCCCAAAACTATAGTTTGTTAACAAGAAATTTATGGAGTGGTTTAAAAATGAGTTTTAATGTCTCCAACCTGAGTGTATGTAAACCTCCGACTTCAACTGTATACAAATCCTACATTATGAAGCTGACCAGGACGTCTGGAGGCCTAGTGAGCAGTGGGTTGAATTCCTTGAATGTACAGTGTGGAACCTTCCCTATTACTCCCATCTAGCTTTGGTTCACGCAAGAAGTCCAGTATGTGCAGTAACAGTCATAAGTTTGGACACACCTACTCATTCCAGGGTTTTTCTTTATTTTTACTATTATCTACATTGTAGAATAATAGTGAAGACATCAAAACTCTGAAAAAACTAAATGGGATCATGTACTAAGCACAAAAGTGTTAAACAAATCAAATATATTTTATATTTGAGATTCTTCAAAGTAGCCACCCTTATTTGGTATTTTGTGCCCTAATGCAATTTCAGGAAGGATGAACGACAACCAGGCAGGTATTACAATGAACAATGCTTTATCTGGAAATGTGTCTTTTAAAAATGGTGGGACTAAAATGTGCAATGTCTCTTTAAAAGTCTTACCTCAAAAATAGCAATTCCTCTTTAACTTCTTATGGCTGGGGGACAGTATTGAGTAGCTTGGATGAATAAGTTGCCCAAACTAAAGGGCATGCTCCTCAGTCTCAGTTGCTAATATATGCATATTATTATTAGTATTGGATAGAAAACACTCTAAAGTTTCCAAAACTGTCAAAATATTGTTTGTGAGTATAACACAACTGATATTGCAGGCAAAACCCTAAGGAAAATCAAACCAGGAAGTGGCTTCTATTTTGAAAACTCCATGTTCCATAGCCTGCCTTTGCTCCATTTAAAGGGATGTCAACCAGATTCCTTTTCCTATCGCTTCCTCAAGGTGTCAACAGTCTTTAGACATAGTTTCAGGCTTTTATTTTGAAAAATGAGCGAGAACGATAGCATCGCATCATTGTATGGCTGGGTGCCAGCAGCGTTTTGTATGCGTAACAAAGTTTGGGCTGCCATTGCCTTTCCCTCTCCTACTGATAAAGACAGTTGCGGTTGATATATTATCGATAATATATTTTCAAAACAACCTGAGGATTGATTATAAAAAACTTTGACATGTTTCTGTGGACATTACGGAAACTATTTGGAATTTGTCTGCGTTGTCGTGACGGCTCTTTCCTGTGGATTTCTGAACATAATGCGCCAAACAAAAGGAGGTATTTTGGAGAAAAAAATAATCTTTATGGAACAAAAGGTACATTTATTGTGTAACTGGGAGTCTCGTGAGTGAAAACATCTGAAGATCCTCAAAGGTAAACGATTCATTTGATTGCTTTTCTGATTTTCGTGACCAAGCTACTTGATGCTAAGTGTACATAATCGAGCGATCGATAAATGTACACAAACGCTTGGATTGCTTTCGCTGTAAAGCATATTTTCAAAATCTGACACGACAGGTGGATTAACAAAAGGCTAAGCTGTGTTTTCCTATATTGCACTTGTGATTTCATGAATATAAATATTTTTAGTAATATTGTTTGAATGGGGCGCTATGCAATTCAGCGGTTGTTGATGACAATTATCCCGTTAATGGGATTGCAGCCCTAACAAGTTTTAAGAAAAGACCTCTTGCATAAAAACCATCAATCAACATTTATTTTAATTTCCAACAGTCAACCCTCTATACTCGAGTCTGCCTGTGGCGTCAGTTCCTTTACTGTTAGTTAGGCCTTTCCTCCCCAGCTCTCCATTGAATCTCTTTCCCTTCACAGGTTCCAGTTTCTGTGAAGGGAGGCTTCAGGTCCGTCCTCGGGAAGAAGATGGCTGTGTAAGGATCCGAGTCAAGTAGGTATCAGAGTTTCCCCGTATTAATTCCCTTTTGCTTCTATATCTTCACAATGTTAGATCATATCCTGCTTAATCATAACTTATCCGAAGTGCCTACATTACAAAAGTGACGTTGATCGATAAATGATAACTTAGAGGACGAGAGGAAAAGAGTACTTAACTTTAGTTTGTCGTCTGTGTTGGGAGCAACAAGTGTTCAGAGAGAGCGGTGCCACAGGAGGCTGCTGAGGGAAGAATGGATCATAATAATGGCCAGAACGGCACAAATGGAAGGGGGATATGTGCTCTGTGCGTCCTAGGAGTAAGCGCCTGCGCTGTTGGATACTGGGAGAGAGGCCCGCTCTGCCGCTTCCATTTCTTAGGGATTCCAGTTAATTTCCTTTACCTGTGCACAATCAAGAGTGGAAAGAGAGCAGAAAGAAATGTCACCTCTCCTTTTGGATTAGAGCATATCATTGGCGAATGAGCTCAACAATAGATAGCACGTGTGAGAATTTAGAACTTGCATATGGGTAGCGCTTGTGAAAATGTAGGATGTGTTACTGATAGTTAGGAGATGCGCACGGACATACAGTGCCTTGCGAAAGTATTCGGCCCCCTTGAACTTTGCGACCTTTTACCACATTTCAGGCTTCAAACATAAAGATATAAAACTGTATTTTTTTGTGAAGAATCAACAACAAGTGGGACACAATCATGAAGTGGAACGACATTTATTGGATATTTCAAACTTTTTTAACAAATCAAAAACTGAAAAATTGGGCGTGCAAAATTATTCAGCCCCTTTACTTTCAGTGCAGCAAACTCTCTCCAGTCATCAAGGAGCTGCCAGTCTACATGGAGCAGCCAGAGCTGTCAGTCTGCACGGAGCTGTCAGTCTGCACGGAGCTGTCAGTCTGCAAGGAGCTGTCAGTCTGCAAGGAGCTGTCAGTCTGCACGGAGCTGTCAGTCTGCAAGGAGCTGTCAGTCTGCAAGGAGCTGTCAGTCTGTAAGGAGCTGCCAGTCTGCAAGGGTCTGCCAGTCTGCAAGGGTCTGCCAGTCTGCAAGGGGCTGCCAGTCAGCACGGAGCCGCCAGAGCTGTCAGTCTGTGAGAAGCCGCCAGAGCTGTCAGCCTATATGGAGCAGCCAGTGCCGCCAGTCTGCCCAGCGCCGCCAGTGCCCCCAGTCTGCCCAGCGCCGTCAGTCTGCCCAGCGCCGCCAGTCTGCCCAGCACCGCCAGTCTGCCCAGCACCGCCAGTCTGCCCAGCACCGCCAGTCTGCCCAGCGTCGCCAGTCTGCCCAGCGTCGCCAGTCTGCCCAGCGTCGCCAGTCAGCCCAGCGCCGCCAGTCTGCCCAGCGTCGCCAGTCTGCCCAGCGCCGCCAGTCTGCCCAGCGCCGCCAGTCTGCCCAGCGGCGCCAGTCTGCCCAGCGCCGCCAGATCTGCCAGTCAGTCAGACTCTTCCAGATCTGCCAGTCAACCAGACTCTTCCAGATCTGCCAGTCAACCAGACTCTTCCAGATCTGCCAGTCAACCAGACTCTTCCAGATCTGCCAGTCAACCAGACTCTTCCAGGTCTGCCAGTCAACCAGACTCATCCAGATCTGCCAGTCAGCCAGGATCTGCCAGTCAGCCAGGATCTGCCAGTCAGCCAGGATCTGCTGAGACCACCAGCCAGCCAGGATCTGGTAGATCTACCTACCTGCCTGAGCTTTCTCTCACTCCTGAGCTTTCTCTCACTCCTGAGCTTTCTCTCACTCCTGAGCTTTCTCTCACTCCTGAGCTTTCTCTCACTCCTGAGCTTCCTCTCACTCCTGAGCTTCCTCTCACTCCTGAGCTTCCTCTCACTCTTGAGCTTCCTCTCACTCTTGAGCTTTCTCTCACTCCCGAGCTTCCCCTCAGTCCCGAGCTGCCTCAGTCCCGAGCTGTCCTTCAGTCCCGATCTGCTCCTCAGTCCAGTGGGGTTCTGGGTGAGGACTACTAGGCCATGGTCGGCGGCGAGGGTGGACTATCCAGGGACGAAGGGAGAGGGGACTAAGACATTAATGGAGTGGGGTCCACGTCCCGCGCCGGAGCCGCCACCATGGACAGACGCCCACCCGGACCCTCCCTATTGTTTTGAGGTGCGTTCGGGAGTCCGCACCTTAGGGGGGGGTTCTGTCACGCCCTGGTCAAAGTATTTTGTGTTTATCTTTATGTATTTGGTCAGGCCAGGGTGTGGCATGGGGTTTTTGTAATTGTGGTGTGTTTGTCTTGGGGTTTTGGTGGTGGTATTGGGATTGTTGCTAGTAGGGTTATCTAGCAAGGTCTATGGCTGTCTGGAGTGGTTCTCAATTAGAGGCAGGTGTTTATCGTTGTCTCTGATTGGGAACCATATTTAGGCAGCCATATTCTTTGAGTTTGTCGTGGGTGATTGTCCTTAGTGTCTTACTTGTTACTCTCTGTTAGTTTGCACTAGATAGGCTGTTTTCGATTTTCATTACGTTTATTGTTTTGTAGTGTTTAGTGTTCGTGTAAGTTCGTGTTATTTTGTTTCATTAAATATGAATCGCAATCGACACGCTGCAGTTTGGTCCGACTCTCCTTCATCACCACTAGAAAACCGTAACAATGGGTTGGTTCTGGTTTTGGTACCAACATACAATTCACACAGCTTTTTGACTACTGCGTACTTGAAAGTTGCCCCTCGGTGGCTGTGAAGATGCTAGGGGCAACCGATGGTTTGGAAGAGGTGTTTCCATACTACTCAAGCCATGGTCCTTCGTGGGCACCACCCATGCGTACCTGGAAAACACATCAATCATTACCAGTAAGTTGTGATATGCATTAGCTGGGTGACCCATTTCCATTGGGGCACTAGTTGACACTGGAAGCATTGGCACATGAGTAGAAGGCCCAGGTTTACTCACAACACATAGTTAACATTGAGAAGTCCAAATTTGAATATCTGCTCTCGTTTTTGGCCACTGCGATGCAGTGCCTTTAGACTACAGCGCCACCCGGGAGGCTATGAAGCATTTCCTAACAACTTTTTTTGCAGACCACATCTCAGATCTTAGCGTCCGTCCGTCCGGCAGACAGCCTCTACGCTCTGCTCTGCTCGACACGAAACAACCACAACATGATTGTGCCAAGGCAGCGACAGCAGCAAGGTGGCCGGCAGACAGCAGCAGCTGTGTGTGTTGTGGAACAAAATGGACACAAAGCTGCATTTGGCTGTCTGACTGAACACAACATGGCCACAGAGCTGTCAGTCAACCACACACATAAACACACACACACGTAACCCCATGGGTGTAGGACAGTGGTCGGCCCTGGATCACATGAGGCGTCTGCAGCTGGCAGACAGAGGGACTATGAGAGAAAGAGAGAGAGAGAAGCAAGAGATGGGGAGAGAGAGAGGAGAGAAAGAGAGTGGAGAGAGAGAGAGGGGAGAGAGAGAGGAGAGAAAGAGAGTGGAGAGAGATAGGAGAGAGAGAGCGAGAGGGATGTCTGTCTGGCTAGAGCGGGGGACTCACAGGCCGGGCAGGCTTCTCCTGTGGGTATTATTTTGTGCTCGTGTGCTCAGCTTGGCTGGCCAGACTGTCTCATGTATAGCCTGGAGCTGTCCCGGGCAAGGGGGATGTTGTCAAATGGGCCTCATGTTCTTTCCAGTATAAAAGATGAAGAAAAAAAAACACCACATCTGTGGTGGCCGCTTATCGATGAGACGTAAACAACAGCGAGAGAGGGAGAAGAGAAGGAGGGGGTCACTGGGAGACAGAGAGAGAGGGAGAGAGAAAAAGGGCATATGTGATGAACACATAGCCCCATCTCTGTCAAATATACTGGAGCCTGCCTGAAACACACACACACACACACATCCTTGGGCTTTTAAACTACAGCGATCCAAACCACCCTTTATGTGAGTGGCAGTGGACAGCGCCACCTCGCCTCTCTGAAAGAAAGTGTTACAGTAGAAGCTGTTACAGTATAGTGGGATCAATGCGAGACTGAGAGACTGACCCTGTAGTGTGGTCACTGACAGGAGCCAGAAGGTTCTCTTTCTCTGTCTCTCTCTCTTTCTCTCTCTCTCTCTCGGTCTCTCACGGTGGAAGGTGTCAGCACATTAACGGTGGGAAGTAGCTCGGGGCCAGCCAGGAAGTGCTAAATGCCCTCCAATGGACTCACTCACTGGCTAATGATGATGATGGCACCACATGGTACACACTGTGGACTACTGTACTCTATGCTATATACACACGCAAGAAAGCACGTACTCAAGCACACACACACACACACACACACACACACACACACACACACACACACACACCCTGCAGTGGCATGACACATTACTGTCAAGTAATAGAGGGAAGTTGGCTTAGAATAAAATGCAATTAAACATGTTAGACCTGATGAATAATTGCTCAACACTACACAATATACTGTATAAGTAAATTATTGTTATATGTAGCCTACAATCATGTCCAAAATTATTGGTACCCTTTATAAAGATGAGCAAAAAATGTGTAACATGTGTAAAATGTGTAAAATAACTTTTTTATTTCTAAAACATTTTCAAAAGAATTCGCTTTGTCATTATGGGGAATTGTGTGTAGATTTCTGTGATATTTATTTATTTAATCCATTTTTGAATAAGATTGTAACGTAACAAAATGTGGAAAAAGTCAAGTGCTCTGAATTCCTTCCCGAATGCACTGTAAATATTATGTTTAATGTTAGGGGATACAATTATTGGCACAGATGTTTTTAGATGTGTATGAATTATTATTATTATTATACACCGAGTTGACTAACCATGGGAACATCTTCCTAATATTGGGTTGCACACCCCTTTGACCTCAGAACAGCCTCAATTCGTCAGGGCATGGACTACATTGTGTCAAAGGAATTCTACAGGGATGCCGGCCCACGTTGACTCCAATGCTTCCCACAATTGTGTCCAGTTGGCTGGATGTCCTTTGGGTGGTGGACCATTCTTGATACTCATGGGAAACTGTTGAGCTGGAAAACCCAGCAGTGTTGGAGTACTTGACACAATCAAAGCGGTGTGCCCTGTCACTTAGTACCATACCCGTTCAAAGACATTTCAATCTTTTGTCTTGACCATTCACATTCTCTGAATGGCACACATACACAATCCATGTCTCAATTGTCTCAAGGCTTACAAATGATTGAAGTGGATTTAAGGTGACATCAATAAGGGATTATATCTTTCACCTTGATTCACCTGGTCAATCTATGTCATGGAAAGAGTAGATGTTCCTAATGTTTAGTACACTCACATGAGAATGCTGTTCATCCATTGTTTAGAAGAAATGGAATGTTTGTATCCTGTATGTGATTATTTGTCTCTCTGAAATTAAACCATCAAGTGATAGATCTTAAACAAATTCATGTCTGTCAGTGAACAACCCATGCCATGATTTGAAAATTAAAAAACACACCAATCTTTTTCATAATTTCTTTAAACAATAAAAGCAAATTCATCAACATTTCTGAAAATGTAACTATAGCGTTTTGGAATGAAGCTCTACATCTTGATATGTCCCTGTGCCCAAAAACGCTAAGGTAACACTGGGACTGAATACCTCCCTTTACAACAGGATCATGGACTTCCTGATGGAATACTCCCAGGTGGTGAGGGTAGACAACAACACATCCACCACACTGATCCTGAACATGGGTGCCCCTCAGGGGTGCATGCTTAATCCCCTCCTGTGCTCCCTGTTCACCTATGACTGCATGGCCGTGCACAACTCCAACGCAATCATTGAGTTTACCGACGACACAACGCTGGTAGGCCTGATCACAGATGGCGATGAAACAGCCTATAGGGAAGAGGTCAAAGACCTGACAGTGTGGTGCCTGGACAACAACATCTCCCTCAACATCAGCAAGATAAAGGAGCTGGTCGCGGACTACGGGAAACTGAGGGCCGAACACTCACCCATTCACATAGACTGGGCTGTATTGGAGAGGGTTGAGAGCTTCAGGTTCCTTGGTGTCCGAATCACAAAGGATCTATCATGGTCCAAACACACCAACACAGTCGTGAAGAGGGCACAATGCGTCTTCCCCCTGAGGAAGCTGAAAAGATTTGGCATGGGCCCTCAGATCTTCAAAAAGTTTGACAGCTGCGCTGTTGAGAGCATCTTGACTGGCTGCATCACCGCTTGGTATGGCAACTGCTTGGCATCTGACTACAGAGAGTCAAGCGGATGCCAAGTAGATCACTGGGGCCGAGCTCACTGCCATCCAGGACCTCAATACCAGGTGGTGTCAGAAGAAGGTCCTAAAAATTGTGAAAGACTCCAGCCACCCAAATCACAGATGGTTCACAGCAAGAGGTACCGATGCACCAAGTCTGGAACCAACAGCACCCTGAACAGCTTCTAACCCCAAGCTATAAGCAAAAAAGTAAGTCCGTGTAACTATTTGGTTAACTATTTAATCTGCATTGATCCTTTTTGCACTAACTTTTTTTACTTATCACATATACTGCTGCTACTGTTTACTACGTGTAACTTTAGTCCTAATTATCTACTCCATTTACCTCATACCCCTACATACAGACACGGTTCTGGTACCCCGTGTATACAGCCAAGTTATTGTTACTCACTGTGTTTCTATTACAGTGGCGACCGGTGATGTTTAAGATGAGGGAGGATGGTTATTCATTTTTTTAAATTGAGACGTAAACAACAACGAGAGAGGGAGAAGAGAAGGAGGAGATGTTCCATTCTCAGAGTTCCATCGGCTGCCAGCACAGCTGATGGACAGCTCTGAATGGGACAGAGCATCTGCATGTATAGCCTATGGGGGTGTGGGGGAGAGCATACAGTGTTTGTTGTTGTTTGTCTTCTGCTTTTGTCTGTTTGCTCTAGGATATGGGCAAGAAGGTTGTGGTAGGTGCCGTTTAAGATGATGTAGGATTTGTTAAAATTTTTATGAGCATGGTCTTATTTCTATTACTCCATATTGGATGACAGTAACTCATATTCCATTCAATCAGTTCAATGTAACATCGATAGGTTTAGGCTACTACACGATACTCAAATCTCAAATTTCCCTATACCCATCATGAGGTTACTACAACCTAGCCTATGAATGAAAGATTACAATGTAGGTGCAGACAGATCGAGAGAAATTTGAGTAATCAAGGTGACAGACAGTGACACATTCAATACCGCCATGGGCACTCTTGCCTGCATCTACCTGATCTAGGGTGTAATAATTTTTCCCATAGTTGGAAAGAGTTTCTATTGAACAAATTGAGGTATGTTTATCCCCGTTTCGTTCCGTTTGCTTCGTTCCAGAAATGTTTTTCAACAGAATCGGCTCATTGAATACACCCCTGATGACACGCAAACACAGTTCACTTTCATACCAGACACATGCAAACAGCTCATTGTATATATAATTCCTTCTCGCCTCTATCTACGCACTCTCCTCCTCTCACCCTTTCCCTTTGCCTGTGGACAACACATCAGCTGTCTGTGACCAAGCGGAAAAAAAAACTTTCCATGCCAAACCTTCATATCATGACAGCTAACTGCTACACACAGACTACATCATTGTCACGTCATAGTCAACGTAATGACAAGCTAGAACTAAGGCATTAGTAAACCTGCTTCAATCATGCACTACAATATAGTCAGCAGCAATCAGTTTAGCATCAACACCGGTGGGCCCCGGTGGCAATAAATGAATACCTTGGAAGAGTTTCAGTGCTGGTTAGCCATAGCCAGCTAGAATACCGTTCTATGTGAGCAGGGTGTTTGAATAGGCTAAACTAGCTAGCTGCATTCGACACTTGCTAAGTAAGTGAAAGTGAAAAGATATATACTACAGAATACAGCTAGCTGTCTCTCTCACTCTCTTGCTTCTCCTTAGTTTTGGAAGAAATTAATTCATGCTTTCAGTACTAGAGTAATTGTCTGATACTTTGATTAGGTGAACAACATGGTGAACAACATACAAGAGCTCTGATAGGTTGGAGGATGTCCTCTGGAAGATGTCATAATTACCTTGTAAGTCTATGGAAGGGGGTGAGAACCGTGAGCCTCCTAGGTTGTGTATTGAAGTCAGTGTACCCAGAGGAGGACAAAAGCTAGCTGTCCTCCGGTTACACCATGGTGCTACCCTACAGAGTGCTGTTGAGGCTTCTGTAGACTTATTGCAAAACCGTGTGTTTTAGCCAATTATTTGCTGACATGTGAATATATTTAGTATAGTTTCATCTAAAGAATGATAACTTTTTTAATGTTTCCCAATCTTTATTTTTTATGAAATTCACTGAGGAGGATGGCCCTTCCTCCTCTGATGAGCCTCCACTGATGAATTATTACTTGTGTTATTATGTGTGTTACTTTTCTATTATTTCTCTATTTTCTTTATCTCTCCATTGTTGGGAAGGGCCTGTAAGTAAGCATTTCACTGTTAGTCCACTCCTGTTGTTCACGAAGCATATGACAAATGACATTTCATTTGATTTATGTATACACAGGATATACACACTCAGAATATGTAACATATGTGTGGCTATACGTACTCATCATGCGAAAGCTGCTGTATATGAACGTAACGTGTTGAAACAACTTGGCGTTATGTCCGTATACCACAATGAGAGAACAATGGGGCAATGACACAACTTGATGTAGTCTCTTGCCTTTTTTTCTCTCACCCTCTTTTTCATACATCCCCTCCAACTCTTCCGTGATTTATATTATTCTCTTTCTTCCAGATCTCTGTACCACACATCTGCGCCTCCCTTCTGTCTCTGAGAGGAGGGGAGGGAGAGTGTCGGTGCTCGCCATAGGTGGGAGTGAAGCGCTGGCGCGGTTTGGGCGTCAATGCCACATTTGCGAGTGAGAATGCGTTGGGGTCCGGGGTGTGGGGAGGGGTGTGGAGAGAGGTGTGGGGAGAGGTGTGATCGCGGTGGGGAAGGCAGGCAAAGCAGCCCCTCTCACCTATTAAAGCCTAAGGTATGGGGCCTGCATGAGGTAATTGATATAATGTCCATATTGTTATTAACCTGGAGATTAAGCTATGTCCCAAATGACACTCTATTCCCTATTTAGTGCATTACTTTTGACCAGGGCCCATTGGACACATTACCTAAATGTGCCCCTGGTTCACTCTCCGTGTGTCCTCTAATCTTTTCAGGCCAACCAACCAATTAGCATGTGTCCGTTGATTAAAGACCCATTCTCCCACTCCACTCATCTACCCCGCCATGTTGGGTTCTCCCCAAGATCCCCAGTCCATACACCAATGTTTCTGTGGTGGTTCTTTCAGTCAGCCAGTCAGTCACCTGAGTCCATTGGACAGCTGCGGATGATGAATTGCTCATTTGTTCTGTCCTCGCTGGGGAGAGACCCCCCAGGCCATTACACAGCCCGGCATATGCAGCGCAATTTTAAGCACCACTCCCCCATCCTCCCTTCAACCATCTCCTATTCACATCACAGGAACCAGAGATCCAGGAAGGCAGGGGGAGGCAGGGATCCCAGACCCCAGATTTGATGTGCATCAGGGGGGGTCAAAGAGGGTCATGTCTGGAGGTCTGCTGGAAAGGGGAGGAGAATGGAGCAAGAGTCCTGAAACCTAGGGGACTGACTGTCTACCCCCCCATCACACACACACACACACACACACACACACACACACACACACACACACACACTTGGAAAGATACATGGACAGACACACTTGGACAGACATACGTGGGCACAAACGGAGGGACGCATTCAGACATGATCATACATTCCCCCACCCCCCCTCACAGACAAATAGACTCTGCGCTGGGATGAACTCGTGACCGTCGGATGAAATTGCTATTTAAGATAGAGATCACAAGCGGAAAGCTTATAAACTACAGGCTACATTCACCTTGAAGCTAACACTACCACAGCACTGACGGTCAAAATACAATCTCAGTGACTTCATAACACACATTGAGTCGACTCCCAGTTTTTGCTTGCTGATTGTTATTGGTATGAATGCCATTCGGGGGGAAACAAGCTAAGGGCCACGTTATCAAATTGTCACAGTAAACACCGTCACCACTTTGCAATTGTATATTAGTATGTATGGTGAAGAACAGGGAGAGTATTGGCCTTTTTCTAAATCAAACTGGATGTGTAATCCTTTACTGATCACTAAAGATCCTTTTGATCACTCCATTTTCAATGGGTCTCTTTTGTACGACTCAAACTGATGCTTTTCACTTGTTCTCATTGCTCCACAAAGGAAATTCATAGCATTTTTTTGTGTGTCTCCAACTACCATTTCAAACATTAGTCCTCATTGTAAAGAAAAGACACCCAGTTTTCGATTGAAACACCATTTTCTATTATAGTGAATTACCAATATGAAAAGCTCAACATAGCTATGGTCAAGGTCCCATAGAGAGTTGGGCCAATGCGCTTTCCGTCTGAACATTCTGAGGGAGCCACTTTCTCCTCCATAGCAGTTGCTAACTGCATTGTGCTGTTTATTTCTGATAGTTTTCAAACCTATGAAGATATCCAGTGAAAGCCGATATGAAATTTGTTGACACCAAAACGCAATACAGACTTGGATACACATTATCCTGAATGCTAATCAATAAAAACCTCTGTTAAATGTGCTGCTCTGTTTCGCTTGTTTACAGCGGGTCATTTCACATGGAATTGTCGTAGGCGCTCTAGTATTGTTACATCACCAACATTTCGAGAATAAAGGCGCCAACACGGCAGCCGTTCTAAAACCCTCTATATACACTGAGCATGTCAAACATTAGGCACCCCACCCCCCTTTTGCCCTCAGAACAGCCTAAATTTGTTGGGGCATAGACTATACAAGGTGTTGAAAGCGTTCCACAGGGATGCTGGCCCATATTGACGCCTATGCTTCCCACAGTTGTGTCAAGCTGGCTGGATGTCCTTTGGATGGTGGACCATTCTTGATACGCATGGGAAATTGTTGAGCGTGAAAAACCCAGCAGCGTTGCAGTTCTTGACACAAACCTGTGCACCTACTACCATGCCCCGTTCAAAGACACTAAATATTTAGTCTTGCCCATTCACCCTCTGAATGACACACATATACAATCCATGTTTCAATTCGCTCAAGGCTTAAACATCCTTATTTAACCTGTCTCCTCCACATCAATAAGGGATCATAGCTTTCACCTGGTTTCACCTGGTCAGTCTGTCATGGAAAGAGCAGGTGTTCTTAATGTTTTGTATACTCTGTGTATATGACTCTGGCTGTGGTTATTCGTACCATTCAAAGGATTCTCATTCTGGAATTCCTAGACAAAGAAAGGTCAACATTCTGTGACCAGACAGAAAAATAAGAGGTCATCCCTGGTGAGCAGACAGGCAAATAGACCCAGGAAGTCCTCTGATGGCTGTGTATCTGACCTCTAACCCCTATTAGTGTCACTGGCCATAGATAATGATAGAGGCCTCTAATGGCTAAAAGGCCATATTAGCATGGGCAGAGCCATTGAGAGCATCCACCCATGTAATGTGGTCAACTTCTTTGGCTGATCCTCCCCCATGCACAAGTACAGTGAAATGTATTTGTTGCTTGTTCTTTCCCAACAATGCAGCAATCAATATCAGTAGTACTATAAAAAAGTACAACAAAAACACACAAAAAATGTGAAATAAGCTATTTAGATGGTCAGTTCCACTAATGATGGCCTCACATCACACATCACCTATATGAGCCACGACAATAAACAAGGCAATGAGGTTTTGGACACCTTTCTCAATGGGCTCTCCCAGGCGGGCTAGAATGATCACTCAGAAAGATAATGTAGGGCATCCTATAGTGCAACACATATGCCTCATGACAAAATATATCTCATTCTTTTACTGACAATAGTTGCCTTTTCACCCCTTTTTTAACCTCTATGTATTCGGGAACTCCAATTGAGGTCAAAAGAGTAGTCAATAGATATGACAATATCAGTTTTTGAGTTAGATTGAGCACTTTCTCCAATAAACTACAAACAATTAGACATACTTTCCCTGTCCAGAAACGTCTTTACAGCTGGCAGGGAGAAGGCTGTGAGCTCTCAGGTATCTCTTAGGATCTCAGGGCCAGTGGAGGATGGTGGGAGGAGCTATGGGAGGACTGGCTCATTGTAATGGATGGAATGGAATAAATGGAACAGAGTCAAACATGTGGTTTCCATATCTTTGATGTGTTTGATACCGTTCCATTTATTCTATTCCTTCCATTACAACGAGTCTAGGCTGTGTGGTTTTGGATTATCTGTTTGGTGTTCCTGGTAGTTCTGGGTTGTCCCGGGTTGTTCCGGTTTGTTCCAGGTTGTGCCAGGTGGTTCCAGGTTGTTCCGCGTGGTTCTGGGTTGTTCGGGTGTTTCCAAGTTGTTCTGGGTTGTTCAGGCCTGTTCCGGGTTGCTCTGGGTTGTTCCGTGTGGTTTCGGGTTGTTCCGGGTTGTTCAGAGCTGTTCCAGGTGGTTATGTGTTGTTCATGGCTGTTCCGGGCTCCTTTTAGTCATTACAGAGATGATTAATTCCTTGTTTTTGTGTAAATATTATTAGTTTGCCACAGCCTACTGGCCCCAGCCCACTGTCCCTGGACCACAAGGCTCTGGAAGGACACTCAACATCTGCCAGAGACCCCAATGCACAGACCAGCACAGCATCAGAGAGGAGAGGAATGGCAGGCCAGGTGTGTGTGTGTGTGTGTGTGTGTGTGTGTGTGTGTGTGTGTGTGTGTGTGTGTGTGTGTGTGTGTGTGTGTGTGTGTGTGTGTGTGTGTGTGTGTGTGTGTGTGTGTGTGTGTGTGTGTGTGCGTGCGTGCGTGCGTGAGTGTGCATGTACGTGTGTGTAGGCTCAATGGGGGGAGAGCTCAATGTAGGCTCAAAGCAGTGGAGAGTGTGTGTGGGGGAGGGGTGTATGCGTGATAAACAATGACATTTCACATTATGTTTAATTTGACATCATCAACATATT
Source organism: Oncorhynchus kisutch (assembly GCF_002021735.2). NCBI lineage: Eukaryota > Metazoa > Chordata > Actinopteri > Salmoniformes > Salmonidae > Oncorhynchus > Oncorhynchus kisutch. Next base: position 21,747,092 of record NC_034180.2, on the reverse strand, counting down.
TCTGTTTAAGTCACCTGCTATAAAGCTAAGCTAAGCTACTGAAGATCCCAACTTTAAGGAAAGCGAGGTGGATAAGAACTTTGAAAACTGATGAAAATGAAGGATCAGTATTAATTCACCTTTGACTCTGTAATTCAGATGGGAATGGTCTGTTATTAACCACCATATATGTGAGAAAGTACGAAAGACAGAAGTTATAAAAGAAAGAGGGAGAGAAAGAGAGAGAGTGATGAAGATGAGAAATTTTGAAAGAATAACATTTCCATGGCTGATCTTCTGGAGCAGTTGTCAGAAGGTTAAGGTGAAGGCCAATCCAGCAGTATAGAGCCATGGATTAAAGTCTTTGAGATATGGATCCCGGGGCTCTCCCTCTCTCAGTACCTGGCTTAACTATCATATCCATGGACAGACAGATCAATACACCTCCTTTCTTTCCCTCCGTCTTCAAGGATAGTTTTTGGCAGAGCTTTCATGGGGTCCTCCTGCTCTGCCCTAATGACATGGTGGGAGCCTGATCATTTAAACTCAGAGGTTTGATCCCACAGCACCACAACTTGATGGACTGGACGTGGTGAATATGTATGTGAGCTTGTGGGTTATTAAAACAATACTTGTGTGTACATACACATGATGTATTATGTGGAGTCTTATGGAGAATGAATGGAGAAGATGAGCAGTTTATCTTTAGTTTGGAAGGGATGTTGGATGTTGGCGAAACGGATCTCCGTCATGTCAAGATGAGTTTCACATCTAAACGTTGTCAATAAAGCGGTGAATTGGGAACTTGAAGAGTGTGCAGACCTTCTTGTTCTTTACCAAGACCCAGCTAGCGCATAATGTTATGAGAACCACATGTTTCTTAAAGCTTGGCACGACTGTGGTCGTCCTATGGTTATTTTGCATACAACCTACCCACAAAGTTCTGTGAATGGTGCAGGATACCCAGCTAGCACATAATGTTCTGAGAACCATATGTTTCTTAGGTAGAAATTTCAGTAAATCATTACAACATTTTCTACAGGTTTCCTCATGGTTCCATTTAAAGTATTGTTCTCTGAAAGTTCCGAGAACATTAAGAAACAACGTTATTCTGTGGGAAAGTTAGTACTTCAGCAAAATGTTTCCTAAACGTTTCCTCATGGTTCTATTCAAAGAAAACTCCTCTTAAGGATTAGCCCCTGTTTTTCAATTTTTGCCTAAAATGACATGGAAATGTGAAAGGAATGTATATAACACAATAGATCTGGTAAAAGATAATACAAAGAAAAAAACAACATTTTTTGTATCTTTGAAATGCAAGAGAAAGGCCATAATGTATTATTCCAGCAAAGGTGCAATTTAGATCTTGGCCACTAGATGGCATCAGTGTATGTGCAAAGTTTTAGACTGATCCAATGAACCATTTTATTTCTGTTCAAACGTTTGTATCAAGACTGCCCAAATGTGCCTAATTTGTTCAAAATTGTGCACTCTCCTCAAACAATAGCATGGTATTCTTTCACTGTGATCTCTACTGAAAATTGGACAGTGCAGTTAGATTAACAAGAATTTAAGCTTTCTGGCAATATCAGATATGTCTATGTCCTGGGAAAATCTCATGCTAATCGCATTATCTTATGTTAGCTCAACCGTCCCGTGGAAGGGACACCGATCCTGAAGAAGTTTTAAACTTTAAAAGTTTCCATACAAAAACACAAGAAAAGATTAGTAACGTACAAATAACGTTCTAAGAATGTTTTTTTTAAACGTATACATTCCGTTCTCAGCATCAACAAAACTCTCTCGATCCTCTATCTTGTTACGGGTGTGTTCGTAAATTCACTCTGGCTATCTACTCCAATTTCAGAGCACTCTTGTCTGAGTGTGCTAGAGCGCAGAATAACTCATGAATTACCAAACGCGCAACACCCATTGAATATGTCCGGTGTTAGTAAACTTCTGAAAAAAAAACATTATTTAATTGTTGAAAGCAGCACAGTTACAGCACTAGATAACATGAAAACAACCATAGCAGCTCTGCTACAGTGAGTAAAATGGTCAGAGTGAAGTGTTCTCTCATTCGAGTCAAGCTAGCCGACTTTAGCCAGTTAGTTTGGGTGCTTGACAGCCTTTGTAAGTTCAGAACGCTCGGATCAACCCTACTCCTCCGCCAGAGCGTCCAGTGTGTGCTCTGAACACACACAATTTATGAACTGACAATCTGACAGCACTCTGAATTTACGAAGGCCCAGAGCGCACCCCGAGCAAACTCTGGCACTAGAGAGTAAACTTACTAACACACCCTAAGTGTGTCCAGGTGTGTTGGCCATGCCCACTAACTGGCCACACCTGATCTTAATGAGTAAATATTTCCTTTGAAATTAGGTTTATTTGAATCTTCAAGATATATAGTGGACTCATGTACACTACACAGCCAAAGGTATGTGGACACCTGCTTGTCGAACATCTAATTCCAAAATCATGGGCATTAATATGGAGTTGGTCCCCCGTTTGCTTCTATAACAGTCTCCACTCTTCTGGGAAGGCTTTCCACTAGATGTTGGAACATTGCTGGGGGGATTTGCTTCCATTCAGCCTCAAGAGCATTAGTGAGGTCGGGCACTGATTTTGGCCGATTAGGCCTGGCTCGCAGTCGGCGTTCCAATTCATCCCAAAGGTGTTCAATGGAGTTGAGGTCAGGGCTCTGTGTAGGCCAGTCAAGTTCTTCCACACCGATCTTGACAAACCATTTCTGTATGGACCTCGCTTTGTGCACAGGGGCATTGTCACGCTGAAACAGGAAAGGGCCTTCCATATACCGTTGCCACAAAGTTGGAAGCACGGAGTCGTCTAGAATGCCATTGTGTGCTGTAGCATTATGATATCCTGTCACTGGAACTAAGGGCCCTAGCCCGAACCATGAAACAGCTCCATACCATTATTCTTACTCCACCAAATGTTACAGTTGGCACTATGCATTGGGGCAGGTAGCATTGTCCTGGCATCCGCCAAACCCAGATTCATCCATCGGATTGCAAGATGGTGAAGCGTGATTCATCACTCCAGGGAACCCTTTTTTTTTTTTATACTGCTCCCAGAGTTCAATGGCGGCGACCATTACACTATTTCAGCCGACGCTTGGCATTGCGCATGGTGATCGTAGGCTTGGAAACCCATTTCACAAAGCTCCTGACGAACAGTTCTTGTGCTGACTTTGCTTCAAGAGACAGTTTGGAACTCGGTAGTGAGTGTTGCAACGAGGACAGGCGAGTTTTACAAGCTACACACTTCAGAACTCGGCGGCCCCATTCTGTGAGCTTGTGTGGCCTACCACTTCACGGCTGAGCTGTTATTGATCCTAGACGTTTCCACTTCACAATAACAGCACTTACAGTTGGACATTGCCATCATCCACCATTTTAAAGTAGCCAAGTAGTCAAATTGGTGGTTATTCCTTATGGGTTGTAGCCTCAATGGCCCTGCCCATGCTGTCACAGATGCTATAATGGCACAGATATATAGGTGAGTCCTCTATCTATCTCTATGGTTTGTATACACAGTACTAAAATGAACAGCTTTGCATGAGTTTAAAAGAAACATGATATGCTAGCTCTTTCCTGGTAACACAGTCGACTAATTCCATGAATAGAGAACAGAAGATCATACGTTATAATCTGACTGACGCTGTGGCCCATATATAAAAAAATTGTGTTTGCATGATTAATGCCTAAGCAAATGAATTTCCAGGTGTCCTATCTGTACTTGGAGTTCGAAAACAGTTGACCTAAGTGTTATTAAAAGTCTTATTGAAACATCTTCTCAGAATGTTAATGAATTACCTTCAAATAACCTATATTTTCCATTCTCAGAACGTTAATAAAAACGGTTACCATTGTCAGAACCTCACTGCAACCTCAAATAAACATTCCCAGAACAGGCAAAATGTTCACTTCTGTTCTCAGAACGTTTTAAAAAGTTTCAGTGTCACCGGTCAGGAAACGTATGGCTTCGTTCCCAGAACCAATGGGAAACTAACAGTGTACATTCCCACAACTTCCAAATGAGCTTGCTGGGGAAGTAATCTGTAAAGTAAACAATGCAAGCAACACCATCTGAATTTTGAGAAGAATTCTGTCTTCTTAGCAGTGAGTTGGACTTCGATGTTCAACCGGCTGCAATAATGTATTGAACAATAACTTGGACTTTGAAGAACAAAAGCTCCCTTTTGAAAACCAAAACACCCACCGAACCACCCACTCACCCACTCAAAGCCTGCACGCATGTACGCAAGCACACACACACACACTAAAGACCAGTGGAAATCCCATTCAGACCGACTACGTGATCACTCCCAGCAACCTTTTGTAATGCCAGAGGGCCTTTTTTTATCTTTGATTGGGCCCTAACATGAATCAAAATGATCGATTGACCCTTGAGTCCAACAGAAGTCCGCAGCCGTGGAAACTATAGGGTTCACGACTCCAATGTGTGGTCTGGAGGAGACAAGTGATCCACTGTCTGACTGCACCCCAAATGGCAACCTAATCCCTTTATAGTGCACTAATTTTAACCTGGGTCCATAGGGTACTCGTCAAAAATAGTGCATTATATATGCAATAGGGTGCCATATGGAATACATGTACATTCTCTAGCTGTGGTCGTCAATCACAAACAGGGCCGTTGATGTGATCTATGGGGAATATTACATCAAACACACGTATTATGTCTTCCAAAAGTGATTTGTTCCTGTCTTTGTTTCAATAGCTGTAGTAGAAGTTGTAGTAGAAGTGGTGTTGAAAGGAGGAGGAGGAGGGGGGGGGGGGGAGGAGGAGGAGGGGGGGGGTGGGCTGTTCAATAGATCAATGCACCTTTAGCTCACAGCTGGTACAGATTGTGCAATGACTATTGCCAGGTATCCAGTATTGCAGATAATCTTCAGATTTAAGACAATCTCTTTGCACTACAATTAAACATGTATTCACTTATACACCTATTTTCCTCACTGGACAGTTCATGTCCAGTACTGAGCTATATGGAATTGTTTTAAGAAGGTTATACCAAGGATCAATTTGTTATTTGATTTAGAATTTTAAGACCCTTTGAAGTGTAAAAAAATATATTTAAAGAGTATTTGATGAAAATGTGTATTTGGCTTTAGCCCATAACTGCTATTAGCGAATAGAACCGAATTGAATAACAGATGGACAACATAGAAAACAGGACATTTATTCCGAAGTGTTTGTCCTATATCTGAGAGATATAAGAAATATCAGGGAAAATATATATATTTTTTTACAATTTCCTTTCCCTGTGGAAATCTAATTAACATAATTTAAACAATTCCCATACAAATCTGTCTGATTAAGCCAGAGAAACCTGTTTTGCATGGGCTGCGTCTCAATCCACCACAAACACAATGATGTATGTCAGACCATGAGACAGTCTTAAAATGGTATTCTCACAAAAAAACGTCTGTACCGTCCAAACAGTTTGGCCTAGAACCCTTCCCCCACCCCCAGCTTAGACCCCTTTTTTTTATTTTTTACATTAAACAGTCTCCATATATACTTCAGATATCTTTAGTTTAACATTGCATGATGTAAATCCTAATTTGCATATTTCTAAGGGTGCCTTTTCTTTTTGAGTAAATTGGAGAGTTAAAACCCATGACTGTATTTGTTAGTACCAGAGTCATGGTTGTTGAATTCCTTCCTAGTTGAGCCCTTGTGGCTTTCACCAAGTGAGTTTCTGGGAGAAGGTTAACATTAAACTTTATGACAATATATTCAACACAGTGCATTTCGAAGGCATTCAGATTCCTTGACTTTATCCACATTTTGCTACGTTAAAGCCTTATTCTAAAATAGTTTTTTTGATCAATCTACACACAATACTCCATCATGACAAAGCAAAAAAGGGTTTTTAGAATTTTTTTGTAAATTTATTACATATACAAATTTGAAATATCGCAGTTACTTAAGTATTCAGACCCTTTACTCAGTACTTTGTTGAAGCACCTTTGGCAGCGATTACAGCATTGAGCCTTCTTGGGTATGACGCTACAAACTTGGCACAACTATATTTGCTTCTCCCATTCTTCTCTGGAGATCCTCTCAAGCTCTGTCAGGTTGGGTGGGGAGCATCGCTGCACAGCTATTTTCAGGTCTCTCCAGAGATGTTTGATCAGCTTCAAGTCCGGGGTCTGGCTGGGCCTCTCAAGGACATTCAGAGACTTGTCCTGAAGCCACTCCTGCATTGTATTGGCTGTGTGCTTAGGGTCATTGTCCTGTTAGGTGAACCTTCACCCCAGTCTGAGGTCCTGAGTGCTCTGGAGCAAGTTTTCATCAAGGATCTCTCCGTACTTTTCTCCGTTCATCTTTCGCTCGATCCTGACTAGTCTCCCAGTCCCTGCCGCTGGAATACATCCCCACAGAATGATGCTGCCACCACCGTGCTTCACAGTAGCGACGGTCCCAGGTTTCCTCCAGACTTGACGCTTGGCATTCAGGCCAAGAGTTCAATCTTGTTTTCAGCAGACCAGAGAATCTTGTTTTTTATGGTCTGAGAATCTTTAGGTGCCTTTTGGCAAACTCCAAGTGGGCTGTCATGTGCCTTTTACTGATTTCGCTTTGTCATTATGGGGTATTTTGTGTAGATTGATGAGAAAAAAACATTAATTGAATCCATTTTAGAATATGATTGTAACGTAACAAAATATGAAAAAAGTCAAGGGGTCTGAATAGTTTCCGAAGGCACTCTGGTGAAGTAGATAAAGGGCTTCATTGATGGCCTAGTTTTACCATAATTTCTGGTTTACAGGCCACATAAGGCCTGGAAGTGACATTATGGTGGCTCGCAAAGTGATGTGTAATTCCTATTTAGAATCCAGCCAGAGTTAGGATATCCAATAGTTGGAATTTTACTGTCAGGGTTAGGAGACTTCAGAACAAACCCTACTTAAACCATTTAAAATGGAACAGCCATTTTATTAACGGGTGCAATAAATTAAACTAAATAAATGTATGTTATTTATCTTTGTGTAGCATAAGATTACTCAAACAATGTACACACAAAAACACAGGTATTCAAAACCATCCAGAAAAATTAACCTGCAGTAGAGCCCGCTTGAAAATATAATAATGATGGTATGGTTTTGATTGGACTGTTTTACTCGCCACAGTGCAAAAACAATAACTCTGTTTTTTAACACCAACACTTCGTTTGTTTACACCACTAAGTGTTAAAAATGTTACACTGAAAAATGAACACTGGCCAATTTGCTGTGCGTATCTCTTTCCTGGCACTAGAAGCCCAAGAAGTGAGTCTGCCAGGAAGGGACTGGCAGTGCTTGTAAAGCCTGGAAAGCTTGCTGGGCTCAATGCATCTTTTACAGTTTACAGGAATGTGTCAGCAGTAATCTTTTGGCGGCCATCTCTGGAAATTCAAAATGACAAACTAATGAAAGCATTGTGATACTCCGTGGCAGGGAGAGGGAGAGTCTTGGTTCTAATTGTGTCTATTTAAAGCAGCTGTGTCGGGGCACTCTGATATGGGTTACGGCGAGAATAAGAATTTGTCTCTGGTGAAATCACCACTCTGTTGGTGTTTATTAATAAGGAACTTAGCGATGACTTTTTTGAAGTGATACTTCGTGGATACCATTTGTATGTCTATGCATGCGGTTTGAAGGAAGTTGCTAAATAGCGCTAGCTCAATTACTTGCTAGCGTTAGGGCAATGACGGGAAGTCTATGGGTATGCAGTCATTGTGCTAACGCCAGTTAGCATTGGCCCGCAAAACTACTTCTAACTTCTTTCATAATGGACACAGAGACATACAAATAGTATCCACAAGTTCATCTGACTCTGGTGAAGTAGATAAAGGGCCTCATTGCCAAAATCCTGAAGTAATCGCTTTAAGTTTACAGAAGTGGCCAAGAAAACGTTTTAATGACTCTGTGTGTGTGTGTGTGTGTATGTGTGTATATAAGCACTGGCCAAAGACGGACGTTTGGTATCAATTAGGTCAGCGGATGGCAGCGGCGCCCACTCCAGGCCCAGCCAGAGACTCTCCGTATTACCAGAGTAATCTCCCTCATCCCCGCGTCTTCAGCAGCGCCTGCCAACGAGCGTCTCCAGCTCTGAGCGTGAAATCGAATTTGATCGCCGACCGACTGGAAGCTCCAGAACACGGTCAATGGAAACTTTGTGTGAGTTCGCTTTGGTGCTGGGTGTCTTAATCCCCCTCCCGTGCCCTGGAGGAGGGGAGAGCAGTGCTGTCCGAAGCAGCGGTAGTAGTGTAAACAGTGCCTGTAGGGTGACATGCAGCAAGCTCTGAGGCTTGGAGAAAGAGCAGTAATCCAGTCCTGAGCGAGTGCCAGGGTCTCCGCTGGGTGTTTATTCCAGTGGCATTTAGAAAAACATGAGAGGTTTGCTGCTGCTGAAGGCCTTACGCCACTGTGGCCACCACTGCTATGTGCTGCTATGTCATGCTATGTACTGACGGGACACACCCTATTCCCTACCTAGGGCCTACATAGTGCACTACTTTTAACCAGAGCCCTTTGATATCTGGGGAGGAAAGAGGCACTCGTTGGTATTTTCTCTCTCAGTGTCAAGCCATTAGTGCATTTAGACGTCTCAGTGTGTGGGAGGGAACTTAATGAAGATTTGAGCAGCGTCACAGAAATACAACTACTATTTCATGAAAAAAAGGAACACAACTATAGCTCGCTAGTCCTAACCATTTTAAATCAAACCCTGCTCTAGCTCTGTGCACGTTTAAAAACCTATTGAACATTTTTTCCTATTAAAAAGGAAAGCATTTAACTCTAGCTATAATTATGCTTTCGCATAAGGGGAACTACTTTCTATGATGTGGTATTTTAATATGAAAACAAAGCAGACGATAGTAAAACAATTGCTTTAGTGCATACCGTCCGTCATGTGTTCTTAAGCCAAGGCAGCTGTTATGGGTGCCCTATGCTCCTGAGGTAGGGCTCTGACACCATAACACAGCTATTTCCCCAGTCGTATAGCGCTCACATGCTGCTCGTGTAGACTTTTGATGAGATCCAATTGGCAGCCTATTTCCTAATAGTGCCCATAGCGCTCTGTTCAAAAGTAGTGCAAGGGTGCCAATTGGGATGCGCTCTTAGAGGCTAGGTTATGTCTACCTTAATGATGCTGATTTGCTGCTGTAATACTTCAACATGATGAATTTATTTTAGATTTTCGCATTTAAAGCAAGCTGCCTTTCTTCTTAATTATTTTTTGGCTAGGTATCATAAAAGCAACGTTAACATGAAATCGTGAGATTTTATACCTAACATGCCACTGGGTCATTGCAACGTATTGCAACTTCTCTCTTACCCCTATCTGAGCTTCCTAATATAGCTGAGAGCACACTGTGGAGACTACTGATCAAAGGTCATTTGTTTATCTGTTTTTAATTGACAGCTGACTTCAAGGTCTCTTAAAATTGGGAGACCCCTTACACACACATGCACACACACGCACATATGCATGCATGAACACGTACAAACAACACACACATGCATGGACGCGCGCGCACACACACACACACACACACACACAGCACGTAGAGTACATACATGCACACACATGAAATAGACTCTATAGAACAGTCTCCTACACTGTAAGTCATTTGCTTTCTAAACTCATATTTTCTTTTAATGGCTATTGACTAAAACACTCTTCCCCTGTAAACTACACTAAGTGGAATGATAAGCAAGAGTAAGTTGGAGGGTTGATGTTGTGCTGGGAGGACTCCATAGTTGTGTCCCAAATGGCTCCCTATTCCTTATATATGGACCCTGGTAAAAGTAATGCACTATAAAGGAAATATGGTGCCATTTGGGACACAATCCAGGAGGACTCCACAGGTCTTGGAGGTCTTCTTGGCCTCGAATCATACTGTCTCGTTTGCAGCTAGTGTTTTTTCATTAGTGAGTTGTTGGCAAAAAAAAGTGTGTCTGCTGTTCAGAAAGACCTGTCATGGGGGCTTGAAGGGGTGGGATATCTTCCCTAAATTACCCAAACTACATATTTTGAAGGAAGCACTACTTCCTTCTGTTGGAAGAAATGTGAAGACCGTTGTCAATGACCTAACCTGTTTTAACAAACGTTTTAAGATGAAGTCTAGATTCGGAGATAATGGATTACAAAAATCGTCATTCACACTTAGAAAACACGGAAGTAGATGTACTTAATTGCGGAAGTAGATGAACTTAATTGAAGTCATATGCGAAGAGCGTAAAGGTGAATGGTTTCTGACAAATCTTTCTAAATCTACTGAATAGCTTTTAGCAACAAATGGTAACTGCACTCTAAAAATGCTGGGTTAAAAACAACCCAGTTTAGGTTATTTGATAACCCAGCGCTGGGTAAATATTGTAGAGAACACACGCTGGGTTGTTTTGATCCGGCCAGCTGGGTTGTGTGAATAACCCAACAAGTCGGGTTGTTGCAATTACCCAAACATAGTTTAATTTAACCATCAGTTGGGTATTTTTTACACTCATCCTGGGTTGATTTAGGAGCTGGGTCTTTTTGAATGTAATCCTTATATTATTTTCAGGAGTTGTGGCTTATTAGGGGTGTGGCTTTCAGCTAGATCTTACTGGCCACCTGTGAGAGTATGTGTCATGTCTCTTCATCAATTAAAGGTTTACACACAGCAAATAGAAATGTTGATTTGCTTTGTGTTTTATACATTATAATATTAAGATTTTTATTACAGTTGATAATAAATTATGTCCCTGTATTGTATCCAAACATTGGGGTTAACATAGAATTTAGGAAACTCATATGCTCAATAACCCAGTGTCAATACCCCAGCACTCATCATCAATAACCCAGCAGTTTTTAAAGAAAACAACCAAAATAAGTGACCCCAATGCCTGCAACCCAGCAGCTGGGTCAACCAAACAACCTAGCATTAGTTAGAGTGTTACTAACCCATCCTCTGCTCTCAACTGCTTTCCAACCCCTTCCCTTAAAACCACATAGAACACACTTTGCATAATATTATGAAATGTGTGCGTGTGTGTTTCCTTCAGATGTGTCAGTGATATCAGTCCCTACCATCTCTCTGGTCGTTAACCTCAATTGTAGGCCAAGGCAGTCCTGCTCCCTCTCTCCCTCTCTGTGGGCTTCTCATTATGCACTGCACAGAAATCATTACGCAATTAGGCCAGGCCCAAAACCCGGAGGAGAGGAGGCCTTTCTGCCTAGTAATGACTGTGTTTGCACCCCACTCAACCAAACAAACCACAAGCCCCCAGCAGCTCCCCACTATAGTGCCTGGATCTCTCGCTCGCTTTCACTCTCTCTCGCTCTCTCTCTAGCTCGGGTCCTTATGTATGTAACAGAGACAGAGAGGTGTGAGAAAGAAGCATGCTTGGTCAGATTCCAGTTATATATATATATACACACACACACACACACACACACACACACACACACACACACACACACACACACACACACACACACACACACACACACACACACACACACACACACACACACACCTTTCTGTGTTCTGCATGTCCTGCTTAATTCCTGGAAGTGACCTCAGAACTGGGGCCTTGCTGATGTCTGTCACCGTGTACCCAATACCACAAACAGATTCACAGTGTACCCACTACCACCAACAGATTCTCAGGCAATTATCAAACTCTGCCACTAGTGCCTTCTCAGGTTTGTGAATATTTCCAGGATGGGACTGTTTGATGTCTGGCTGATGGCTTTAACTTTAAATTGGTAATGAGTGCGTGTTACCAAGTGTGTTACCACCAGAAGGCAAATGCATAGGTAGGATATTTCCCACACAACAGCAGCACCAGTGTAGGACAAATACAATAACCTCCAAAATTATTAGCACCCTTGATAAAGATGAGAAAAAAGACTGTATAAAATAAATAACACAAATATCAACTCTCCCCTTGCAGCACTTATCCCTTTTTTACACTAAACAAAGTTATAAATGCAACATGTAAAGTGTTGGTTCCATGTTTCATGAACTGAAATAAAAAAATCACTGAAATTGTTCAAACGCACAACAACCTTATTTCTCTCAAATGTTGTGCATAAATTTGTTTACATCCCTATTAGTGAGCATTTATCCTTCGTCAAGATAATCCACCTGACAGGTGTGGCATATCAAGAAGCTGATTTAACAGCATGATCATTACACAGGTTCACCTTGTGCTGGGGACAATACATGTGACGTTTTATCACAGAACACAACGCCACAGACGTCTCAGGTTTTGAGGGAGTGTGCACTGCTGACTGCAGGAATGTCCACCCATGCTGTGAACAGAGTGACCCATGGTGGCGGTGTGTTATGGCATAGGCAGGTATGAGCTACGGACAATGATCCCAATTGCATTTTATCGATGGCAATTTGACTCACAGACGCATATCTATATTTCCAGTTATGTGAAATCCATAGATTAGGGCCTAATGATTTCATTTCAATTGATTGATTTCCTCATGTGAACTACAACTCAGTAGTTTTATTCAGTATATAATGTCTTATGAGATTGGAGAACACGGTGTGAGGGATCTTGACCATTCCTCCAAACAAAATCTTTCCAGATCCTTGATATCCTTCGGTCTGCGCTTATGGACTGCCCTCTTCAATTCAAACAACAAGTCCGGAGACTGATATTGCCTTTGCAAAACGTTGGTTTTGTGGTCAATTAAACATATATTTGTGAGTTTTGATGTGTGCGTAGGGCCATTGTCTTGTTTCAGCCAAATGGAAGAAGCAACCGGGCTTTCCTAAAATGCCCTGGCACTTGGTAGAGTTCATGATGCCGTTGACCTTAACAAGAGTCCCAGGACCAGTGGATGCAAAACAGCCTCATAACATTTAAGGATCCACCACCATATTTTACGAGGCCAAACCCACCACTGGTGTGCATGGCCCAAAAGCTCTATCTTCACCTCATCTGACCATAGCACCCGGTTCCAATCCAAGTGCCAATGGTGTTTAGCAAATTCCAGGTATTTACATTTGTTGGTTGATCTCAATAGAGTCACTTTTTTTTTTCTTCGGCAACCCTTCCATATAACCTATTTGGATGGAGGTGGTGTCTAATTGTAGATCTGTGACCAAGTTCTATAATTCTCCAAATGTGGCCCTTGGACTTTTGTTTGCATCCCTTACCATCTTTCTCACTGTGTGTGGGGATAAGATACACTTTTAAACATGTTAAACTTCTTGATTGTTGCCTTAAGTGATAATTGGTATATGCTTATCCCCCCAGTTGTTTTTGTATCCATTGCCCGATTTATGAAAGTCAACAACCATGTCTCTTTTCATTTTGTGAGTTCTTTGCCTTTTCCTCTGGGTCATTTCTATACCCCAGTGAAACAGGAAGCTATGGAAGGGCCACGATAAAGTTACCTCAAACGAGATTAATTACACAAGTCTAATGTTAATGCAGATTGTATTTTGTTTGATTTTATGTAAAATAATGTTCGAGGCACCAAAAATGTTTTATACATGCTGTATCTTGTTAAACATAAACATACTATTTACAAGTATGTTGTAATCTGATCGTTTGCCTTGTGTTGTGGGTTTGGATGTTTTTGACACTTATGTAGTTGTCATAACCAACCATTGAAAATAATGCAATGTCACAACAGGCCTAAATGTATGTGTCATGACTGTGTTATGACAATATTGTGACAGGTTATGATAAGTTATGTCAGCTGATATGACGTGTTACGACATGTGTATGGCCATGTTATAATGTGTTATGACACTATGCTACGAATAAAGTATTACCATTTCTTTTATTCCGTCTTTTTTGTCTTTGCTCGTCTTTATTAACGGTACCAATGACTTTGGAGGTGACCGTATAACCAGGAAACAACTGTCATCAGTCAGTGAAATACATTCATACACAGCAAATCCTCTAGTGTTAAAAAAATAAAAAATAATCAACACTGAGAGTGTTAAATCAACACCGAACGTGTTGAGTCTGTGGATCCATATAGACACCGGAACGGTGTTAAATAAACACACTTCTTAGCTAAAGCCTTATTCAAATATTGCCCAGAGATCCTTTCCAGGAACTTGTAGAGTTACCACTCATGACTGTATTCGTTAGTGACGGAGACATGGTTGTTGCATTCCTCCTGGTTTGGTCCTGTGGACTTCACCAAGTATTGTAGCGATGTTCCGTTTATTACCGGAGCTATGAGGCGTGCAGCAACTTCGAAGCGGTATGCCGACGTGTGTATCACTTTATCAGAAGTACAAAGCTTCAAGCTTCATTTGAAGCTTCATTTGATCACATGCTTTTTCAAACCTTGTGTTTGCAAAATGTGAGATCCCACTGATTTCACCGTGGTTCCGGTGCTTTCTTTGATTCCAAGCTGCTTTCAAACACTGACCTCTACTGGACACGTACTTGTAAGTATAGTAAGAATTGTCTTTTTCAATTACCTGACCGGTAGTTTGATTTTGTTTTAATGTGAAACCACACTTGCTGCGCTGTTGTTCAAAACATTTGTTTTATTTAGTAGAGTATAAGCTTCTGTTTTTAACATCCTAAATAATGCCATAGATCAAGCCTTACAAAAACAGTACACTCAAAGGTTTAAAAAAAAGGGAACAATGATGTAAATTGCCAGCCTGGTATTCCAACTAATTATAGGCTACTAAAGCCAACAACTTATCACTGCACCAAGGGATTAGGAATTCACTTGCTGAAGAAAATTCTGTAAATAAACTAATTCAACAAACACATCTCTGTCACTAACAAATACAATCATGGGTGGTAACTCCACAACTCCACAATTTCCCAGAGCCAAGGCACACTGGGAAATTATTGGAGGTTTGGCTTCATGGGGTTGTTAAATTTAAGTATACCTTACTCATAAAAACTGCACTTGTGTTACTCATATCAAGGTAGTACTGCTCACTTCAGCTGGAGATAGTACTACTCACGTCAGCTGTTTAAGTTTCTTAACTTAATTTTTAGGGGGGAAATTGGTTTCCTCAAAAACTTTGAGTAGCCACAACTTATCCGGTTTTACAGTGTACCTAAAGAGGACATTTCCATTGCAATGAGTCCTATTAAGTCCTATTAAGATAAATCCCTTGCAGCCTTGTTTACCAGTTCAAACATTAAAATGTGAGATGTAATCTACACCTCGATTAGACTGATAGAAATGATTTAACATTTAATGATTTAACATTTCAGTGTAATTATTTCCTATGTAGCCTACCCTTTCTCGGTCTGAACCTCTAACGTGAGTGGTGTGGCTTCCAGACAATGATCACAAGGGCAGCTGTCAACTGATTTGACAGATCCAAAGAAGTGCCACCCCTGACACTGCCAAAACATCAGCTAAGGTGTTGGCTATTGCCAGTTAACACTTGACCTGATTGCATCTAGGATTTATAGGTCATGAACAGTCAAAATCCTGTTTTTTCACGAAATTGGATGATATTTGGATGAAACCAGATGACAGTATAATGACCGAAGTATGAAATATGACTGTTGCTTCTACGTCGATAAATAAGTTTGATTATAAAATTACTGGTCCCCTCCCCCATGTCAAACGCTTGGATTCAGGAGGCGGGATTATTAAAGGGATAGGTTGACATCATCAGAGCACTCATTTCAATACGCCAAAGGTAACATGATACTCTCTTACCTAATTTAAAGAAATACTGCCTTATAACCAACCTTGGAGAATGTGTGTTTGCAGAGGGGCGTGGTCTACATAGCTAGAAAGCTACTCTACTGGTACTAAAATTTGACTGTAGGGTGTCAGCAAATATCATTAAAAGTTTACAATATTCATCTATGGTAAAGATACTTCTATGTTTCCCATTTCATCTTTGTCTGTTGTTAGCTAGTTACTGGCCAGCTAGGTCTTCAGACAGCATTGAACAAAAGGGTTGAAAAAGCAGTCATATCAACACAACCGTCTGGGCGGCTGTGAACTGCATCGTAAGAGACATGCTAAATGGGGGATGTGGAGACGGGTTGGTTGTTTAGCAACACAACCAACTTCTGTGCAACTATGGAGCAAAACAGATGGAGTTGGCTAAGATTGTTGACAACTTGTTAAATATATTTGAAAGCATAAATACATTTGCACAATGAGCACTCAGATACATCGTTACAGTTGTTGGTTAGCTAGCTAGCACAATTTATTTTGCCATATTGTCATTGACATAAAATCAGTCAAAACACCTCAAAACAAGACATGGTATCAAGAGCAAGATGAAACAAGTCACTTACAATTCCCCACATGTCAGTTTCTTGTCATTGTTGGTAGCTATCTGGCCATCCAGAACCACAACAACTCTTTCCCCATTGAAGCGTGTACATCGTTTTCGTGACAGTGTCTGCTAACCCATCTATGACAAATGTACATTATTGATGCATTTTCAATGTTGTTTGAGTTGCTTTGTTCAACACCAAATTTGCTTGAGATTATGTTACTGCAACACTGCTCACTGCATCCAAGTATCTGGACATAGGCGTTTCAAAGAGCTGTTTCAAGGCGAACTAAAGAATATAAGCTCCCGACCACTGAGCCTGTCTTTTCAAACTTCCTGGTTTCTAGCCATGAGAGAAAAAAAGACTTTGCATTTCTATCCCAAAAATATTATGGGTGATATTTTAGTCACTCAAAGGCAATTTTACATGGGAATCAGAATGACTGTTCAGGACCTTTAAACAAACTTTTGCTGGAAACATTCCCGATGCCAGCTATATTGTGGGTCTGGTTGAAGTATCAGGCAGGCAGGCAGGCAGGCTCTCGCTCTCAGAACCCCATTTCATATACACAGATATAAGTGTATTTAAGAACAAGTGGTGGGGTAGTGGTGCGTGGGGGACTACGGACAGCTATCCCATGTGCCAACACAAAGACTCTTGTCGGCTGAAGTGTGTGGAAAACAAAGTCAGTGGTGGTGGCGTATGGCACTCATTATCTCTCTGATTAAAAGCAAGACTCTTTCCCCTGCCTCACCCCCCTCACCCCTGCTAGACTCTTCTCCAACCCCATCTCAGTCCCTCGTCCCCGGCCTCTAGTCCCTCGTCCAAGCCACCGACCACAGACCTCAGATATGTATTCATGTGTGCTCATCACTACTGTGGCCGGGACAGTTTGGCTATGGAAGAGAGAGAAAAAAGAGCAAGAGAAAGAACAAAAGATGCATATTATACCTAAACAACATTTTTAGGAAGAAAATGATAAGAAGGTGTTGTTTTGTGAACAAAAATTCCTTGTGTTTTCTAAATAAATGAAATATAATAGAACATTTTATAATTTCAGGGAAAGTGTGTTTGAGCGCTTAAGATATTTAATCCCCCCCCCCCCCCCCCCAAATAAAAGTAGGAGAAAAATATGTGATTTTGGGAGGCGAAGGGATCTAATTTGAATGGGTTGAATAGTTTCAAATTGACAGCTATTTTACAACTCTTAAGATTGTCTTTCTTAGCGACACCAATATTTTCCAGCTCATGCAAGCTCTAAGGATGCAAGCTCTACTAGGATGCAAGCTCTAAGGATGCAAGCTCTACTAGGATGCAAGCTCTACTAAGTTAAATAAGGCAGAACTATTGCATGAAAAATATAGCATATTGTTTGTTGTGACCTTGTTTATAACCCCTATAGTGCTATAGAAAAAAGATTGAAAAAAAACAGACCTAGATTTAAAAAATGTTCAGGTCCTATTTACAAACTAAGAAAAAAAGGTTCTCAAGGGTTCTTTTGGAAGGGTGAGGGTTCTATGTGAAACCATAATGACTCAAAAAACTCTTGGAGCCTTTCAATGTTTTTTTTTGCAGTTCAGAAAGGGGTTCTGTCCTCTTTTTGTGATAATTCAAATAAAAAATGTCCTATTTTTGTGATAATTCAAATGTAGGTGAGTCATTACAATATTTTGGGGCGTGGTGTACGCACAGCTGTTTTTGTGCAACCGGAAGTTGGAGTGACATTCCAGTGTCTTTAACCAGTTGTGCTACAGCATGCCTGTCACGACTTCTGCCGAAGTCGAAGCCTCTCCTTGTTCGGGCGGTGCTCTGCGGTCGCCGTCAACGGTCTTCTAGCCGCCATTGATCCATTTTCCATTGGTTTTGTCTTGTCTTCCAACGCACCTGGTTTCATTCCAATTCATTACCTGTTGTGTATTTAACCCTCTGTTTCCCCTCATGTTTTTGTCAAAGATGGTTTGTTATTCAGTGTTGTGTTGGTTTTTGTATTGGTGCCGGATGGGTTTACTATTTTTATAATATGGTTAACCCTTGAGAATGGTTCTATAAAGAACCTTCCTTAATCTCGATGGTACTTTGTAGATCCTTTTAAAGAATCATTACAGGCATTTTTTAATTTTTATTCTGGTTAGCTATATTATATATTTTTTGTTGACAAGTTGTATTGGGTGTGCTAGCTCTGTAACAGCTGTGGGTTCCAACTGTTCTCAATTGACACGAGGCCATATGTGTCTTTCACAAGACACCATCACTAGCCATAGTCATATTTAACCTGTAATCGCATAACACAGCAGATTAGATAGATTCGAATGAGCCACCTCCCTTTTAATAACATAGAAAATAACCATTTTCTGAACTGCAAAGGACCATAGAAGAGCTTGCCAAAGAACCCTTGAGGAACTCTCTTTTCTCAGTGTGCAGCAAAGATACATTCACGCCTCACTAACTTAGTTATCGCCTAATTCAGGAAATCCCCTAAGAAGAGAGACACACAGTCACAGAAAGAGACTCACTGTGGGAGAAACTTTGCCTCTCTCACACTTTTCTACCACAGCCACTGCACTGCACTTATCCCCTGTGATTCATACTGGAGACATATGTAACACGCCACAGTCTGTAAATGTTACCACATGTCTCGTAGTCCTAAAGTGCAATACAGCGCAATGCAACATGAGTGGATGTATGTACAGGGAGGAGGGAGAATGGGATGCATACACTGTTCAAAACACTTGCCCTTCATTGTTAAATACATTTTGGTCTACTGTTTTTTTTATTCTTATTTACAACAACGCTAGATAATCTCTTTTAGCACATATGGTACTGAAAACTTTAGCCATGTATTGTGTAGACACACAATTTTGTAAATTGCAAAATTGAGGCGGCAGACAATAGAACCAAGGGCCCAAGGAGTACATAGAGACATATGTGCCAGCCATTTAGAAAGTGGTTATATAACAGTGTGATGTGAGGCAGCTCTGTAGTCTCCGTGATGCAGGTGTTGCCGTGTTTCTGTGCAACATTTGCACTGATGTGGTCTACTGTCATGAACCTCCGGGCCAAGCTATAACCCACCGCAAGACTTGCTTAACCCTTTCCTGTGACACCTAACCGGTGGACTGATAGAACTATTTTAGGTCACAGGCTGAGGGATATTTAGCGGCACTGAAGGCGTAGGCTACATGCAAGGTGTACCCATACATGCACAGTTCACTTAGAGTCTTTGGAGAGCATAGGGCAACATTTTTGTGTCGCAGCCTTGAAATTGGTTG
This sequence comes from Oncorhynchus kisutch, assembly GCF_002021735.2. Lineage (NCBI taxonomy): Eukaryota > Metazoa > Chordata > Actinopteri > Salmoniformes > Salmonidae > Oncorhynchus > Oncorhynchus kisutch. The sequence goes on along the minus strand of NC_034180.2, from coordinate 21,727,568 downwards.
AATTTAGATGTGTTGCCACTGATCTACACACAACACTCCATATGTTTCTGAGTGGCCTAAGTTACAGTTTAGATTTAAATCAGCTTGAACGGGCAAGATTTGAAAATGGCTGTCTAGTAATGATCAACAATCAACTTGTCATAGCTTTAATCATTTTTTTAAAGAACAATGGGCTAATATTTTACAATCCAGGTGTACAAAGCTCTTAGAGATTTACCCCCAAAAAACGCCCAGCTGTAATCGCCGCCAAAGGCGATTACTTGTGAAAATGAGACGTTTGTGTATTTAATTTCAATACATGTGCAAACATTTCTAAAAACATGTTTTCACTTTGTCATTATGGTGTATTGTGTGTACAGTAGATGAGTGAGAATGTTTTTTTTACTTATTCCATTTTGAATTCAGGCTGTAACACAACTGAATGTGGAATAAGTCATTGGGTATGAATACTTTATGAAGGCACTGTATGTGCATACTGGCTTTCCTTTGCAAACACATTTTGAAGGGAAATAATTGGGCAGAATTTTGTTTTGTTTAGTTGTTAAATAAAAACATAAACTTTAGAAAGTGGGCATTTGATCCACTGGTATGTTAAAACTGTATATTTTATATATATACATTTTTCATATTATGTTTTATTTTGGTATTTTTCAGTAATTGACTCTTAAAAGCTAAAGTCTAGGTATCTTATTTTAATTAAATAAATCAAATATCAGAACAAAGTGACATTGCACATCTCACTATTAATTTTGTAAAGAATTGTCCTTCCAGTCCAAATCACCCTAAAGTATCTCAAAATCTTTTGTGTTAGTCATAGATGATTTGGAGATGATTTGGAAAATGCTAAAATAGGTACATTTGACTTGCAATGGGTGTTTTTACCGAAACATATTTACTTTAAAATGTACTACTTCATTGAAACGGATTTAAATGTTTCCCTCTAACCAAGTGGATTATTTATCTTTAAGCTCCCCTACTGCCATATACAGTGGGGCAAAAAAGTATTTAGTCAGCCACCAATTGTGCAAGTTCTCCCACTTAAAATGATGAGAGAGGCCTGTAATTTACACTTCAACTATGACAGACATAATGAGAAAAAACATCCAGAAAATCACATTGTAGGATTTTTTATGAATTTATTTGCAAATTATGGTGGAAAATAAGTATTTGGTCACCTACAAACAAGCAAGATTTCTGGCTCTCACAGACCTGTAACTTCTTCTTTAATGTTAAGGCTATGGCAGAATACTGCCCCTGTTGGAGAAATGCGTGCCCATAGTAAACTGACAAAAAATCTGTAAAAAATTGCTAATATATGCATATAATAAATATTATTGAATAGAAAACACTCTAAAGCTTCTAAAACCGTTCAAATTATGTCTCTATGTAAAGCAGAACTCACAGGGCATCCATTCTTCCAAACTCTTTCTGTCATCAGAAAAGTTGGCCCAACTTTGACGTCATCGCCCCCACCCTTCCCAACCAGCTACAGATCTGGAAACAGTTTCTATCTCTTCAGCGCGATGTCCTCTTTCAATGGGGCCCGTCATTGTGAAGATTGCACGCTCCCTCACCCTTTGGCGGGACGAAACCCTCCGGTCACGCAATAATACGTGCGCGCGTCTGCAATTTCTCTCTCTTTGTTCCAAGATCCACCAAACGATGTAGGCTTCTCCTTTTGAGCTTATATATTTTATATATGATTAAAACATGTTTTAGCTCGAATCTGAACTTAGTTTGACCAGTTTAGTCGACATATAATATGTAATTTTGAAGTTTCGATGCGCAACCCATAGATTTTTGAGTGCTTTTCAGCCGAAATTAGTCTCGTTTGATAACCCAAAGACACACATTTGAAAGGCAAACGCTGGTTTTGGTAAGTATGACTTCTTCCACGACTTCTGATCGAACAACGGCAAAGGTAAGGGAATATTTATGTGGTTATTATGTGTTTCTGTGGACTCCGAAATAGCGAAGCCATATTGCTAATCTATGAGCGCCGTCTCATATTATTGACAAGTGAACGAATTCTGTAACGTTAAAAATTTATGTAACACAGCTGTTTTATTAAGAAGAAGTGTATCTTTCTAACTATATGTAGAACATGTATATTTAGTCAACGTTTATGATGTGTATTTCTGTTATCTGGCAGAGTTATCATAATTTCTCCGGGCATTGTTGTAGCATTTTTTGACCATGACCTTCAATGTAAATCGTGATTTATGGATATAAATTGCATATTATTGAAAAAAACATAAATGTACTGTATAACATGTCCTATTCCTGTCATCTGATGAAGATTTTCAAAAGGTTAGTGAATTATTTTTCTTTTAATCCTGCTTTTGTGATTGCATCTATTGTTCTACAAAATGGCTATGTAAATTAGCCTATCTTTGGTGGTGGTTTGACATAAATATGTGCTATGTTTTCGCCATAAAACATTTTAGAAATCTGACTTGGTGGCTAGATGAACAAGGTGTTTATCTTTCATTTGAGCTATTGGACTTGTTAATGTGTGGAGGTTAAATATTTCTAAGAATATTTTTGCGTTCTGTGCGCCACTGTGTCAGTTGAGCAGTGGGGGATGGTACCCCTAGAGGTACGTGTGGGGCCATGTAGTTTTAATTAACCTCTTAGAGCTCCCCGCCTGAAGACATACCCAAATCTAACAGCCTGTAGCTCAGGCACAGAACCAAGGATATGCATATTCTTGGTACCATTTGAAAGAAAACACTCTGAAGTTTGTGTACATGTGAATTGAATGTATGAGAATATAACACAATAGATCTGGTTTAGATAAAACAATGGAAAAAAACATACGTTCTTAGTTTTATTTTGGTATCATCATTTTTAAAATGAACAAGATAAAACAAACATTCAGATAGGATGATGGGGACAATTTCAGTGGAAACTATAAGAGGGCAACAGTACTTGTGCAAAGTTTCAGAATGATAACTTCCAAAATGAGTGTGCTACATGACATTTATCATGAAGTCACCCAGGTGTCCCACACAAGTAGCCAAAATGTACCCAAGTGGCTAAATTGGTGAAGGTATACATTTTGAAACAAATAACTATATACAAAATACCAAAATGGTATTCTAACACCCCCCCCAAAAAAAATAAAAGGGAAAAAAAATTGGGGAAATATAATTATTGATAAAAAAATATGAAAAAATATATATATACACATTTACAAAATAACATGGGTAACTATTTACACACTTTCAATATTTGGATGACCCTCAGTCCTCTATCAAATCAAATCAATTTATATAGCCCCAGCCTAAAACCCAAAACAGCAAGCAATGCAGGCGTAGAAGCACGGTGGCTAGGAAAAACTCCCTAGAAAGGCAAAAACCTAGGAAGAAACCTAGAGAGGAACCAGGCTATGGGGGGTGGCCAGTCCTCTTCTGGCTGTGCCGGGTGGAGATCACAGTGGTTGTAGAGGGTGCAACAGGACAGCACCTCAAGAGTAAAAATGAACAGTTTGGGGTTCCATAGCCTCAAGCAGAACAGTTGAAACTGGAACAGCAGCAAGGCCAGGTGGACTGGGGACAGCAAGGAGTCATCATGCCAGGTAGTCCTGGTGCATGGTCCTAGGGCTCAGGTTCTCCGAGAGAGAGAAAGAGAGAATTAGAGAGAGCATACTTAAATTCACACAGGACACCGGATAAGACTCCCATTCAGAGTCAGTGTCACTGTGTAAGAAAATGTTCAGTTAGAATAGTTTCACATATGAGCCCTTATTCAACAGGTATAATAAACAGATATATCGAGTACAGGGAACATAAGGTTGAATATATTATTATGACCTGCTAGATCTACTGTCTCTTTTATATTATGACATTTCAGCTAGATCTACTGTCTCTATTATATTATGACAGACCAGCTAGATCTACTGTTTTAATTATATTACAACAGACCAGCTGTATCTACTGTCTCCATTTCACTTTGGCCATTGTTGTGGGCCTGCCCTCCCCTCAACAGCCTCAAATTGGCTATTTCATGTGGGTTGGGGTGGGGCGGCAGACACACGCATCTCACATTTCATGACATTACATGTTTATATATTGCTTCTAAAATGTAAAAAAATCACAAATAATATTTTATATTATTAATTTCAAACAAGGGCATTAGCATGATAAGAACTTACCAGTCCAAAACGATGTCCTTTCCCATTCAAAAACTATTCCTCCACAATCGGTAAATTAATCGTCCTACAACAATCTCTGTCTCACTTTTCCAATCAATTTATTCTAAAATTGTGTGTACATCTGTATATCTAGACATAGATTTAGCTTTCCCTGACTTAGTCGCCAAACTGATTGATTTATAAACAGCTGAATCTGCTCGTTTACCAAACAATGCAGTGCGTAATATATATTTCTCCTTCCAGTATGAAACTTCAATAGCGAATGACTCTTTACGCTGGAGCTTACTACATGGGTTGGTCTTGCAACACATAAACTTGACCTATTGCCGTTTACCTCAGCTCATTGGCTATCTACCCAGGTAGATTTCAAGACGATCAGTGGTCATTGGGTTAAAAGACAGTCAATCAACGAAACAGCGGGCAAATCATTGGTGCACAATGATGTCATGACTTGTTGTCTTCAAATCGGTTTCTTTCAGTCAATACGTCCTGCGAAATGGCCCATCACGTTTGATTGTGTTACAAACAAACCAGTTGATTGCAGTGAAACCAAACATGACAGGAAAAGTCACGTTCTGTGTGGGTGATTTAGCTGGAATGTGTCATCGAAAATGGAATGAGACGGAATTCACGACACAAGCGGTTCACAAAATGTTTCGTGTTAGGCTATAAAAACGGATTTTATCAAACAAAAGATCATTCATTGTGTAACAATGAGCATTGAAATTGCAAGCAGACAAAGATCGTCAAAGGTAAACTATTTATTTTAATGCAGTTTGTGATTATGTTATGCCTGTGCTGGTTAAAATTGTTGTTTTTTATGGGGCTCTATGCTCAGATAATCACATCGTATTCTTTCGCAGTAGACCCGTTTTTAAATCTGACAACGCAGTTGGATTAGCAAGATTCGAGGCTTATGATTATTTATGTAGCGTTTCACCGTATGTTGTGGAATTTCAGCCCGCTAGCGGGTTCCGTGCGCAGGGAGGTTAAGAGGCTCCTCTGTCCTCCACTCGTTACCTGTATTAATGGCACCTGTTTGAACTTGTTATCAGTATAAAAGACACCTGTCCACAACCTCAAACAGTCACACTCCAAACTCCATTATGGCCAAGACCAAAGAGCTGTCAAAGAACACCAGAAACAAAATTGTAGACCTGCACCAGGCTGGGAAGACTGAATCTGCAAAAGGTAAGCAGCTTGGTTTGAAGAAATCAACTGTGGGAGCAATTATTAGGAAATGGAAGACATACAAGACCATTGATAATCTCCCTCAATCTGTGGCTCCACGCAAGATCTCACCCCGTGGGGTCAAAGTGATCACAAGAACGGTGAGCAAAAATCCCAGAACCACACGGGGGGACCTAGTGAATGACCTGCGGAGAGCTGGGACCAAAGTAACAAAGCCTACCATCAGTAACACAGTACGCCTCCAGGGACTCAAATCATGCAGTGCCAGACGTGTCCCCCTGCTTAAGCCAGTACATGTCCAGGCCCGTCTGAAGTTTGCTAGAGAGCATTTGGATGATCCAGAAGAAGATTGGGAGAATGTCATATGGTCAGATGAAACCAAAATAGAACTTTTTGGTAAAAACTCAACTTGTCGTGTTTGGACGACAAAGAATGCTGAGTTGCATCCAAAGAACACCATACCTACTGTGAAGCATGGGGGTGGAAACATCATGCTTTGGGGCTGTTTTTCTGCAAAGGGACCAGGACGACTGATCCGTGTAAAGGAAGGAATGAATAGGGCCATGTATCGTGAGATTTTGAGTGAAAACCTCCTTTCATCAGCATGGGCATTGAAGATGAAACGTGGCTGGGTCTTTCAGCATGACAATGATCCCAAACACACCGCCCGGGCAACGAAGGAGTGGCTTCGTAAGAAGTATTTCAAGGTCCTGGAGTGGCCTAGCCAGTCTCCAGATCTCAACCCCATAGAAAATCTTTGGAGGGAGTTTAAAGTCCGTGTTGCCCAGCACCAGCCCCAAAACATCACTGCTCTACAGTAGATCTGCATGGAGGAATGGGCCAAAATACCAGCAACAGTGTGTGAAAACCTTGTGGAGACTTACAGAAAACATTTGACCTCTGTCATTGCCAACAAAGGGTATATAACAAAGTATTGAGATAAACTTTTGTTATCGACCAAATACTTATTTTCCACCATAATTTGCAAATAAATTCATTAAAAATCCTACAATGTGATTTTCTGGATTTTTATTCCACATTTCGTCTGTCATAGTTCAAGTGTACCTATGATGAAAATTACAGGCCTCTCTCATCTTTTTAAGTGGGAGAACCTGCACAATTGGTGGCTGACTAAATACTCCACTGTAAATATACAAAAATGACAGATCTAACTTAATTAGATTATATATATATAACTTTTTCTAAATGACAAATTATTTGATCAAAGTACCTAAAAATCCTTTTATTGGAGTGACTTAAACAGTTGAGATGAGACAGATTACATTTTTTGATGAGCAAGACTAGTGTTATCCAGGGAAAGTGTGTGAATTACAGGAGGGGGGCACTTAACCCCAAGCCTCCCTATTGTTTTTTGGGGGGAACTTTTTACCCCTTTTTCTCCCCAATTGGTAGTTACAGTCTTGTCCCATCACAGCAAATCCCATACGGACTTGGGAGAGGCGAAGTTCGAGAGCCATGCATCCTTCGAAACACAACCCCTCCAAGCAGCACTGCTTCTTGCTCATTTAACCCAAAAGCCAGCTGCGCCAATGTGTCGGAGGAAACAGCATACAGCTGGCGACCGAAGTCAGCGTGCATGCACCCAGCCACCAGCGCGCAATTGGACAAGGACATCCCAACCGGCCAAACACTCCCCTAACCCGGACGATGCTAGGCCAATTGTGTGCCTTGTTATGGGCCTCCCAGTCACGGCTGGTGGCAGCCGTGGATCGAACCCGGATCTTAGCCCGCTGCGCCACTCGGGAGGCCCCTGCCACGATAGAGTTTGACAGAGAAGTATATTTAAATCATTTCGCTTTTGAAAAATAAATGTGAATACATGAAAACAATACAAAAAGTTACTATATCGAGAACTAAAATTCACTCTATTTTAAAGGGATTGTATCTACTTTCCCAGAATCAGATGAACTTGTGGATGCCATTTATATGTCTATGCGTCAAGTATGAAGGAAGTTAGAGGTAGTTTTGCGAGCCAATGGTAACTAGCGTGGCCGCTGTTCCCATAGACTTACAGTCATTGCACTAAAGCTAGTTAGCAATTGTGCTAACACTAGTTGACAAGTTCCTTCAAACTGAACGCAAAGAAATACAAATTGTATCAGCGAGCTCATCTGACTTGGTGGAAGTAGATACAGGGCTTCATTGCCAAAATCACGAACTATCCTTTTAAACCAGTTGAGCCGTAGTGGAGGGATTCCCCAGTCACAGATGCTTTCAATTTTCCCACGTTTTTGGTCAGCCTCCAAACTGTGATATTGGAGCTGAGGCAGGTTTGTTCCAAAATCCAAACATGGAAGAAGTAAGGTCGACAGACAGACATGGAGAAAACGAGACAGAAAGGAGGGAGAAAAAGGATAGAGAGGGAGAGAGAGAAGGAGAGAGAAGGAGTAGGAGGGATGTAGAGGAAGAAACGGGGGAAAGAGGGAGAGAAAGACTGAGAAAAAAGGAAAGAAGAAGGGAGAAATAGGGAGAGGAGGGAGAGAAAGAGAGAGAGAGAGACAAAGAGAGAGAGAAAGAAAGAAAGGGAGAAAGAGAGAGAGAAAGAGAGAGCGATAGAGAGAGAAAGGGGAAAGCGATGGACGGCCTTGACCCACATTCATAATGACCAGGCCTTTGATTGAGGGACGCCACATGGGAGAGAAACATCAGCGCTCAGCGCCGGGTAGCGCCTGCATATCCATCCACTGAAATAATAAGCTGACCCGAACCCCTTTCACTCCCTCTGAATCCACTCTGTCCCAAACGAGGAGCTTGTTTTTCAGAGTGTCCCTCGTTTGTGCAAACTCTGCAACCTGACTTGTGAAGGAGAAAAAGGAGAGAGAGGATGGATATAGAAGAGCTGTAATGCCAGTGCCATCGGAGAAGTGTCAGGTCATCCTGTCTGGGCTGAAGGATCCCTGGATGGGTCAGACTTTCCATGGTAAAAGAAAGGGTGGTGCATGGTGGGAAAATAATGTGCAGAGGAACGTTTTGGTAAAGTTGCGCTCAACACTCAGCACTTTTTTGCACCGCACCAAATGTATTATTGTAATGTAGACTGACAAACTCTAGTACCATTCAAATATGAATTTGTTACTATAAACAAAAACACTTTTTTTAAGACCTACCTAAACAGAAACAATATATACATTTTGCAATGGTATACATTAAAGGGATTTATTATACTGCTTGAAAAGTAGACATTCCAAATACCATTGTATGCACAGAGGCACAGTACTTCTAGTGGTAATTAACTGACCAAACATGTGACACGGATCTGAGGCCTGGTTAGTCCTGTTTGTGTGTCTGACGGTTATCTCACCTCAGTAAATTCCAGAATATTTTCCTTCTCCAGGGGAAAGAACCCCACCCGTCAAAGACACAAGAAACTCCCGGGTGAACGCAGTGCCCTTCAGGATACCTCTGATATTCAGATGGAGGTGCAGAATGCCCTAAAGCACAGGAGAGACTGAAAGATGAGAAGTATCCCTCATTTGCATTAGCCACTTGACATTTCCTAAAGGTTGGCATTAATCCACACCGGCTTGAGGAACTGGTCCAGTTGAATATTTCTGTGTCATTTTTATTTTCTCAGCCATTGAGCATTCAGCACGCACTAAGCAATCAGTAGTCCAGAGTACAAGGCACACACACACACACACACTTGTCTGAACATCCATGTAGTTAGCATTGGGGAGAGAATATTCACATACCATTGAGAGAGAGAGAAAGAAAGAGAGAGAAAGAGAGAGAGATAGAGAAAGAGAGATAGAGAAAGATGTAGAGAGATAGAGAAAGATAGAGATAAAGATAGAGAGAGACACAGAGAGAGACACAGAGAGATATTGAGTTTTTTTTTTAAATTGCTTGTTTTCTTCCTCGTTGCCAAATTCTCCCCGTTGCAGTCTAAGTGACTTGGCTGATCTCACCAACCACAAGCTGATGATTTGAGATCAATAACTACGTTTTCGATGAACTCAGCAGAATGATAGATCAAGACTACATGAAGTGTGGCTTAGATAACACCTCTTTCAGCCAAGTGGGATTGGATCAGCATGCTGCAAGTGTCAACAAAGACATGGTGAAGAGAAGGTTGACATGCAGTAGGAAATGGTAAGATAGGGCAGCAGAAAGAGGACTGAACAGGAACTGCAATTATAACGCATCACCGTTGGGTCTCCTGTTTCCTTTGTTTGTCTCTATTACCGTATGAAAGGTCCATACAGTAGACGGGTATATGCGACGTACAAATGTTTCAGTACGCCAACAAGAAACGTGATAATTGGTTTTCCCGCATGAATGACTGACGTTTGCCTTTGGTCAATGTCCATCACTATGGGAAAGAAAGTAGCTGTTGTACTTTGTGATCTGATCAACATGACCAACCAGGTGATGAAATGCTGTCTGTGGTAATGAAATCCTATGCATTGCACACGTAGACAGTCAGAGTTGATCGGTGTTAAGGTCACAGATCTTGGAGGATGTGCAGGTCGGTCCCTCTTTCCCCACTTGCTCATCGGGCAGGTACTTATCTGTTTGACTGAAGTGGAGGAGTCAAGCCGCTAACATTAGAATTACAAAGGCGGGCATGGCTGAGTCGACATGGCCGGGTTCACAGGTGTAGCGCGGGGATAAATCCAGCGATACCGTGGGGAGATTAGAAAAGTCAAAAGTGATCATGTGTAATTGGTTATCGCACCTCAAGCACCTCTCAGGTTATTATCCCCCGTAAGCCTCCTTATATTCTTAAGTGGACGGCTGGCGAGCAGGAGAGGCTGAAAGTTTGGGAGGCTTTGAAACGTCAGTCTGTGAAACTCCAAGATGGCTTCTCTTTCTCTCTCCCTGGGTCTGATGAAAGAGGAGAAACACACTCTTACGGACACACACATGCACGCACGCACGCAAGCACAAAATCTCACCACACGCACACACACAGGCGCACACACACACACACACACACACACACACACACACACACACACACACACACACACACACACACACACACACACACACACACACACACACACACACACACACACACACACAGACACACACACACATATACACACACACACAGCTCCACGCAGGCACTTCATGTTAGCTTTCATTATCAGATCTCCCTCTCCACATAATTGAGCACAATGTACGTTGAGTTCCTCACACCGTTTCATAGGAAGAATGAATACATCATTATCTCCACACAAACACGTCCTTCGGTAAATACTGTTTGCGCCTGTGACAGAGAGAAGAGTAGAGCAGGCTTCCCGACTCCACTGTGGGGGAAAAATGCAGCCATGGTTTGTATTTGCCATTTCTGCCGGCATTAGTTTAGAAACTTGCACAAAGCGTATTTAATTGTTAATCCCAAAGAATGCGGTAGATATATAGAGAGGATGATCAGAATTATGGTATCACAGTTGCCTTAATGAAATGAGTGTTGTGCGCCCTAATTTAATCAATATTAGAATATCTGCCAATTAGCACCATTATTTTACTTGCATGTGAAAATTAGGACCCTGCTAATTTATCACTGCTCTATCTCTCACTGGTTTCATTACAAATGTGATAACAATGGTTGATTTTTGATTTTCCCATTTTAAATTATAGAGAGAGGCTAGATTCCAATTAGTCTCCATTGAAAGTGTTGATGAGGTTTAACTGGAAAAATTAATTAAAAAGTTTGTTAAGATTAGAATCATGACGATTTGAGTATTTAATCAAAATACATTTTAGCAATGAATTAAAACCTAATTTGCATACATTTGTTAATTTATAGATGGGGATATGATTTCAATCAAATGTTTACAGTTTAGACAAATGTCATGTACAAATCAAGCACTTCAAATGAACATGTTTGTCTTGCATATGTAGCCGATACGTCTATGCCGGTAACCCCCTGTTGTACGGTCTCCATGTGAAGTAGTACCAGCAGTGGATACCATGGTTATGTCTTAAATCATAATCTTCATTCTTTCCCTGACTTCAACCCACTTTGTAACTACAGATTAGCTCCACATATCCAATGTTCCTACACTGTTCTGATTACCATGCTTATCTGGCAAGCCTCTTAATTGAAGATAGACCGTGTACATATAGTTTGTGAATCAGTATCGAATGCTCTTAATTTTACGAGGGATTACGCCACATATCTGCAATCCCCTCTGCCTAATATGAAGCTATAGACACTAACATTTGGACAGAACAGAACAGCTGTAGAGGAAGGGACAGTGGGATGGAGAGGGGGGGGGGGTAAAGTTAGCTACTCCCCCGCTCTCTAATCCCTTGCATCCGGTTGACATTTGTTCTCTCTTTCTTTCTTCCCCCAGTCAGTCGGTGTGTTCGTTCGCTGAGGGAATTTGAGATTCAATTAAAGACACACATAACTGGGAGAAGAGGAGCCTTTTAGTGCTAGGGGTTAATGGTGAGTTATTGTATAAGAACGACTTTGTGAATATTGCTTAATTCCCCCCCCCACCACCCCTCTCTCTCTCTCTCTCTCTCTCTCTCTCTCTCTCTCTCTCTCTCTCGCTCTGTGGTTAATAGCTATTTTGAGAGCAATATGATGTATTACTGCGGGCTCCCTCCAGGGACCTAAAAGGCTCCTGCACTGAATACCATTTAAGACGGTAAAACGAATTCCTGGTCAAATCATCTTTATTTAAACCCCCCTCCCCCCACTTCAAATGTGATGGGAAATTAACTGCTAACCACCTATTTAAATTCTGACCAGATCCCGGTCAAATGGCTTTAAAACATATGAAACATGGAGTTTGGCCGTGGAAATGTGTGCTGGAGTCTCCCCTTGGTATTAGCACTCAGATTAAATTGTGGTTATGAAGATGACAGGCTTGGTGTGGACTTAAAGAGAGTATATTAAATCCCTCTAGTGAAGGAATGAGAGTGTGTACATTTCCTCCAAGGGTCAGTCCAGGGCATGTGTGAAATAATAACAGAGATCATGTTGATGTTTGAATGGACCAGTGGAATGACATATGGGACATCGTTAAGTCGTATGAAGATATCATTATCTTGATATGTTGGTGAATGTAGTGAAATTCGAGGAGGTACAACAACAAAAAGTATAGAAAAATGAAATAAAGGGCAACATATGTTAATGCATTTGGATACATTGGATTTTCAAGGGCTGGAAATTCCTTAAATGAAGTACAATTGACTGATTCTCTACCCTCTTTTAGGGTCTTTAGAGCAGTAACAGATACCACATTCAGTACACAGCTTCAGAGCTCACAAACAAATAGGGATGCCTTCAACACACACATACACCCCCCCCCCCCCACCACAAAAAAAAAAGAAAGGCGTGCCCAGCTGTTTGGGCCACACGTCCAATGGAGATAAAGGAAAAAAGGGGGAAGAGAGCAGTGTGGCCCTCCAGCGGAGTGCTCATCAGAGGGTGAAGAAGACAGTCGAGGCCCCCTGAGGCCCACGGGAGGTTTTAGCCAAATTAGAAACGTAACCTGCAGGAAAAAAAGCATCGCTACGCCGGGTGGGACTGTATGTGTGTGTGTTTTGTGTTTTTTGTGTGTTTTTGTTTATGCATGGGTGTGTGTTCATACATGTGTGTATTGGTGTGTGCGTGCGTAAGTGCATGCGTGTGTGTGTGTGTGTGTGTGTGTGTGTGTGTGTGTGTGTGTGTGTGTGTGTGTGTGTGTGTGTGTGTGTGTGTGTGTGTGTGTGTGTGTGTGTGTGTGTGTGTGTGTGTGACTCCTTAATCGTTGCAGCAGTCCTGTCCTGGGCATGATAATCACACCATTTGTGAATGAGCTATTACCTAATGAAATCTGAAGAATGCTTGGCACCACCCAGGCCCACTTGGCTTTGTGTGCTGGCAGCCTGTTTCAGCTTGCACAAAGCCATGCCATCATATTTAGGACTGGCATTTCTCTTGATGAGAGGTGGGCCAATGTGTGTTCTGCTCTGATTGTTTGAGTAAACTATCATTAGCAACACGGCTTTACTGTGGGGCTTTCGCTCCTACAATACCGTATCTGTTGAAATCAAAACCAGGGTGTTGGTTGATATTGTGACAAATCTGTCAAGAATTTGTATTACTCGACATATGCTGTGATCAGTTGTTTGTTAACTTAACACGTGTCCTCAAGTACTGTAAAAAAAATATATATATATATTTTTTATCTATGTAGCGTTATAGCTGCATAGAAGTTTTGTAGTCTGGAGTCTAGACAAGGCCTTTGCACCTGTTGGCAAGACATGAGGGGAAAACGTGTCTTTTATATAGTTGGAGGTAAAGGGCAGGCTGAAAAGCATTTAATTGAGCACCTAAAGGGAGAAGTCCTGCAATTTTCCACACTAAAACATACACTTAACATTTTTTGATTGGAAGCAGATTTAAAATAAGGGGGAAATGTGTTCTAGGCATTAGTTCTCTGTGCTGTAAGTCTGCTGTGAAAAACCCCCACCACCCATATACCAAAGGTTTTTCATAATTCTGTTGGGGGTCCTTAATGTGTGTGTGTGTTGCTGAGACTGGCAGTCAAAGTATGCACGCGTGAACACACACGCACGCATGCACGCATGCACGCACACACACACACACACACACACACACACACACACACACACACACACACACACACACGTATACCTTTACACAAACACACACACTCACACACGCATGCACGAACGCACACACACAAGCACACACACACACACACACACTCAAATGCATTTATGGGGATGAATACACACACATATGCACATGAAACAACCACATGGCCACACACACGCATGTGCATAAATACAAAAATGATGACTGACGTGAGAGCGACAGAGTAAAAGTTTGTCCACTTTATCAATGTCATCATACTGCCCTCTTTTGTCAGTAGGAGTCAAGGGAAAACAACAAGAACCTCGCTTCCTCTTCTTCTTCTTCTTTCTCTTCTTCTTTCTCTTCTTCTTCTTCTTCTTCTTCTTTCTGACAAGGAGTGTTTTATTTCAACTGTAATTTAATGCTTGAATGAATAAATTCTTGTGTTTATGCCAACATTGGGATTGTTTTTATTCATGCCTCCACATTTGTGGAGGGTGGTGATTAGCAAAGAGAGGGGGATGGATGAGGAGAGGAGAAAAAGAGAGGGAGGGTGGTGGTGGTAGACAATATGTCTAATGAGTGAAATGAGAAAGTCCGTAAAATAGCTCCTCTCTCTCTGCCATTTAAATGTAACCTTCATTACGTATGCATCCAGCAGTAATTGTTACTCAATGGGGTATTGATCCCTGTATCCAGTAACTAACCTCTGATCACCCTGTCCTGTCTGATCACCCAGTCTGCTCTCGGGTCTACCACAGGAGACAGAGATCAACCAATCACGATCAATGCCTCTATTGCTGTGGGTAGAAAATATATTTCAAAATACATGCGCTCGGAAAAAGTCAAAATAGTATATCAGAAGATGACGTACTGTTTTAATTGACTTGTTACTAAATGTCTGTATCAGTTTTTGTAACACAGTGGTGAGATTTAATTGATCATAAAATAATGGAAAATATTCATCGATTCCTAATAGGTAACAACTTACTTACCAGACAAGGAAATATAGTGTAATCCTAATGTATTGAGCATGCAATTATAACCTCCCTGTAATTTACACCTTCACCTGCCATACATATTTTATGCTTAAGTAATAAACACCACAGTTTGACTCCTTACACATAAACGTACATATCACACAATATAATAATATTATATATAGTATAAACAATACATTGCCACTACGCTAAGGAGTTCACAGCTGGCTGTTATAGAAGGGCTAGAGTCATGTTCCTGTGTGTATAGGGTCTGTGTGCAGGCAGAGAGAACATTCATTGAGTAGGGCTCCTCTTGTGGACAAACAGAGGAACTGACATGAGAACGTTAAGTGATTAGCCTGAAGTTTGTCTCTGATGCATCCGGTTGTTTCTATGGCCAGTGTTAATGTATTAAGTTCCATTAAAACAATCATGTAACACTTGTTTTTTTATGGATCTCCATGTTGTCCCTTTGCTACCAGTAATTCAGGAATTAACCATGTTATAAGAAAGGGAATTAAAAGAGGAATTAATTAGACAAGCTTCGATCTTCTTCCGCCACATTGAAGTAGAATTGTACCCATGAAGCACATGCACCGTAACCCATTCTCCTGTACGTAGCACACTGTCTTTCGGCCTATGGGTCATTGAAAGGTCATTCAATTGAAATGCCTCAGATATAAACTCCAATGTTTCCCTCTCCTGTGTCACAGAGAAACAGGGCAGTGACACATAATCACATTTAAGCATTATAAATCTCCAGTCTCCTCATCGTCATCCTCCTCCTTATCACCGTCCACAAAGGTTCACGTGATGTCAACATCCTCCCACTGGTCAGTGTCCCACTCCAGTCCGATCAGCGGCAATGTCCAATCTGACCATAATACCATCAAATATCCAAATATCCAATCCTAGGTGCTTTTATCCCATTATGAACACAATGAGTCTTATGTGATGGACATCAGATTAGAACGTCTAATGATGATAGGTGAGATTGGATTCTGGCCGTGGGATTTCCCTGAATCTGACCTCATCTAATGTTTTGTTATCTAGTTTCGGAATGATCACAGGTCCCTGAATTGTGTGAGTATCTACTAAAACGTAGGCTACCGTTGTGTGTAAGTGGACAATGTTGAGCCTGTAACACGTTGCAATATCACAACTTTTGGAAGATTCGTAGCCTACCTTAACAAATAGATTGTGGGGTTAAAACGTTAAGATTGAATAGCAAATGAAGCGAGGACCAATGTTGTGCTTGGTGTTCACATTGTGAGTATAGGCAGGCAGTGAGTTACTATAGGAGATACATCTGGTCATGTCCTTTCGCACATTTTCCCTGTCTTGTGAGTGTCACCTTCGCACCACTCATCGCCTTTCTGCTTGGCTCTCTCTGCTCTCTCGTTGTGTCTCTCCAAGGACATGTCTTTGTCGAAGATGGAGGAAGCACCTAGCTAAGGTTGGTGGTGAACAGTTAGGCCTGAGGGCCAGGGGGCCTTGGGGTTGAAGTGTCTAAGAGTGGTAATAGTGCCACATTAGTAGGTTCAAGAACTGAACTTTCCCTCGCTCTTCACACCAATCACACCAATCACACAAGGATGAGATGTACATGAAACCAAACCACCACCTTGTGGAATAGCAAGGGCCTTCATGGATTCACAGGAACCCCATTCAGTCATACACACAAAGTGCGCAGCCCTTCTGACAGCAATACTCACCAAGAGACAAAAGGGACTTTTTCGCCTTCGCTGTCAAGATAACGTCTGGAAACGTCTATTGTAAAGCAATGGGCTATTGTACACGTACTGTGAGTTCCTCTGTGTTTGTGGGCCCTGGCAGACACACACAAAGGCACGGGTGGGAAATGTGTCAGTACTGGATGGTCTACTTTCTCATCTTAAGATGCTGCCGCTGCTGCATCCCAACGTGTAAAGATGACGGATCTGAAGGGAACAAAAGGGAAGCTTTTCAAAACACTTCTGATGGCCAGGATCAAAGACATCGTCTCAGAAAAATAGAACAGAGAAAAAGAGAGAGAATGAGGGAAATAAAATAAAAAAAATGTTAAAAAATAAAAAATTGGGAGTAAACAAGTCAAGCAAGGAGAGCAAGAGTGGAGACGAGAGGTAGCATCTTAACCACGTCCACGGTGTCTTCGGTGTCTCCGTTCTCCCTGAGCCCAGAAGCATGTGAGTACAAACACGAGTAGAGGTTATCTAGTCTGAGAATTGCCTTTTTTGGAGAGAGGGCCAGCAGGTGTTTGTGTCATGCGAGGAGACAAGAGTCGTCACAGCGAAGGCAGCTGGGTAGTGTGAAGAGATAACAACTTGAAAAACAAGCAAGTGTTTTTTTTTTTTCTCGGGCCCTGCGACAAACAGTCAAACCGCATATGGTCGCCTTTCGTCTCTCCGGCACAAAAGATGTGCGTGTGGTTGTAGCCCCAAGTCCTTTACAGTAAAGAAAACAGAAAACCTGCTAGGGGTTTATCTGTGCTGTGTCTCAGGATAATTTTCGCACCAACACTAATTGGTGTTAAGAAAGAGGGGTGACATTTGTGGTCCTGGAGGCGGAGGTTTGGGTAACAGTTGAAGTTTGCACCGTGTTTCCGAAACGCTGACCTTTTGTCACCTGTTATTAGAGCAGGAAGCCATCTTTGTGTGTGCGTGTGTGTGTGTGTGTGTGTGTGTACAGACAGAGATGATTATTTCCCTCCTTTATTTAAGTTAGAGCTTTTCAAATGTAAGTGACAATCCCCCACTCTGTATGGCCACATTTTGCCTCAAAGACCCATCCACACCCACTACTAAATTCTCACTAAAATGACAGAATCCCATTTTTGTTATATCCTGTTTAGTCTGCTTGATTTCTGTCTCTTGTGCCAAATTTGAACACACATCAGCAAAGACCATTTCTAATGCAATTTCAACGACTGCAGCTTTGCAAAACCTACCAACATTTGAATATCCAGCCGTGTTACTTTCTCAAGCATGCCTGCGTGTGGTTTATGTCCTTGTTTTACACTGTCAACAGTAATACTATATGCTACAGAGCCATACATTTGAACCATGCTACGCATCTGAAACAACATTATTTAACATGGAGCTTTGGCAAAATGATGTAGATGTGTGTGAGACCTGTTTTGCTACGTTAGACGCACTTTACGGCCTGCGCTATAAAGGCTTTTTTTTCACATCACAGCATTTGTGGAAAAAGGCTTTTGGCCTATGAGTTATGTCCAGAAATGATGTGTATATGTGAAAAGGCAATACATTTATAGGAAATGTTGACCTTTCATCAACACCTTTATCTGCTTGTCATTTTGTGGGGAAAGTCCCAATTCCTATTGTCAGACAACCAGATACAAGCTACCATCGATGGACTGGAGGGCTGAGGATGTCTAAGTTAGTGTGTGTGTGTGCAGACGTTTGTGGCATAATTTCTACAAACATACAAATACACAAAATGGTCTAAAACATCATTATACATGTATGTTTTGAACCAAATACCAAGTGTTTTTCCTGAAGCAGTTCAGATTAAATTATAATTTCTTCAACCAATTTAAAGTGGTTGCTAACTGGCATATATAGATGACCAAATCACACTGATAGAATTATAGACAAACACTAGTTCTGATCATAGAGGGGAATAGACTATACTACATAATAAATACCAGTAGTCAATAACGACAAACCACAAACAGTTTTCACACAATTTAGCCATTTTCAAACTGAAATGGAGCTCCTCTTTTGGAAGATTCTCCTAATAGCCATGTGATAGAAACTGAGCATGGTGGAAGAATGGAGCTAGCCTGCTTCCATCACTCTTCTGTTTTGCAGGGAGAAAGTATGTAATTCTACTACAGTTAGATTCTTCTGTTATAAGGCATGGGGAGCTCTCGCCCGCCTCTCTCTGTATGCCTGTCTGTCTACGAAGGACAGACACACTGAGAACCGTGGCCGCTCAGACAACACGCAGCAAACATTCTCACGTTGTCGTCGCCTAAACCAGCGTACCTCTTAGTGACATGTGTACCCTACACAATATCTCTCAGTTGTGTTTTTACTCAACTCTCCTTTTTTTGTGCTGTTGTTTGTTGATCTCTTTCTAAACGACACCCACTAAAAGTTGAGTGTTTAAAAGTGTTTGAGGAATTAACAGATGGTGTGCGTGACATATTCCGGAAATATTGGCGCTCTATGATCAAATGATATGATACATTTGTCGGTTTGTGTTCTGTATAGCAAGGTGAAATAAGTGATCATATTCAGCTAATACTTTTTCAGTATGTCCTCCTTGCATTGAATACCAGGGGCACACCAAAAGCCTTTTATTCATCAGTAAAGCCAATCATTTATTTTCTCTACATTGGCTTAGCCACTGCGTGAGAGCCTCTTTGTTACAAACCGCCCGCATGCACACACTGTCACAGCTAATGGAGAAAGCAATCGCGTATTTCATAAAAACCTAAATATGCGGATGTGTCAAGGCCAATTTAGGAAAACATATTTTAAGGGATATGAGTTGCGTTATAGAATGATCTCCCTAAAAATCCAACGAGACATTTGATGAATATTCAATCATTGTTCCTGTAAGTGTAACCAGTCACCTACTTCACTGGAAGGAAAAATCAAAAAGAAATAAGTCAAGCTCTTTGGAGTGCGGGTGTGGTAGCGTATTAAATGGCGTAATTAATAGCATTCTCACATAACTCAAGAACTTATTAAGGACAAGAAGTCACTTACATGAAGACACTTGAATAGCACTCAAAGATTTGTCTCTATATGCCAAATGTAACAGCTGATTTGAAACAGTTAACCCGGGTAAACTGAACAGGCGCATTTCAACACTTACAGCATTAGTTCAGATTGAAATAGACATTGGCAGCTCTCGCTCGCTCTCTCTTACAGACAAATAAATGACTAATATGTGTCTATTAAACCTTTCTTCCTCATTATACTGTACATACCCTTTACATGGACACATGTCATGCATTTTTAAACCGTGCAGATTTATTCAATTAATCTAAATGCAATGTACTTACACAAACAGTGAGAATGAAATAATCAGTGTAACTATATTCTACATGGGTCATTTGTAATAAATAAAAAATATAAAAACCAGTTGCAAAAATATGTTTCCACCGACTTACACTATGTAAGAATTTGGAGGTAAAATTCACAGTAAATTAATTTGACGACATCCATAATCTTCATCTGTCTCATGGTTTGCTGTTTATCAAACATCCTTAATCACAACCGGCAGAGACCAAGAGCAACAAATCTGTTGCTCACAGAACTATTTATCCGTGTAGCTATGAATGTAGATTTTTTTCTTTTTTACAACTAAATACATTTTTGTGCGAGTTGAAATTCTGGAAGAGTGGTTTCACTGTGTCACTGTGTCTCTCGTCTATTAACATGTTTATGTGTGAAAGTTGGCAAAGCCACATTTTCAACTGAAAAAAAGACATGGACTTGTACAGACAGATAGTCAAATGTATAAAGCCTACACTTGTCATTGTTTAAAATGTGGAGCACAGAACTTAACGATCCATGTATGTACCATACAGTAAAGAATAAGTACATTTTACTATGTCATGTTTTTAAAACTTGATACTAATGATACTCTAAAACTGCTTGTGGGAATGAAAGTCACATTTTATACTGTAGATAGTACTTGGAAATGCAAATCATTAAATCCGTAAGATCCTCAGAACACAATATTTTATGATTTTCACAGAAATGACAAACAGCGTCTGCTGAAGATATGCATAAATTACTCCAGTGAACTAATTACACAAAGAGACGGGGTGTTGTACAGTAGACGAAAAAACGAACAAGTAGAAGAAAAAAAAGAAACAAGACAGAATGAGACCAGAGAAAGCAGAAAAGCATGGCAGGTGGTTGTAATGATCGTTCAAAAGCTTAGTGTTTTTAAAACTGGGAGACACTCACCCCGCTTAAGGCTTCCTCCATCTGTCTCCACCCTCCCCTCCTCACTCACACACACACACACACACACACACACACACACACACACACACACACACACACACACACACACACACACACACACACACACACACACACACACACACACACACACACGACAGGTGTGTTTACCTCAGCACAGCCCAGTCAGACCAGGGACCTTGCAGACAGATGTCCCACTGCTCCCCCTCAGTCAGATCCAAACCTCCATTGTCTCCTCTCCTTCCTCTCCCAGGTAAAATCTGATTCTAATTGTGTAGCCGCCTACCTGCTTACACTACTTAGAGTATTCTTCAGTATTTTTGTATCGTCGTAATAACTTCACACTGTTCTGTTCTGCATCCTGATCATCATCTCACCCCACTGACACACACAGGAAGGAGAGAGTGAATAAGCATGCATATCTATCTGCTATCCCGATTTCCTCTAAGTCACCGTGTACAAGTCTCTGCATCATGTTTCTCTGATTAGGTACCTTTTTCCCTCTGTATATTTTTTATTTATTTGTGTTCTCTAAAGCTATAGTCTCGTTTAATTCTTCACACACAACTGTGATGCCTAGACATACGCGGCTGGTTGGTGCATCTGCCTGTACAGTATGGGGGCGTGAAGGAAGGCGTTAAGGTGTAAATCCCTATTCCTGTACAGTATGGGGGCGTGAAGGAGGGCGGTGTGTAAATCCCTATTCCTGTACAGTATGGGGGCGTGAAGGAGGGCGGTGTGTAAATCCCTATTCCTGTACAGTATGGGGGCGTGAAGGAGGGCGGTGTCTAAATCCCTATTCCTGTACAGTATGGGGGCGTGAAGGAGGGCGGTGTGTAAATTCCTATTCCTGTACAGTATGGGGGCGTGAAGGAGGGCGGTGTGTAAATCCCTATTCCTGTACAGTATGGGGGCATGAAGGAGGGCGGTGTGTAAATCCCTATTCCTGTACACCCATTAGTAATGCAACACTCTTAACGCAACCTGTGCCATGCATTTCAAGCCATGCCTCCTGAACCTTCTCGTGTACATTTTCAATACTTTTTTTCCAGCTGTTGTCCGTGGAGGCTGGGGGTGTTTTGCATTGAGGACAATAGTGCTATGTGTTCAGTTTGCCGAAGCCGTGCATGGTTGTAGATGGCTATGATAGACACATCATGTATGCTGAGCTGGGTCCTCCTCACTTCTGCCAAAACTAGCATTAAACCAGCACGGCGGTTTATTTTGTGAAAGGCGAGATAAGTTCCATTTTTCCCCTCCCTCCACTTCTTTCACCCAGCGTCAATCCTTCCCTATCACCCTTTCTCGCTCTCCCTTCCACCCGCTCTCTCTCCCTGACACAAATCAGCATGCTTAGAATAAACCGCATAAGTTATCAGCTCCTTGGAAAGCAACGCAAAAGGGAAGAGCAAAAAAAGAGAGGAGACTTCTATCACTTAATGAAAAATAGCTTCCGTTTTGGACGGAACTTCATAGGCTGCAATCAAGCCCTGGCCCCCTCGTCTTGACGTGCAATCGAGGCAAATCAAGTCAGCATCTATTAATAATATTTCCCTGGCTCCTTTCATTCCAGCGCATGTCCTACGACTGTCAAGCCTGTGATGGAGCACTGCCTTTATCTCAACCTCGGCCTGCTCTGTCACAGTGATAAACAATTCTAACAAGAATCAGAATAAAGATCTTCCCAGTAGACTGCAGGAGATAGAGGCTCTTTTTTCTCATTTTCTAGACGGCAAAATTTAATCTAGTGCCTGGGCCCTTTTTCCTACCCCCCTCCCATCTATCCTTCACCCTCCCTCCTCCACCCTTCCACCCCCCCATCCTCTTTTTTCTCTTCCTTTTCTCTTTTTTTTTCAAGCGTCACATTCAAAGAGATGCAAATTTATCAGAGCTGGGACCTGATCGACTCGAAGCGCAGCGTGAATGTCAAAGCGCGGGCTTTAGAACCTGAGACACCTTCGTCTCTCTCTCTCTCTCTCTCTCTCTCTCTCTCTCTCTCTCTCTCTCTCTCTCTCTCTCTCTCTCTCTCTCTCTCTCTCTCTCTCTCTGTGTCTCACTCTCTCTGTCTCGGTCTCTCTCTCTGCAGAGCCAGTCTAATGAGCAGGAGGACCAGCCCGGGATGGAGGGGAGGAGAGAGCGACAGCTAGGCCGCAGCTTCCGTCCATTACCACACACATGCACACTCATTCACACACTGGTAGGGAAAAGCCATGGTGGCACCATTTTGATACATAATCATGGAACCCGTGGCAGGGGGCTTCTCTGCATGTGTTGGATATTCTCACACCCGGGCAGAATATTAAGCCCTAGGTATTTTCTGCGAATCGATTATTTGAAATGTTATTTCTGAATGTTTAATTGGAATACGCAACATAGTTTCAATGAACATGAATTTCCATCCTAATCATTCAGTAATAATAATAACCATATAGTTTCAGTAAGAGTTGCTATATAACCAGAGCTTGCCTAATCAAACCTCTGCTCTGACAGCAACTTGGACAGGTCCACTTGATGAATGTGACTACGGCGAGACCTGAGGACAGACCTGAGGACAAAGTCTGCATCCCAAATGGCACCGGGCTTCCCTGTGTAGTGCACTACTTGTGACCAGGGCCATAGGGCTCACATCAAAACGTGTGCCCTATATACAGCGCACTGTAGGGAATGGGGTGCCATTAGGGGCAGACAGAGTTTCAACGCGAGCGGAGAGTAGTGGTGGGGTTTCTACCTCATCAGAGGTAACAGAAGGTGACAGGTGGGAAGGAAGGCATGCAGTCAATGAGGTGAGAATCCATTGATCAGGCGAGCTGTGTGAAAAGCCTCGCTGTGTGGAGATCAGTAGGATGACCAGGTTTTCTGGTCACTGGGAAAGTGATAAGTGGTGTGCATGGGAAGAAAATGGCTAATATTCATTATTAGGAATGCAGGTAAGTGTTGTATACAGATATCGCTAATTGGGTATAGTGAGCAATTGTGTTAATTAAGTGGATTCAGTTGAAATCCTTGAACTCTACATTGTTTGATACATTGGACTGAATGTGGTACCTTGTGCTACTGTGCAAAATTACTGAAAGGTGTTTTAATGTTTGTTGTAATTGTATGTTGCAAATAGTAGGTGTCTCCACTATTTGTAAATTGTATCACTGTGTGCTACCAATGGGTTCTCAACGTGAATATCTTGAAAATGTTGAACACTCTCCTCACCCTGTGAATGGGGCATTCACGCTATGTGTTTCCTCTCAAAGCTCTCTGTCACCCACCATTTTCTATTTCCTGTTGCCGATGCATTGAGTGAATTGTTTTGTAATTTTTTGTATTTTTTTCTTATTGCTCATAGTGTGGCAAGACCGCTTGATACAGTAACACCAGGAGTCCTGATACTGTATATATTCAATCTAAATGAACCCAACAGGATCCAATAATACTTTATCTTGCAGGATGTAGCCCTGCCTTAGGTAACCGTGGCCAGGAGAGAAGAGCCTGTGTGTAAGATGGATTGGGTGTGAATGTGCGGGTGGCAGGCGAAGTCAAAGCCATGGATGTAGTGGCAGTCGGGGGAAGAGTGGGAGGGAGGGTGAGGGAGTGGATGAAGGGAGGGAAGGAAGGAAGGAGGGAGGATGAAAGGCTACTCGACACACCGGACAGGTGAGGGATGAGACCAGGGAGAGGAATTGTAAATAAAAAAGGAACAGTGAGTGAGTGATTCGTTAGATGGCAAAGGAAGGGAGGAGTCCGTAGTGGGAGCAGGAGGATAGGGGGTGGAGATGGAGCACCGTGGGTGTCTCTGAGAGTTCCGATGCCAGGGAGGTCCCACCCCACCTGCCTCCCCATGCCCAGAAGCTCCTGTCTCTCTCCCTCTTTCTCCCTCCAACTACTCCGTGACAGCTTCACACTCCAGATATGTAGAGCCATGGATCGTGCATCTAATCCATCCCCTGTGCCTGATGCAGTTTTAATTGTATGGGAGAGGAGAGAGGGAGGTGAGGGAAAGGGAGGATGGGGGACAGAGATTGAGCTCTCTGGTGGCTGGTGGCTCGGTGGGGGAGGCAGAGCAGCATAACTGCATGGGCAGCTCCCCTGTAATGCCATTTAAGTTAGATAGCTAGCTCTGGTGAAAAAGAAGGCTCCATCCAGCCTATTCAGCGCTGATTGACTTACAGCAAAACGCCATCACCCAGCCCAGCATGTCTTTATTATGACATATTGGCATCTCTTTTAATGACTGACAGAGAAGAATACAACTGGAAGGCTCAGAACCCTCCCAAACTCTTCACTGGGTAACATGTAAATTGCCCTTATACCTAGATATGTAACTACCCTTTACTCAGTTGGAATAAGTGAGCATGGTGTTAATTATCACGAGATACAGTCAGTCTGTACTCAACTATGTGTACAGGCTGACGACAACTACCATTTTTTCATTTCATTCCAACACTAATTTGTTGTTATAATATAATCTAGTAACACAAGGACCTGTTAGCATTGCACTACACCTGCTATAACATCTGCTAAACGGTGTATGCGACCAATAGACTTTGATTTGATTTGAGAATACCTGACAACAATAAACAGCAATATTATACTTGGCAGCAGTCTCCTGTTCATCCACAAAGAGATATTAGGTCAATAAGATGTATAGTATATTGTCACAAAGGACAAACAGAGACACTATTTCCAAATGATTTTGTTGCAGAGGCTGTATGTTTCTTTGAGTCCTGTACCATGTAGCCATGGAAGCTAAAATAACAACAGACAAAGGTTGCCAGAGTACTGACATTTTCATTTGCGTGAGTTGGATAATTCCTATGGTACTGCCAAATTGCTGCTCTCCTCTTCATGCATATTAAAGAAACTTGTCATCCGGACGTTACATAGGAGCACAAAAGATAAGAGTCTGGGGCCCTCCAGGGCAACTCTCCCTGAGCCTTCAGAGTGCTAAGATTATAACCGTAAAAATGTCCAATTTGGAGGAAAATGCTTGGTTTTAGTGTGTTTTGCATAAAAGCCCGTGCTTTTAAATTGCTCACACTGAAAAGACAAATGGGCTATCCATGGTAAAGTGAAATTGACACTAGAAGTCGAACAAAAGGGGGAAAGAAAAAACACATGTAATATGATAGCCATTAAGGATTGTGTGCTTCATGAAAAGACACCATTCAGCAAAAGTGTGAAGAGTTTTTGATACATTGAATTCTAGTTCAAATGGTGGACTTGAACTGCATACAATAGACCATCTTTTACAATGAGAACACTCATCAATCCAGTTTCTCAATGCTTCGGTAACATTACCAATCCACTCAGTGAACACATAGCATATCTATAATTTCTCGACCAAGAAAATCAGGAAACCACTTGCCTGTAAGTGTCAGGTATGTTGTTGCACTTGCACCTTTCTCTCTTCATGCAAAGTACATCCCAGACACCTTGAATCCGAAGTTAAACCACCTATACGGTGACATCATGCTTATCTGCTCCAAGTTTTTCAAGTTTTAAAATGTGATGACAGTAAACCTATAACTAGTCTGGCAGATAGCTCTCCTTCCTCACTGCATGGATTACACCTGCCATCTTATGTTAATGTGTCGCTGGTGCTTTCTGTTCCTATATAAGTGGAATTATTCTGTATTATTATTATAAGGCATCCTTTACCGATTAACGCTAAGTAATTGGTGCCCACTGTGAGGAATGTACTTCACTACCGTCTAAATATCAATTGTTACTGTGTGGTTATAATATTGTCTAGAAATAATACAAGATAACTTTTCTATAGATAAGATCATGTATAAGTCTTAAGCGAACTCATATGTTTAAGATAACTCGTAAGTATTTTCATCTTAGAATACCATTTTTGTCGAACAATGGCCTGGTGCCCATATTTGATCATTTATGAATGTGTCCCTAGAAATAAATCATTGACAAAATCCTGAAAGATCTACCAAGTAGACAGCAGTTTTGTGTTCAGTCATCATCCAAATTATTGTGGGATTATTGATCAACTTTTTATTTAAAAAAACTTTTTCACTCAGGTTTTGGGTGAGGTGAGGCAATTTATGGAAATATCTCAGTATCCTGTGTGCACTGGAGCCAAAGCGGATTTGCAGGCAGATACGTGCTACATTCCACAATGCCAAGCCACCAAATAGGTAAACAAGGGTGTGTGTATTGGAAAATAACACCCTGGGAATGGTCTGCACCGCCGTACAGCGGTTCAACGTTCTCCGAAATATGATTTTATAAATCCGTCAAAAAATTATAATAACCCAGATAAGCTCTGGGCTTAAGTGATCCGAGGAATCAGTGGTTTGAGAGTTTAACATCAGTTTCTCCAGACGTAATTCTGATGCAAATGTGTGTGAAGACTCTGAGATAAATGCCTTTGGGTGGTGAATGAGGTCCAGGTGGGAGTGTTATTTATACGTTTCAGGGAGAGAATCGTATCATGAGGTGAAAATACACATAGAGAAAGAAGAACTACAGAAAAAATTCTAATCCTAAACAAAACACGGGTGGCAGCTGTGCTGACTCACCTCTTAGTGGCATTGTGACAGGCTTTGCACTATTTCATATGGGGTGTCATCCTTGGTCCTCGTCTCTCCATACCTCCCTCCCATCCCTTCATATTCCCTCAGTCCCCCACTTTTAACATGCATGATTGGACTTGTTCTTCTGTCTCTATAACCAATGTGAGGCCTTGAGGAACAAGAGTGACCTGATCAGGAAAAACTCTGGGCACTATTATGTTTATTTCATAGTACTCTATACCCTATTAGGTTTATTCCATAGCTACGCTACTCCCTATTAGGTTTATTTCATAGCTAGACTGCTCTACTCCCTATTAGGTTTATTTCATAGCTAGACTGCTCTACTCCCTATTAGGTTTATTTTATAGCTAGACTGCTCTACTCCCTATTAGGTTTATTTCATAGCTAGACTGCTCTACTCCCTATTAGGTTTATTTTATAGCTAGACTGCTCTACTCCCTATTAGGTTTATTTCATAGCTAGACTGCTCTACTCCCTATTAGGTTTATTTTATAGCTAGACTGCTCTACTCACTATTAGGTTTATTTCATAGCTAGACTGCTCTACTCCCTATTAGGTTTATTTTATAGCTAGACTGCTCTACTCCCTATTAGGTTTATTTCATAGCTAGACTGCTCTACTCCCTATTAGGTTTATTTTATAGCTAGACTGCTCTACTCCCTATTAGGTTTATTTCATAGCTAGACTGCTCTACTCCCTATTAGGTTTATTTTATAGCTAGACTGCTCTACTCACTATTAGGTTTATTTCATAGCTATGCTACTTTCTATTGGTTTATTGCATAGCTAGGGTACTCTACTCACGTTTTTTTATATAGCTAATCTACTCTGTGGAATACCATGCTATTTCCTTGCTATTTGCATAGACAGTAGGAATACGTTACAGCAGAAGGAGTTGAATTAACTTCGCTCAATCATCCTCTCTTTTCAACAGTAATGTAAAGCACTTAAGGAATGTAAACGTTGATAGACACTCTACATGTCATCGGTACCCAAATCCCGATCACGCTCTCATTTGTACGTAGTGTTAATTACAATCTGATGTAACGTCAACCTAATGCCTTTCAAATTAACTCCTCAAATGTCCTCTTTCTGAAACCGTGACTCAAAGGAGAACAGAGGGCGATATTAGAAAGAGAAAAAACAACAATCATATCATCCTTTGCCTTTGTGATACAGTGATCATTTTTATCTGTTATTACCAGTGTCATGCCTTTTTAAAAATGAAATAACCCCCTACAGTTTCTCTTTCCTCAAAGACCATCACTAGCCATTTTAAGCTATTGCTTATAATTGCCTTGACAAACCCGGGCTTCATCTCAATTAGCACCTGAATAGGCTGTTGTGGGTTTAATACGAAGCCGTTAGTCCACCAGGATAATGTAGGTGATGGGTAAAACGCAATTGAATTCCTAAGTGCCTGCGAAGGCCTACTTTGTTTGCCAATCAACGGTAGACCAGAGGCTTTTTGTTTCACGGTGGTACCTTTTGGGTTTCCTAATGGATTCGAGTCCTGCCCCCAGGCGAGGGGCGACACTCAGCCACCCCATTGTCTCTACTGCTCCCCTCCCTGGGGGGAGGGGGGCGGCGGCATGGGGAACGAACATGGAGGAGTTAAACAGAAAAATTAATGAAATTACAGAATCCCGTTTTATAGCCAGATTTAATTTGGAGAGGAGAGAGAGAGATCCTGGGGGGTAAAGAAGCGTTTAAATGCAGAACAGTGTCGTAGAGACATCCAGCAGAGAAGAGGATGGGTATGAGGATGCGTATGGGACCAACTGACTGGATTTTAGGTCACCGGCAGGGACTGGGGAGTTTGTTAGGATGAAAATAAATATGATAGGTGGAAAGCCCAGGTAAAAAGTTAGAGGACAACCCACCTCAGTCTTCGGAAAACTAACCCTGGGATAGCTTTCCAAGAGGTGTAGACGTCTCAGTGACATAAATCTGCTTAAAATAATCAGAGGCAATGTTTCAATATCGCTGTCCTTAGACGATCCCCAACCAAATTTACTGAGCCTGAGCAATTTTGACAATAATTTTTTTTGTGTCACAGCCTGATTTTTGAAATTGATTCGATTTTGTGCCACTGTCCTACATAACACACCCCATAACGTCAAAGTGGAATTATGTTAAAAAAATATATATATTAAATACAAGTTAATAAAAATGAGAAGTTGAAATGTCCAGTGTATTCATGGATGCCAAGGGAAGCCAGGCTTCCCAACATATTTGACCAATAAAAACATTTAAATGATAAAATAATGTTGATTTAGTCTCTCTGTGTTTTCATCATTTTATGTCTATTCACAAGTGTCTGAATCTCACCCGAGAAATCATCCAAGTGAGGGAAAGGGTGCCTTCCTGTCTCAGTGTGTGTATCCCGTGTATCAGATGCTATGTGGAAGAAAATAGTATGACATGTTGCATTTTATTGATTGATGCCAGCAAAAATTTGGCCCTTCTTGTTAAAAAAAAAAAACGAAATCATTTGCCAATCAACATTGAGCTGAGCTCAACTGTGGGTTCTCCTGGCGAAGCAAAACGCCCCCAAGGGAGGCCAGTTTCAATATGGCTTCACACCAATCAAATCACATCCTAAGCAAAACATCTTCATTGTCAGAAAAAACGTGTCTGTTTTTGGTCTGCCTGTGCTGATGTCCTGCAGTAGCTAGCTTGCTAAATCAGCCCTTTCTTAAGGCATGGATGGAGATGGGGATTTGGATTTGTGGTTTTTACTTAATTCTCTGTTACAGGCCAATGATTATGATGTTGATTCTGCTCTAAGCATACAGTTCATTCATATGTTGTGCAACTGGCCTGAGATGATTGAATTTCAATTTGTAGCCTAAATGTAGCTTAGTAGGCTCACGTTAGCTAGCTAACTTAGCTGGTTCATTGTTGCCCATGCGAGGAAGTTAGGCTAGCAAGCACTTTAGCTAGGTAGCCTATGACAACAAAAGCTAAAAGCATACTGTATGACAGAGCCATAGACGGTTTAACACACGCATGCATGCACACACCCACAGAGGCAGAAATTATAATAAATCATTTTTGGTATATTTAAGTTTGCGTTCAGTGTATTAAACTAAGCATATACAATATAGCCTTGTCGATTTTATGATCTTTAAATGTTTGAGTTGAAATGGTGCTGGAATAGCGGAGCCAGTGCTCCTGCTGTCTTTGTGCTGACTTTAGGTAAGTCTGTGGTTCTAAATATGTCGTTGTTTAGTAAATTGTCGAGAACATTAACTTGTCCATGCTGTAGGTCAAATAACAGTTTGTTACATGCGATATTTGCTTTGTGGACTTCATCAGACAGATGTTGCTCTCTGGTTTTGTGAGGAAACAAATAATATGTAGTTGATTTATTCCATCACTTTGTGACTGTTGTCTTTTTGCTGTCCTTGCTTTAATGTATGTCACAGTGGTGTCTAAATGAAAGGGTTATAGAGTAAACAATGCAAATATCACAACATAGGTTGTAATATGGCTTTTTTTACTGGCTTGGCTTGGCTTCCTTGTTGATATTACCCATGCAACGCTACTGGAAATGTTT
This sequence comes from Oncorhynchus kisutch, assembly GCF_002021735.2. NCBI lineage: Eukaryota > Metazoa > Chordata > Actinopteri > Salmoniformes > Salmonidae > Oncorhynchus > Oncorhynchus kisutch. The sequence goes on along the minus strand of NC_034180.2, from coordinate 21,696,600 downwards.
TGAGTCAATAAGTATTCAACCCCATTGTTCTGGCAAGCCTAAATAAGTTCAGGAGCAAACATTTGCTGAAAAAGTCACATAATAAGTTGCATGGACTCAATCTGTGTGCAATAGTCATGTTTAACATGATTTTTGAATGACTACCTCATCTTTGTGTCCCACACATAAGATGCATATGGAAATTATTCAGACCCTTCGACTATTTTCACATTTTGATACGTTACAGCCTTATTCTAAAATGGATACAATTGTTTCCCCCCCTCACAATCTACATACAATACCAGATGATGAAAAAGCAACACCTATTTTTTTTAAATTGTAACAAATGTATAAAAAATAAAACTGAAATATCACATTTACATAAGTTTTCAGACCCTTTACTCAGTACTTTCTTGAAGCACCTTTGGTAGCGATTACAGCCAAGAGCCTAATTGGGTATTACACTACATGCTCGGCACAAATGTACTTGGGGAGTTTCTCCCATTCTTCTCAAGCTCTGTCAGATCCTCTCAAGCTCTGTCAGGTTGGATGGGGAGCGTCGCTGCACAGCTATTTTCAGGTCTCTCCAGAGATGTTCGATTGGGTTCAAGTCCGGGCTCTGGCTGGGCCACTCAAGGACATTCAGAGAACTGTCCTGAAACCACTCCAGCATTGTTTTGGCTGTGTGCTTTGGGTCATTGTCCTGTTGGAAGGTGAACCTCGATCCTGACTAGTCTCCCAGTCCCTGCCGCTGAAAAACATCCCCACAGCATGACGCTGCCACCACCTTGCTTCACCATAGGAATGGTGCCATGTTTCCTCCAGACATGACTCTTGGTATTCAGGCCAAAGAGTTCAATCTTGGGGCCTCCCAAGTGGAGCAGAGGTCTAAGGCACTGCATTGAAGGGCTAGCTGCATCATTACAGATCCTGGTGCAATCCCAGGCTGTGTCGCAGCCGGTCGAGACCGGGAGACTTATGAGGTGGTGCACAATTGGCCACGCGCACCTGCGACTCCTGTGACTGGCCGGGTGCAATGCACGCTGACACGGTCGACAGGTACGGTGTGTCCTCCGACACATTGGTGCGGCTGACATTCGGGTTAAGCGAGCATTGTGTCTAGAAGCAGAGCGGCTTGATGGGGTCGTGTTACAGAGGACGCGCAACTCTCAACCTTTGCCTCTCCCGAGTCCGTAAGCGACTCGGGAGAGAATATTGCTTCTCATGGTCTGAGAGTCCTTTAGGTGCCTTTTGGCAAACTCCAAGTGGGCTGTCATGTGCCTTTTACTGAGGAGTGGCTTCAGTCTGGTCACTCTACCATAAAGGCCATGTTGGTGGAGTGCTGCAGAGATGGTTGTCCTTCTGGAAGGCTCTCCCATCTCCACAGAGGAACTCTGGATCTCTGTCATAGTGACCATCAGGTTCTTTTTCACCTCCCTGATCAAGGCCCTTCTCCGCGATTGCTCAGTTTGGCCGGGCGGCCAGCTCTAGGTTCCCTTCCCCAGGTCTGTGACTCAACAGAATCATGTCCGGGCACACTAAGACATTTCCTTCGACCTCATGGTCAAATTTACCACAGGTGGACTCCCAATATTTATTTATTTATTTATTTTCACCTTCATTTAACCATGTAGGCCAGTTGAGAACAAGTTCTCATTTACAACTGCAACCCTGCCAAGATAAAGCAAAGCAGTGCGACAACAACAACAACACAGAGTTACACATAAACAAAAGTATAGTCAATAACACAATAGAAAAAGTGATGTGCAAATGTAGAAGAGTAGGGAGGTAAGGCAATAAATATGTCATAGCTGTGAAGTAATTACAATTTAGGATTAACACTGGGGTAATAGATGTGCAGATGATGATGCGCAAGTAGAGATACTGGGGTGCAAAAGAGCAAGAGGATAAATAACAATATGGGGATGAGGTAGTTGGGTGTGCTATTTACAGATTGGCTGTGTATAGGTACAGTGATCGGTAAACCGCTCTGACAGTAGATTCTTAAAGTTAGAGAGGGAGATATTAGGACTCCAGCTTCAGTGATTTTTGCAATTCATTCCAGTCATTGGCAGCAGAGAACTGGAAGGAAAGGCGGACAAAGTAAGTGTTGGCTTTGGAGATGACCAGTGAAATATACCTGCTGGAGCGCGTGCTACTGGTGGGTGTTGCTATGGTGACCAGTGAGCTGAGATACGGTGGAGCTTTAGCTAGCAAAGACTTATATACAACCTGGAGCCAGTGGGTTTGGCGACGAATATGTAGTGAGGGCCAGCCAACGAGAGCATACAGGTCGCAGTGGTGGGTAGTATATGGGGCTTTGGCGACAAAACAGATGGCACTGTGATAGACTACATCCAGTTTGCTGAGTAGAGTGTTGGAGGCTATTTTACAAATGACATCGCCAAAGTCAAGGAGCGGTAGGATAGTCAGTTTTACGAGGGTATTTTTGGCAGCATGAATGAAGGAGGATTTGTTGCAAAATAGGAAGCCGATTCTATATTTAATTTTGGATTGGAGATGCTTAATGTGAGTCTGGAAGGAGAGTTTGCGGTCTAAAGTTGTAGAAACGTCTCAAGGATGATCAATGGAAACAGGAGCTAAACCTGTTTAAACCTAAACCTGAGCTAAATTTTGAGTCCCATAGCAAAGGGTCAGAATACTTACGTAAATAAGGTATTTTGGTTTTGTTCGTTTTTCACATTTGCAAAAATGTCTAAATACCTGTTTTCGCTTTGTCATCATGTGGTATTGTGTGTAGATTGATGAGGAAATGTTTGTATTTAATCAATTTTAGAAAAAGGCTGTAACTGATCTGAATACTTTCCCGAATGCATTGTACAATTATTAAGGTCCCCCAGTCAAGCAATGAGTTTCTAAAAGAGATTCAAATTCAAAGACCACGGAGGTTTTCCAATGCCTCGCAAAGAAGGGCACCTATTGGTAGATTGGTCAAAATACAGTGCCTTGCGAAAGTATTCGGCCCCCTTGAACTTTGCGACCTTTTGCCACATTTCAGGCTTCAAACATAAAGATATAAAACTGTATTTTTTTTGTGAAGAATCAACAACAAGTGGGACACAATCATGAAGTGGAACGACATTTATTGGATATTTCAAAATAAAAATTAAAAATAAAAAAAACTGAAAAATTGGGCGTGCAAAATTATTCAGCCCCCTTAAGTTAATACTTTGTAGCGCCACCTTTTGCTGCGATTACAGCTGTAAGTCTCTTGGGGTATGTCTCTATCAGTTTTGCACATCGAGAGACTGAATTTTTTCCCATTCCTCCTTGCAAAACAGCTCGAGCTCAGTGAGGTTGGATGGAGAGCATTTGTGAACAGCACTTTTCAGTTCTTTCCACAGATTCTCGATTGGATTCAGGTCTGGACTTTGACTTGGCCATTCTAACACCTGGATATGTTTATTTTTGAATCATTCCATTGTAGATTTTGCTTTATGTTTTGGATCATTGTCTTGTTGGAAGACAAATCTCCGTCCCAGTCTCAGGTCTTTTGCAGACTCCATCAGGTTTTCTTCCAGAATGGTCCTGTATTTGGCTCCATCCATCTTCCCATCAATTTTAACCATCTTCCCTGTCCCTGCTGAAGAAAAGCAGGCCCAAACCATGATGCTGCCACCACCATGTTTGACAGTGGGGATGTGTGTTCAGCTGTGTTGCTTTTACGCCAAACATAACGTTTTGCATTGTTGCCAAAAAGTTCAATTTTGGTTTCATCTGACCAGAGCACCTTCTTCCACATGTTTGGTGTGTCTCCCAGTTGGCTTGTGGCAAACTTTAAACAATACTTTTTATGGATATCTTTAAGAAATGGCTTTCTTCTTGCCACTCTTCCATAAAGGCCAGATTTGTGCAATATACGACTGATTGTTGTCCTATGGACAGAGTCTCCCACCTCAGCTGTAGATCTCTGCAGTTCATCCAGAGTGATCATGGGCCTCTTGGCTGCATCCCTGATCAGTCTTCTCCTTGTATGAGCTGAAAGTTTAGAGGGACGGCCAGGTCTTGGTAGATTTGCAGTGGTCTGATACTCCTTCCATTTCAATATTATCGCTTGCACAGTGCTCCTTGGGATGTTTAAAGCTTGGGAAATCTTTTTGTATCCAAATCCGGCTTTAAACTTCTTCACCTCAGTATCTCGGACCTGCCTGGTGTGTTCCTTGTTCTTCATGATGCTATCTGCGCTTTTAACGGACCTCTGAGACTATCACAGTGCAGGTGCATTTATACGGAGACTTGATTACACACAGGTGGATTGTATTTATCATCATTAGTCATTTAGGTCAACATGGGATCATTCAGAGATCCTCACTGAACTTCTGGAGAGAGTTTGCTGCACTGAAAGTAAAGGGGCTGAATAATTCTGCACGCCCAATTTTTCAGTTTTTGATTTGTTAAAAAAGTTTGAAATATCCAATAAATGTCGTTCCACTTCATGATTGTGTCCCACTTGTTGTTGATTCTTCACAAAAAAATACCGTTTTATATATTTATGTGTGAAGCCTGAAATGTGGCAAAAGGTCGCAAAGTTCAAGGGGGCCGAATACTTTCGCAAGGCACTGTAAATAAAAAGCAGACATTGAATTTATTCATTGGTGCATCAATACTCCCAGTTAGCAAAAAGATACAGGTGTCCTTCCTAAATAAGTTGCTGGAGATGAAGGAAACCACTCAGGAATTTCACTATGAAGCCAATGGTGACTTTAAAATAGTTTAATGGCTGTGACAGGAGAAAACTGAGAATGGATCAACAATATTGTAGTTACTCCACAATACTAATCTAAATGACAGAGTGAAAATAAGGAAGCTTGTACAGAATACAAATATTCTATAACATGCATCATGTTTGCAACAACGCACTAAAGTAAAACTGCAAATAATGTGCAATTCAATAAAATAAATTGTGCTAAATACAAGTGTTATGTTTGGGGCAAATTCAATACAACACATTACTGAGTACCACTCTTCATATTTTCAAGCATATTGATGGCTGCATCATGTTATGGGTATGCTTGTAATCGTCAACAACTGGGGAGTTTTTCAGGATAAAAAATAAGGCAAAATCTTAGAGGAACACCTGGTTCAGTCTGCTTTCCACCAGACACTGGGAGATTATTTCACATTTCAGCAGGACAATAACCTAAAACACAAGGCAAAATCTACACTGGAGTTGTTTACCAAGAAGACAGTGAATGTTCCTGAGTGGCTGAGTTACAGTTTTGATTTAAATCGGCTTGAATATCTCTGGGCAAGACCTGAAAATGGTTGTCTAGAAATGACCAACTACCAATACCAATAAATAATGGGCAAATATTGCACAATCCAGGGGTGGGAAGCTCTTAGAGGCTTACCCAGAAAGACTCACAGCTGTAATCGTTGCCAAAGGTGCATCTACAAATGATTGACTCAGGTGTGTGAATACTTATGCAACTTAGATATTTCTGTATTTTAATTTTCAATACTTTTGCAAACATTTCTAAAAACATGTTTTCACTTTGTCTTTATGGGGTACAGTAGATGGGTGAGATTCTTTTTATTTAAGTCTAGGGGTATGAATACTTTCTGAAGGCACTTAAGAGTTGTCTTAAGAGTTGTGCAAATTTTAATGAAAACAATTCACAGCTGTAATGGCTGCCAAAGGTGCTTCCACCAATCAATAACTCAGGGGGTGGAGACTTACACAATTAAGATATTTCAGTCTTTTTCATTTTGGGGGGAACATTTTTGATAACTTGCTATCATTTTGAAAATGTGGAGTAGGTTGTGTAGAAATGTAGGAAAACATTTAATGAAATCCCATTTTGTGATTTAATTTTGTTAAGGCAGCAAAATGCGAAAAGTTCAAGGGAGCTTTGACTTTCTATAGGTATTGTATGTGTGCACTCCCATGCTTCTGTCTGTAATGGACACAGATAATAGCATACAGTATTGCCGAGCCGATATTCCGAGCCTGTGCAGCGGCATCTCTTCCAGACCTTCATCCTATCCCAGTATTCCAGAGGGAATCTGTCCCAGCCTGAGGGATGAGGAATGGCCTTAATGAAGTCGGACAAGCCGGAATACATGCATAAAAAAAGATTTTAAATATTGATATGATGTCACAACGTCGCCGCATAATATTGGAATGGCAAATTGGTTAGTGGCTGGGCTGTCTTGATGGCCTGATGCGTCTAATACAGTGAGAGAGTGGAATGATTAGCCTCATCACGATTGATTGTGTATTCCGTGGGAGGCGCAAACACAAAAAGACGGCACCATTTGAATCAGGGGTCCCCATCTCTTCGCTGTATCATATGCAATGCAACTTCGGTGGGCGGTGAATGTGATTATTTATTATGAATTTATTTTGGGACTCTGAATTATTCAGGGGCATATGTAATTAACAGCTATTGAATTTATATCATACTGCCCTGCAAAGTATTAATGGAGCTTTATTAAAGAGCTTCATCAAGTGACAGAAGGAGGCTTTCACAGGACAGAAACAAATGGTTGTGTGATCCTTCACACACAGGGCCACAGGCACGATTGATGGCCAACTACGTGCACACAAGTCCCAATTTCTAATAGCAGGCCGGGAACTCTGAACTTTCATCTTGTCCATGATCTTTGACCCTGACATTACACATCATTAAGGACAGGAGTTTCTGCTGAACGTGTGATCTGACCAAGAAAACTATTATAGTGTATCACTAGGGCCCAGAGTTTTTCCTGGTCAGGTCATGTATTCAGGCAAAACTCTGGGCCCTACCTATCATGACACTACCTATAATGACAGGAGGTTCATTATTTTGGTCTTTGACCCACCACTAGGGTTGCGAAATTCCCGTCACTTCCCAAAATGTCCAGTTTCTTCAGAAATCCTGGCTGGAAATTTCACGGAATAAGGAGAGAATAATTACTGGAAATCCGGAATCCTTCACTAGAATGTCTGGAAAACCTGGGAATTTTGCAACCCTACTCACCATTTAAGATCAGGAGCACTTTACAGATATGAAGGAAGAAGCTTTGAGATGTGAAGAAGGCGCCAGAACTCAACAACAACATGCAATGCCAGGGTGGGAACTAAACTAGTTTAGATCTGGGATGCTGGGGCAGGCGACGGGCGAAGTGAGGGGATAGATGAAAGGGGAGAGGGAGAGAGAGAGAGAGGGAGGAGGGTTATGTTGAACATTGCATAAACATGAGGGACACGCAAAGTTTCCAAGCCGTGTAGAGTGCTCCAGCTCGTTTACTTTGAGCTTGTGGTTAAAATAAATCTTGAGGTCAAACTTCAGGCCCATCCACTCAAGCGTGGGTCAGTGTTAAATTATTCACCATGTCTGGAAAGGGGAGGGGGGTGCCAGATACTCACTGGAGAGCGGTATTGAGTGTAAAATGTGTACACACCATCCATTTTCAGCCTGGCTAGAGACTCAGACACTTGTTTATTTAAATCAGAATCTGACTGACTGAGACCCGGCCTCGTGGATGTTGTGAAAAACACGAAATAGAATAACATGTTTTAGTCTCACTGCTTCATGATTCCCTCATAAGTTGCATCCCAAATGGTACCCTATTTCCTATATAGTGCATTACTTTTGGCAAGACCCCCTATGGGTCCTGGTCAAAAGTAGTGCACTATATTATAAGGGGAAATAATGCATTTTGGGAGCAACCATAGACATTAGTCAAGATGCCCTGAGCTTGAGATGAACTTTGATCTCATTATCTGAGTGATCAATTAGTTAATATTAATACTGAATATTTCCTGTCTTTGGTTGACATGGGGCTTACAAGGCTACCAATGGCCACTGCGGTGTTACTTGGATTTATGTTTTTAGCGTAGACTGGTAGAGCCAGAAGAGGACTTTTTCCTAGCCGCTGTGCTTCTGCCTCCGCATTGCTTGCTCTTTGGGATTTTAGGCTGTGCATCTCTGAAGCACTTTTTTTATTTTTTTTTATTTGACCTTTATTTAACCAGGTAGGCAAGTTGAGAACAAGTTCTCATTTACAATTGCGACCTGGCCAAGATAAAGATAAAAAGTTGCCACTTTGTGGCAACTACTGATTTAAAAAAGACTTCATCGTGAATTAGACTTGAAATGTCAGTACACTACAGTGTGTACAGTGCAAGTATTCAGACCCCTTGACTTTTCCCACATTTTGTTACGTTACAACATTATTACTAAATGTATTAAATTGTTTTTTTCCCTCATCAATCTACCCACAATACCCAACCATGACAAAGCAAAAACAGGCCTTTAGAAATTTTTGCAAATGTATTAAAAATACTAAACTGAAATATTACATTTACATAAGTATTCAGACCCTTTAATCAGTACTTTGTTGAAGCACCTTTTGCAGGTTGGATGGGGAGCATCGCAGCACAGATACTTTCAGGTCTCTCCAGAGATGTTTGATCATGTTCAAGTCCAAGCTTTGGCTGGGCCACTCAGGACATTCAGCGACTTGTCCTGAAGCCACTCATGCGTTATCTTGGCTGTGTGCTTAGTGTCGTTGACCTGTTGGTAGATTAACCTTAACCCCCGTCTGAGGTCCTGAGCGCTCTGGAGCAGGTTTTCATCAAGGATCTCTCTGTACTTTGCGCCGTTCATCTTTCCCTCGATCCTGATTAGTCTCCCAGTTTCTACCACTGAAAAACATCCCCACAGCATGATTCTGCCACCACCATGCTTCACCGTAGGGATGGTGACAGGTTTCATCCAGACGTGACGCTTGGCATTCAAGCCAAAGACTTCAATCTTGGTTTCATCAGACCAGATAATCTTATTTCTCATGGTCTGAGAGAGCTGTCATTTGCCTTTTACTGAGGAGTGGCGTCCGCCTGGGCTACCATAAAGGCCACATTGGTGGAGTTCTGCAGAGATGGTTGTCCTTCTGGAAGTTTCTCCCATCTCCACAAAGGAGCTCTGGAGCACTGTCAGAGTGACCATCAGGTTCTTGGTCACCTCCCTGACCAAGGCCCTTCACCCCCGATTGCTCAGTTTGGGGTAGCCAGCTCTATGAAGAGTCTTGGTGGTTCCAAACTTCTTCAATGTAGTAATGATGGAGGCCACTGTGTTCCCTTTCCCAGATCTGTGCCTCGACACAATCTTGTCTCGGGGCTCTACGGACAATTCCTTCGACCTCATGGCTTGATTTTTGCTCTGACATGCACTGTCAACTGTGGGACCTTATATAGACAGGTGGATGCCTTTCCAAATCATGTCCAATCAATTGAATTTACCACAAGTGGACTCAAATCATGTTGTAGAAACATCTCAAGGATGATACATTGAAATGTGATGCACCTGAGCTCAATTTCAAGACTCATAGTAAAGGGTCTGAATAATTATGTAAATAAGGTATTTCTGTTTATTTTATTTTATACACTTGCAAAAATGTCTAAAAACCTGTTGTTTTTGTCATTACGGGGTATTGTGTGTAGATTGATGAGGAAAATGTTTTTTAATCAATTTTAGAATAAGGCTGTAACATAAAAAAAAATGTGGGAAAAAATCAAGGGGTCTGAATACTTTCCAAATGCTCTGTATATATTAATGACAAATTCAACAACACCAGCATGTGAGCATTGCTTACCATAAACCATCTATAAGGCAGGAGGGTTGTCAATTGATTTAAATTCAGTCATTTCAGTAAGTAAATTCAAATTCAAAAAAAAAAAAAAAAAATTCATACAGACAGATTGAGGAGCATTGTAATTGTAATTTCTGTTTACTCCTGAATTTACTAAACTGAAGTGTAATTGACCCAAACCATTCTATTGAGTTTTAACTGTGAGAATATCCAATATTTAAGATTTAACATTTGACTCAGGACTTCACATTACCATACTGTACAGTAGGTCAACTATACAAGTACTGTATAATATGGGCACAGGGAGCAATATGTACAGTATATTAATATACAAATACATGAGTATCTATTGTACCACATAGGGGAGGTCATGTATGGCTCAGAGAAGATATATCCCATTCCAATAGTGAACGGAGTCCCAGTGCTCCTCTGGTCCCTCCCAGTCCATGCATTACACACCCTCCTTATTAATTAATCCCAACCAGGAGTAAATTTCAATCACCAACCCTGACATGCTCACTACATTTCTCCCATTGCTCCATTCTTCTCCGTTTCTCTTTTTTCTCCCTCTCGTTTTCTCCATTCCAAGGCATTTCTAGGGTTAACATGCTAATTCGGCTTCATGAGGTCTGACGGAGCCCACTCTCCAACACTTACATCTGTTCAACAATTATTAGACCGATTTTGTCATAAAAAATTCAACACCTCTGAGTGTCGCACCAGTGAAACCTGAAAATTTATGCAGCGAATGGAATAGTTGATTTCTCAAAGGAACAGGGGAAGGGCTAAAAACACAGATTTACTTTAAGATTCTCCAATTAAGCATGGAGGCGTAGTGGGCTGACTGTGTCTCGGGGTCAAACCAGTGGCCTGAGAATAGACTTCGGATCTCTCCGAATCATAAACCCAGTGGAGGTTCAGCGGAGTAGTTACTGTAGTGTGGGTAGTAGTGTGCTGCACACTACTGTAAGGACTACAGAGCACCTCCCAGACCTGGCGCCAAGATAAAGTGACTAATGGGGCAGTTGAAATCGGCGAGGGGGCTACATTTTGGAGGGTTCTTGAATTGGAATTATATTGAATTCTGCTAATAATCATGCTATGCCACAATAAAAAGTTCAAATGCAGAGACGCTGAGATCATTGAGTGCTTTTGAAATCTGCTGCCTATCTCTGCTGCGCTGTATCAGCACAATGGACAGCGCTGTACAGCTAGGCCATTTTGGTAATGAATATACAAGATAGATAGAATTCACCTATCACAAACAGCCTATGTAAATTTGGCTGTAAACACAGCTGTCTTTCCAAAATAATGCAAACTAAATGCTGAAAGTAGTTGCCTAGGTATTCATGCATGCAAACAAAAATACTGAATAACAGTTTAGAATAGAATACCGACACAACTGTGAATGAGGACGTGAACAGAACAAAACAGTGGCACCAAGTAGTAGGCCTAGTAAACAAAATATAATATTGATAAAGGCATGACACAATCTATATTTAGGCTAGTTACATTAACAGTAAACAAACACAACAAATAAAAGTCGAATGTAGATCCAAATAACCTAAACATAGCCTACAGCCTACCACAGTGAGATGCAGCCATGCACAGCTGTCTCGCCAAATAAATAGGCCTGTACAGGCCCTCTTCAAAGATGGAATATCATACCGGTCACTCATGAGTTCAGCAACACGTTGTGGTATGGCACAACACACTTCTGTGAATCAAATTTGACCCTTGTAATCAATTAGGTAATGCCAGCCTACCATAAACATGTTTCCAATACGTACAGTTCCATTTATAGTAATGAAAACCAAGAAGCTACAAAGAAAACCATAATAGAATGTAGCCTAAATATTTCTATAATGAGCCATGCCAATATGTAGCAATACCCAGGGGCGTCATTTGGGTCAGTGCATTGAAATTATACTGAATTCTGCTTATATCACGCTATACCACAATAACCATAAAAGTACCCCCAAAAAAATGCTTTAAAACAAGAAGTGACAGGTTCAATGGCACGAAATCTCTCTGCGCCCTATCAGCACCATGGACAGCGCCCTGAACACTAAAGCAAGATTTTGATTTTAAAAAACAACCAGCTAGACTGTTCCAATCGTACCTTTTCATAAGAGTTGTAGCTTCCTTGATTTAGTTGAGCTTTCCTCGGGCGTAGCATGCTTCTTCTGTGCTGACTGAACATGTTTGTCAAGGTGGAAAATGAGTTCTCGCATGTAGCTGTGGACACCCCAAAAGTCAGTCCATGTTTCAGTTTAGTAAGCACGGTAGACATAGCGGAGAGAGGCCCAGAGAATCGTTCCGAATACTTCAGGTTTAGACCTTACCGTGAAATGCTTACTTATGAGCCCTTAACCAACAATGCAGTTTTAAGAAAATAGAGTTAAGAAAATATTTACTAATAAACTAAATAGCAGTCTTCCAGTTAGAATACCTAGCTTGGGTGAAGGAATTGTCTGCGTTAGCTTTGGACCCAAAACAGAACATTTGACATGGGAAACTAAATGCTGCAGCTGCAGTAACCGAGTATTTACAGCCACTCTCGTTCTATGAAACAGTTGCTATTAAATGAACCTTTTTGGACAGAAAACCTGCAGCTAGGGTAGGATTCTAGGCTAACCCTGGCTGGCTCATCTGTTCCAAGATCATCAGGAACAGTTGGAGGTGGAGGCTGCTGTGTGGAGACATTATCCTGGCGGCGCTTGTGGAACGGGTGGTAGGCTCTGCGCATGGAGCTAACTGGAGCTCGGCAGCATCATCACGGCTGGGCTTGGCAGAGGCCTCGTGGTTTGATGCTGCTGCTGTTCATCACTCTCCGTCTAGCTTGTTTGGGTACCTTGGCAAAGCCAATTTCTGTCATCCATCATGGCAGATTAGCTGGTTTGAGCCCGCCTGACCTCTCTGACTGACCCTGAGCCTGCCTGCCGTGCTGTACCTTTGCTCCACCTCTGGATTACTGAACCCTGCCTGTCCTTGACCCTGAGTCCACCTGCCGTCCTGTACGTCTGCATTACCCAGGCCTTGACCTGTCTTTGTCTGCCCTGTTTGCTACAATAAACAGTGTTACTTTGACAGTCTGCATCTGGGTCTTACCTTGATCCCTGATATTACGAACTGGCCATGACTGACCCAGCAGACTTGGACCAGCTCCGCAAAGCCATCTCCTCCCAGGGAGCCACCATTGGTAGGCACGAGGAGTTGCTTCGCGGCATAATGGAGGTGTTCCGGGCCACGGCCGATCGTCATGACCAAGCATTGGACATGTTGCAGGAGCAAGTCCGTGGGTTGCCTACTAGGCATCCGACCACAACAGTAACCCCGCTTACCTTCCCCGGAGCGCTCTGATGGAGATTCCAGAACCTTCCGAGCCTTTCTTTCCCAGTGCTCCCTCATTTTCGAGCTGCAGCCTTCTTCGATCCACTCTTCTTCTTCTTCGATCCACTCTTCTTCTCCCCTTACTCACCCCCCTCTCTATCCCACCCTGCTGTGGGGCGACCAGCCCAAGTCTCTCCAGGTACTCATCGACTCGGGGGCCGATGTGAGTCTCATGGACGTTACCCTGGCGTCCGAGCTGGACATCGCCACTCAACCCCTCTCCATTCCCATGGATGTTAGAGCGACACAATCCATCCATTTTTTAAAAACCTTTATTTAACTAGTCAGATAAGAACAAATTCTTATTTTCATTGACTTGTGCCATCGTGGGCTGGTGCCCGTCCTACCACACTCACTGCCTGAAGTCAGCTCTGCCTGCCCTGGGACGTCTTCCTGGGGGCTTGGAAATTGCCCCAGACCTCTCCGCCAGCTCCGCAGAGTATCAGGACTTCCGGGAGGGATTCAGTAAGGCCCGGGCCAATCCACTACTGCAGCACCGACCGGTATCCGAGAATGTCAAGTCTGAGGCACTGGCACGTCACTATAGGGCTGCGGTATACCCCCAGAAGCCGAGAACTGTCCCCCCCGCTCCAAGGTCATCAGCACCTCTGCTGTTTTTCCTCTGTTGCCCTGTACCCTCTGTATTCTTCCTGCCTTTTCTGTGTCAGAGTCAAAACCATGTCTGACTGCCCCTTTCCTTCTGTTTCTAGACCCATCCCTCCCCCCGTGTCATCGAGGGCAACCCAGTGTACACGGTGACACGCCTCCTGAGGGTTCGACCATGGGGCAGGGGTTTCCAGTACCTGGTTGACTGGGAGGGTTATTACCCGCTAAAGACATCTTGGACCCGGCCCTCATTGCCGACTTTCACCGTTGGCACCCCAGTCAACCAGGTATCCGCCCAGGTGGAACACAAGGTGGTGTCCTTAGAGGGGGGGTGGGTACTGTCACACCCTGATCTGTTTCACCTGTCCTTGTGCTTGTCTCCACCCCCTCCAGGTGTCGCCCATCTTCTCAATTATCCCCTGTGTATTTATACATGTGTTCTCTGTCTGTTTGTTGCCAGTTCATCTTGTTCGTTCAAGCTTACCAGCATTTTTCCTGTTTCGTTTCCCAGCCTCTCTTTGCTAGTCCTCCTGGTTTTGACCTTTGCTGTCCTGACCCTGTACCCGCCTGCTTGACCTCTCTGCCTGACCCTGAACCTGCCTGCCGTGCTGTACCTATGCTCCACCTCTGGATTATTGAACCCTGCCTGTCCTTGACCCTGAGTCCGCCTGCCATCCTATACATCTGCCTTACCCTGGATCTTTGACCCCTGCCTGCCTTGACCTGTTTTTGTCTGCATCCTGTTTGCTACAATAAACAGTGTTAGTTCGACAGTCTGCATCTGATTCTGACCTTGATCCCTGATAACTAAATGCTTGCATTTTTGGGGGAAAATAATGAAATCACCATGTGAAAGGTATGTGAATGTATGCATTGTGTTTCGGAGGGGTGCTTTCTATACTGTCCACCCCCCCCCCCCCCCCCTGCTGGAAAATACAGGCCTCATCGTCAACAATGCTACTGGGGCTTTACGGTGTCAATATTTTATCATGCCTGGACAATCTCATTAAGAACTACCATCATTTGAAATATGTGTGAAATAATGAAAATAAAATATAAAAGCAGTCTAATCTCACACCTATTGTAATTTCACCACCTTAATTGATTAATCTACTTTGTCATGTCCACGCTGGGCAACAGTGGGAGTACCTACAATGACAGATCTCTTTAATAAACTTGGCCCTCACACGTCAGGGTATACCATTCACAATTGCATTGGCTGGAACCATTTTAAAATCGGTTGGTAGCTCCTGTCTGTTTTAAGACCTACAGATGTAGGATCTTAATTTCAGCCGGTTTGCTACAGCAGGAAAATTAACCTACAGCAACAGGAAATGTGAACTATTATGCAGATTTAAATTCATGTAGTTTTTTTTGTGGGGGTTGATGCATTTTTCTTTAAGGCAAATCAAGTCTGATATTTTAAAGTGGAAACTTTAGAAGCCTTTTTAAACAAATTAAGATCCTACGTCTGTACAGTATGCCATGGCCACAAAGAGCAACCCTAAGCAAGACTTATTATTATATCAAAACAGACACAGGTTTTTGGAGTTGTTTAACCTGAACCTTGTATAAGACTGATTCATTTTAGATATAGGAAATAGGAAATACTCTGACCAGAATTAAATTGAAAGAGGTTGCAATTACTCAGATCAATCATTGCTTTATACATTACTTAGACCCATAACCTACACAATAGAACAAATTCAAAAATTGCTGTCCAATATTTGAATGTATATACTGTACGTGTGGCTACACATACACACGCTACTTCGTATGAGCATGTTGAAACAGCTTGATGTTACATTCATATGTTTTGTACACTTGGTGTATGTATACTGCAGTCGGAGAGTGCCTGTAGGCCTACATCCAATAATGGTGGGAGGATGTTGATGGGGATAATGAATATTTCCCTAGTCTTAATGAGAAGAAGCTCTTTAAGATGCAGAATGGCCAGAGAACTAGACCACTGTGTTATCTGTATGGCCACCTCCAGCCTTCGGGTAAGGGATATTCCCTATCTCTCTCTGTCCCTCTACCCCTCCATCCCTCCTCTCCCCTTGCTTGCCTCCATCCCCCTAGCTCCCTCCACCCTCCTCTCTTTTGTTTTTGCCATCCCTCCTTTACCTCTGGCTCCCTCCACCCTCCTCTCTCCTTGGTTTCCTCCATACCTCCATCCCTCCTTTAACTCTGGCTCCCTCCATCCTTCCATCCCTCCTCTCACTTTGGCTCCCTCCATCCCTCTTTCCCCCTGGCTCCAATCCCCCCTGACAGGCTGGAGGAATGACCCTGAGAATCACATTATGTATATTTCTTAGCAGCCCCCTGCATTTGCATGTAGAAGACAGTTAAAATAAGGCCATAAATCAGTCCGCAAACATATAAATGGATTCGAAGGAGATTGAAACCTTCGGCGAGTCTCTTGAGCAAATATTTCAAGCCCCGTCTGAGAGATATCCACTGTCATTAACTAGCAGAGCCTCTCTGACCACTCAGCTTGTATATTTCCTTCATTACATGACGGGAGAGGGGTTGTGGTGGTGGGGTGGGGTGGCTATACGACTGTCTGCTTCGATAAATCTACCTGCATATTCTGATATGTGCTGCTTTGCCACCAGCTAATGCTTTGCAGAAACAGTATCATTTGAAAAATGTCTCTGCAACTACCCGCATAAAATAGTGGGTGCCCAACTGAACGGAGGTTGATGAGTGGGAAATATTTAGCCTGCCTTGTATGCTTAGTATTAAAGCTATCAAATGTAAGATAATGGACATTCTGCATTTGTTTCCCCTGCAACAACAAAACAAATCGGAAAAGAAAAGGCAAAAGGAAATCCCTTCCATTGTTTTTACAATAGCAGAACAAATTGCATTGATTTGGCAACCCCTGTTTGAGAAGCACAATAACAGATAAGCCCCAAAAGATGACCAAAAAGATAAGCGGGAAGGGATTGCATTACACACACAACATCCAAAATCTATCTTGCATACGACTTACTAAAACTAAGTACTATGTACTAATCATACTACATAATATTTTGAATGTTTTGTTTAGTCAAAATGAATGCAGTAAGCAACAAATATCAACATACTGGTGATGAATTGAAACATGTTATGGTTCAAAGAAATTAGGTGGCAAACAAGTCAGGCTGCTCAGTTGATTGGTTGACGTACTGTAAATTGAAAAATGTTGTGACTAAAAATTTACAAAAATAAGAAATGATATTACCAAACAGTGGTGGAAAAAGTAGCAAATTGTCATACTTGAGTAAAAGTAAAAATATCTTAATAGAAAATGATTCAAATAAAATACCACTTGAGTTAAAGTCTAAAAGTATTTGGTTTAAAATGTACTTAAGAATCGAAAGTAAAAGTATAAATCATTTTAAATTCCTGATATTAAGCAAACCAGACGGCATGTTTTTCTTTTCTTTTTTTATGGGTAGCCAGGGGCACTCTCAGAGCTCATTTACAAACTAAGCATTTGTGTTTAGTGAGTCTGACAAATCAGAGGCATTAGGAATGACCAGGGATGTTCTCTTGACAAGTGTGTGAATTAGAAAATGCTCCTGTCCTGATAAGCATTCAAAATGTAACTAGTACTTTTGGGTGTCAGTGAAAATGTAAGGAGTGAAACGTATATATATTTTTTTAGGAATGTAGTGAAGTAAAAGTAAAAGTTGTAAAAAAGTATAAGTAGTACCACACTATCTTTCAGAGAACAAGTTAACTACTGACTTTCAGCATGCATATAGAGAAGGGCACTCAACTTGTACACCACTGACTCAGATGGAAATTCCTTATATTGGTGATTGGTTAATTGGTGATTGGTTATTTAAAATAAATGGATTATAAGATGATAGTTGGAGCTTTATCTTTAGATTTCAGTGCAGCCTTTGATGCTATTGATCATAAATTGTTATTGAAAAAGCTAACTTGCTATGGCTTTATATCACCTGCCATCACATGGTTGGAGAGTTATTTATCCAATAGAACCCAGAGAGTGTTATTTAATGGAAGCTTCTCTAACATCAGAAATGTACCATGTGGTGTCCCTCAAGGCAGTTGCCTTGTGCCGTTACTCTTCTATATTTTTACAAATGATTTACCACTGGTCTTAAACAAAGCTAGAATAACTATGTAAGCAGATGATACCACACTCTACATGTCAGCACCCAATGCCAGTGAGCTCACTGAAATTCTAAATAAGGTGTTACAGTCCGTATCAGAATGGGTGATTAAGAATAAACTGGTCTTAAATACATCTAAAACTAAAAGCATTGTATTTGGTTCAAATGGGGAGGGGTATGTCTGTTATAAAAAGCAGCATAGAAAGACCTAGAAAATCTGCAGCCGGCTCAAAACAGAGCAGCATGCCTTACCCTTAACTGCAAATACAGAATTAACATCAACAACATGCATGCCAGTGTTTGCTGGTTGAGGGTTGACAAGCAATTAACTGCTTCTCTTCTAGTTTTTATGAGAAATATTACTGTAACGAGAATTCCATATTGTCTGCATAATCAAGTAACATTCAGCTCAGACAGCCATACATACCCCACAAGACATTCCACCAGGGGTCTCCTCACAGTCCCCGAGTCCAAAACGAATTCACTGCAATGCACAGTTGTATACAAAGTCATGGAACTCCCTTCCATGCAATCATTACTCAAGCAAACAGCAAAATTACATTTTAAAAAACATATTAAAAGTAACTCATGGAACGGCGGGGACTGTGAGGGGACACACACACAAACACACCCAGAAACACCCAGAGTTACACAATATAATATAATGGTGCCGGATGAGATGGCTGCCGTTTTACAGGCTCCTAACCAATTGTGCTATTTTGTGTGTTTTCACGGTGTTTGTAACTGCATTGTTGGTTAAGGGCTTGTAAGTAAGCATTTCACAGTAAGGGTTACACCTGTTATATTCGGCACATTTGACAAATAAAAATGTATTTGATTTGGCAAGCTATATTGTTTTGCTTTTTTTTTACAGTATATCATAGTATTTTAAATTTGTGTGACTTTCCTTGTCTATCAGTCTATTAGTGTATTATTACTTGTATTATTACTTGGACCCCAGGAAGAGTATCTGCTGGTTCTGCAAAAGTTAATGGAGATCCAAATAAAGAAATGAATTACATAAATGAATACTAGACTCATCCATACTGAGAATGTCATCTAATGCACAATTGCATTGATTCCCACCATTCATACATTTTGGTAGAGTGCGTCACCTTCTCTGATTATCAACTGTTGTCAATGTGGGTGATGATTCTCTTCTTCAATAGTGTGCAGCGGATTCTACTAGATTAACATCCTGGCATTTAAAGCACTTTTTTTTAATGTCTTATGCTACAGATTTAGGATCTTAATTTGAACCAGTTTGCTACAGCAGGACAAAAAATCCGGCAGCAACAGGAAATGTAAATTATGATATGTATTATATATGCATTATAATGAATGGATTTTTTTGTTAGGGCAAGTCAAGAAGCCTTTATAAACCTTGAATACACGACACATTTGCATTTGATGCTGTGCAGAAAAATTATCCGCAGCAAAAGAGTGATCAAATTAAAAACTTGTGTAAAACGTTCTATTTTTGCATACCCAAAATGCTTACTATTAAGAAAGCAAGTACTGGTATTCGGACATGACCAATGTCAACTATGTGAACGGTGGAGGAAAAAGTCAGAATAAAGCAAAAAACTCACAAGAACAGGTGTGTGGAGCAAGCAGAGCAAGGCAGATGGAAAAGACGGGACAAGCAGAGCAGTGACTGTATGCTAGTAGGATAGTCTATATCTCCAGTCATCTTCGCTGATAACGATGTTGCGCTTCCATAAGTGGAGAATTTGGTCTAATTTAGCATGTATGGCAAAGCCTCAACCCTTAGCTACCTCTTTCAATTCAAACGAGCTTTAAAAAAAAAGAATAATAACAAAAAATGTTATTGTTTTGTTCGACTACAGCGCCAGCGACAAAACACAGAAATAGAGACAAGTTCTAATTGAGCGAAGCGACAACCCGCTCGCCAAAAATAAATCACACACACCCCTCATACACTCGCCCTTGGTGAGTTTAGGCCATAAAGACCCAAGAAGACCAATGCAGATGGACATAGACAGACTGGCTTCCCCGAGCATCATCCACGTCCACAAAATCAAGACAGTGTGGCAATTTGATGAATTAAAGTAAACATCTTGGAGGGTTAATCAGAGCAAAAACTGAATGCATCCCAAATAGCACCCTATTCACTATTTATTGCACTACTTTTGAGCAGGGCCAATAGGGTGCCATTTGGGACTCACACGATGTCTGTTGTGTCTGTGTAGTCAGAGAGGGCAGAGAGGGCACCACTCACCCAGATAGAGACCCTGAACAAGGGCAGCTCAGCCTTGATTCAGAGTGACCAGGGTTTAATCAAATTAGGGTTTTATGCTAAACTAATTTATTTGAGGAGATTGAGGGGACCTCTAGTATGTTGGGTGGAGAGACAAAGACCGCATAGAAGTGAAGGAGGAGAGAGAGAGAGAGAGAGAGAGAGAGAGAGAGAGAGAGAGAGAGAGAGAGAGAGAGAGAGAGAAATAACACATATCACGGTTATGGCCACGTAATGATTGAAGTTTTCTATTATTATTTTCACTGTGTTAGTAAATGAGAATGACCAAGGTCTTTGGGAACTATCTGATGGGAATATTAATCTGGTTTCCTTCACAACAAATCTTGGACTGAACTAACTTTCTGTTTGTTCTCAATTGGCTTTTTGAATTTGCATTTCAGGGAACAATTTGCCCAAAGACCAGATCAGTTGTAAAAGACCCAATAGAAGACAAACCAACCCAGGCTGTGTTCTTACTCAGCAACACAGATGCCTCCTCTGTCGCTAAACAGCCACACAACATGCTTTTGCCGGCGTGTTCGAATACAGAGGCCCTCCTTCAAGTCAACGCAGACCATCAACCTGTGAAGTACAGATGTTGTAGAACATCTGAGTCTGCTAAAGGATGGCATGTCCAGTCAAAGATCCAGCGTAGCCTCGGTTGGCCCAACACCTGCCTCTGCAGATGGTCCTACTGCCTTAGGTTCCGTCTCAGTGCATCCATTGACACATTTAGGCGCCGTAGTTGTTGTTGTTTTTTAAAGTCGCTCAAAGACACCCTTTGCAGTATACATTGTCAAAGACACATATGGCTTTCCCACAGGAACAGAAGGACAGCTCCTTGACATGATACTGTATAGGTACACAAATGTAGTGTACGGAGATAGCGATCTTTGAAATCTGTGGGAAACTATTGCTTGTTAAAAAAAAAATAGACTACATCTATGTTCAATTTCAAGTTTCAAATCTATTCCTGTTTATGAAGATTGTTCATACAAACTTGACAAGGTGAATGTACAATAGAGGGACACTCGTTAAAAAAAAAAAAATCAGCTTTAAATGATTCTCCTTCTTTATACAGTATGTATTTTCACACGCTTACTCAATGATCAAATGGGGTTATGGGTCACCAGAGCAGAAGAGGTCACCAGAGCAGAATGCCCCAAACTGAGATCACAAAGTTCACAAAACAAACAGATTTCCCATCCCGTCATTTTTGAGTGTGTCTGGTGATTTTGTGATGGGGAATGGACTGATATAGGATAATATGAGTGTTTATCAGTGGGTGTAAAACCCCAAACTGACACTGTGTTTACCCATGTAGAGTAGTAATTTGGAGGACCATTTTGAGCGGGTGTAAGAGCACTGAATAACGGCGAACAAGTTACCCAATAGCTCATCCCTAAAATGTTAACAAGTCAAATGGACTAGTTTAGCACCCATGCATCCAGCTGCATGGATGCTAAACTTACAGTGCAGTGCTGCCCAACTGAGTAGAAATGTTTTTAAAAAGGCACTCGTCTCTGTACGCCTTATTGTGATCCCATCTAATGGAGCATATTGAACACTTAGGTTTGGGCATCGTTTTAGGGGACGCTTTCCAAAAAATATTTGGGCAATGTGTAAATGCCTGGATAGTGCCCAATATCTATGTCAAGCTCAAATAATCCATTTTTACACACTTTAGGCATGTGCTTAACGACATGGCATTAAAACCATCCTGTTACAGCAAATCAGTGTCAAATATCACTTTTGTGGGACTTAAATGAATCTGTATTATTTTGAGGTCTAGTAGTTCTTATGTGCGAGAAAGAAAAAAAACTATTAAAAAAAGAATAACGACGTCAATATTATTTCATCCTTGTTAAATGTTAACCTCCCTTTCCCTCCTTTCGTTTTAAGCCATGCTTCCAAGAAGAGGAAAGAAGTCATTTGTCTTCCGAGCTCATGAGTTCCTGTTGACTATTTTATGATTTCCGTGCCTGCTTCTCAAATGAAGAAAATAAATGAAAACACATTACTCTTTCATTAATATCAAAGGAAAGGGAGCGACACATTATCGTCGTGTAAATACAGAAATCACGCTGCTAGCTGTGTGTTTTATTTATGAGAGTGGACTCGTAATCACATCACATTAAAATGTGGAGGGAGGCAGTTGGGTCAGACTGAGGCAGTTTGAGGCTGTTGATGGGTGGAAGGAATCAGAGGATGATCCAAAGGCATTTTGGACATTATGGCCACATCTAAAATGGCATCCTATTCTCTACATAGGGCACAACTTTTGATCAGAGCCCTATAAGTCCATAGTACTCTGGTCAAAAGTAGTGCACTTCATAGGAAATAGGGTGCCATTTGGGGTGCATCCCATGAACGATCTTCGAGGCCTAGCGGTTGTTTTGTCAGCTTGATTAGCCTTAACGCTATTGTTTTAGCACAGGAACTTCTGCCCGTCACAGATATCAGGATATCCTCCGCTTTAGCTGCTGACAACCTGTCATGGAGAAAGGGATTGGCTCCAATAGTCCTACAGTACAGGATTATACCAACAGCTAATATATCCCTCATTATTGTCCTGGCCTTTGTTATGTTTAAGTAGATGTGTGGGGATCTGATGGCTAAAGAAGGAAACAGTACGATGACAAACACTCGACTGGTGAGAGTTCAATGTGTTTGACCAGTACCGTACGGTTAATGGGGAGGTTTTGTGGAGGAGATGGGATGTGGAGCTCTTTAAATGGGGAAATCTGTTTTTGTTGATCTCGTCTTTGGCATCACGCCAGGAGATAATTCTTCTTGGTACAGAGCCATCTTTACATTTGAGCTTATTTCATCATCATGCAAACACGTGTGCTGTGTCTCCAAGGACTCTTTGGGCATACAAAAGGATTTATATTTGACTTTCCAACGTGAAAAAACATGGTATTTAATGACTTTGGTTGGAAAAACGGACCCATCCTGGAATGGGATATGGACAACCTTTTAAATGAGTGGAGTAAATATAATTTGAAGTGAGAGATGGGATATAAATCTCTGGGCAATGTTAAGGTCTGAGGATTCTCAAGATAAAGATGCAAATATGTTTTAAAACAAGTCCTATTTGGGGTAACGACTGCAATCATATCACTGTCAATTATACTTGTCTTTTTTTTTTTAAATCTACATTTTACTGCACAGCGAATAATAATATACTCATAGGCCGGTGGAGTTTGTATGGTTAAGGTTATATAATTGTCCCAGATTTAAATGTCATGTCTTAACTATGTGATTGATTCATGGAATAAGGAATAAAGAGTTAATAGTGCAAATAAGTACCTTCTAAGACATGCAAATAAGGGCGGTTGCGAATGGAATTTTTACAATATCAAGCCTTGTTAGCGAGTGAGTAGCAAACACTGAGGACAATCAAGACATCTTGTCACTTTCTTTTTTTTATCTTGTATCTCCTTGTGAAGAAAAAGCACTTTGAATCTTCTAGTTTCACTTCATTTACATAACAAAGCCCACAAGAATAAGGTAGATGTGATGAACCACCCTCCACCACTCTCCTAAATACCCATCAAAATGCCTAAAATACACACACTCTCTGACAGATACACACACACACACTTACAACACACACACACCTGCA
This sequence comes from Oncorhynchus kisutch, assembly GCF_002021735.2. Taxonomy (NCBI): domain Eukaryota; kingdom Metazoa; phylum Chordata; class Actinopteri; order Salmoniformes; family Salmonidae; genus Oncorhynchus; species Oncorhynchus kisutch. The sequence continues at coordinate 21,673,007 of NC_034180.2, read as the reverse complement.
CACACATGTGCACGCTTGCTACACACATATACACACACCATTTTTTTTTTGTGTAAATCTTTCCATAAAAGTATCTGACAACCAAAACCCAAAGATCTCTCCAATCCCAGTCTCTCACCACGGCTACACAGGCAGCTAAATAAATTGAAAGCGTTAAAAAAAATATCCTCACTCTCACCAACTACAATCCCTATGCACTGTCACCTACATCTACCTCTCTACCCCCCCCTCCCCTCTAACACAGCTCCTCTCTTGGAAAGAAAGAGGATGAAATGACATTATGCATATGAAAATGTCCAGAAAGATGTTTGATTTATGTATGCATTAGATGCAAATTCTATTACAGGACACAAGGCGGTTGCGAGATTTCTCTCGGAACACTTGGCTGCCCTGATCAAACCCCATCTCATTAATTCCGACAAGGGGAGAAAGATAGAGGGAGAATTGGAGGAAATTTAAAACCCGGACATAGATTTAACAAAAAAAAAGGAGGGAGTAAATTGCATTCTACCCTCTGAGGCCACAGCAGAGCGCCTGGAGGATGTTCTGACCACGCTCTACGCATGTGTCCAACCAACTAGCAGAATCAGAAACAAAACAGGCAATATTTGGACAACAGAGCAAGACTGAAATGGAAACATCGGTGCTTTGGTTTCACTAAAAATACAGTACTTTAAACTTGCGAATACTTGTATGTCACGTATATCATAAATGCATTTATTGTATGAATAGAGGTACAAATGGTAGCCAAAAATACAGGTGATGTATTTTGATCATTTTCCAAGCTAGCGATATCCCCAACAATGCCATTCTATATCTCTTGCATAATACATTTGTAAACCCATTCTGTCAAAAAGGGAGGTGACAACGCTGGAGAGAGAGTCACATAATGAATATTCTGTATATTGTTTCCAACACAGCAGAGAGGATTCCCATTATATTCCACCTGCTACCACTCGCTGAGAAACGGGAAAACATCAATATTTGCTCTCAATTGATCAAGACTATTTGGGACCATTAAAGGTGACAGACTGAGTGATGTGTGACAAATAGAACAGAAGGAATCACGGGGAGCTTTCTTTCCATCTAAAATATTAATTGAAGGCCACCTTTTATTTTTGGTGTAGCTCTGTATGTGCGAGCATGCATGCGTGTGTATTGATGTGAGCCTTGCCAGCTCTGGTGGTGGGGATAGCGGTGGACGATACTAGCTAGCTATAGTGGTTTTGTAAAGCAGTGTCCTGGTGTCCCGGGCTACTACTCAGCTTCTTGCTCCCTCCTCGCTCCTCTGTTATCCCATCACCTCCTCCTGTAGCCTCTATGATTGAGGTCAGGGAGGGAATTCTTTACTGGCCTAACTAATGTGATTGCATCAGAGCAATACTCTTAAACTACATCAGGCCCTGATCTGCATACTAATTGGCCACACTGTCCTTGACACTGACCTTGAAGAGGCCCTCATTTCCTAAGGGGGATGGTGGATTGAGGGGCGGAGGGGTGGCCGGGCAGGGGGGGGGGGGGGGGGAGAAATACGCCGTCTGTCCGCTGCACACATTGCCATGCAAAGACGCCTTTGCTCTGCATAACCTTCTACCCGGCTGCATGCAGCCCCCTCTCTATCACCCTCTCTATGCATCAATGCAAATTATAACAATGGCCAGGGCTTTATTCCCAGGGTAAGCCTGTGTGACCTTCTGTGACTAGGAGCAGCATAGACAAAAGGCCATTTCTCTCTGACTGCACACATGGGTTGCATCCCAAATGTTACCATATTCCTTATTTAGTGCACTAATTCTGAGCAGGGCCCATCGGGCCCATAGGGCTCTGGTCAAAGTTAGTGCACTATATGAGGACTGGATAGCATTTGGGATGCAGCCATGGACACAGTCTAACCATTCTCCATCCTCGGTGCCTGCTGCTTATGAACCAGGGGATGGGGGGGGGGGGGTGTAGGGGAGCAGGGGGAAGCTACAAAAAGACAATTTAAAAATAAGATACAGAAAATGAAATGCAGAGTAGTAGAAGCATGTGCTTGTGACACCGCCACATTCAGTCGTTGGAGATTTTTGGAGAATGATGAGAACGGTGTTTGTTAAGGACATGCAACACTTTCTGATAGACTGTGGAAATCATTAAATCATTTGTTGACATTGACTGAAAATTATAATCTACCCAAAAATGTAAATATCAACGTTGAGAGTGATATAGTTTTTCAATCTGCATTTCTTTGTCTGCAAGACATTTCAAAAAATATAAAAGCAGAAATCACCGTTGGTATTGTGTTGTCTTCTGCACTGTGTATTTGTGTTGAATTAGATTAACCATACATCAATATGTACCTATGGTACAGTATATAAGCACATGACAGCCTGTGCTTATATAACTATTTTGCCTAAAACATTGTAGTGTTTTCCTACAATGGTTAAACTCAAGGAAAACCCTTCAGAATCAATCCCTAACATGTTAAATTGTCAGTGCCTGTTAAGATGCACGTCGGGCCCACCTCCACTAAGTAGCTGTCACAACTGCTGCCCAACATGGACTAAATATCACATTTATTTTACACTGCGTATTTTACACTGTCAGAGGATATGCTTAACCTTTTCCTCTCTGTGGCTCTGCTGAGGTGAAAAACTATATCATGTTATTACAGTTATAAATATCAAAGGAATCACAACATTTTACTTAGCTTGATCCCTTTTCAAATCTCTGGGGAGCGTACAGGTCATTGACAATCACAACATTTTAAGCAGATTTGTCCCTGTAGGTATGTATTTGCACCTACAAATGGTAATACATGGAATTTGAACTTGGTATTTGTGGTTGTATGTATTCTAATTGAATGTTTTTCATGATTTAGAGAAACTAGATCAATGATAACATCCCCATGGTTATCAGTGTATAACGGACTGTTAAAAAGCGTATATATGTTCAGTTTTAAAGCCTATATATTTGGGACAACTCCTGAGACATTTACTGGAGTAGAAACAGGTTAGGAACAGATCAACATTTACCGGGGTGAGGGGCTGGTCCAACTCAAGAAGTCATAAAAAATAAATACACCCCCCCTCTCCAATGTAAAAATATTTTTACACGACCTTCCCCTTGTACTGTAAAATAATTGAAGACCCTCACCCTCATTGAATTAACTCAAAACGATGTTTACCACCACAAATACCAATAACTGTAGCGACCCTGTGTTTATAAACGTGGATATCGACTTTGCCAGTTCAGCATGCTTTTATGACACAGTTGATGCCATGCACAGACGAGCTCACTCTCCCTGCCTGTTTAATTTACATTACGATCAGAGCCGGCTGCAGACAATGATCAGCTAGGGAGAATCAGATTTGAAACATTTTGGTGCCATATTTATAATTATAGAAAATATACGCAACGAATTTACAAACCAACAGGTTTCTGTGCCGATGCACCACACAACCAATAACACAACGGGCACTTCAATATCATGGTTTGCATTTTCAACACCACAATAAATAGACTACGTCAATCTGGACAAACAGAAAACACATCCCTCTCTACCTTGTAGGTGTATCCAGTATCGAAGGCTTGGCTTGACAACCTCTGAATGTCATTAAACTTTTTGGTGTTTTGAAACAGATGTCTCTTTCCATTTCTAAATTGGTCCGCTACACAGTTTGGATTGATTGATTTTATTTGTCAGTAAAAAAGAAAAGACATACTGTTTATACCACAAATCCTTTTTAAATGGACTTATTTCCATTGTGGCCCCTATGTTTTACAGTACTACATATACAATACATAGATACAGACACATTACAGAGATAGAGAGAAAAGGCTTAACCTACAGATGAGTATGAGGGTGGAGTTTAAGTACAATTCTTACATGCTTGTTTAGCTGGTAGCTTATTCTTTAGAAGTTTGGGGCTGTTGGTGAACCACGGTGTGCAGGCATAATCAAAATCAAAATGACATTGGACAAGCGCAGGTTCCCATCCAATTGGTGAGAGATTTTCATGGGAATATTCTAAAACAGTATGCCATTTCGATTTTCATGGCAATGCTCTAAAACAGTATGCCACTTCAGTCTTCTTTAGGGAAGTTTGACGCCGGGCAACAGGAGAGGGAAGATTTTAATGTACCGGACATTTGGGAAATTTTACGGACATCCATATGCATTCAGATCCATCCTGGGGCTGCCAGCTCCATCAATAAACGAGGGATGTTGGCCAATAGCCACATTTACGTGTCCTGAAAGACAACTTATAATAAGTTACAAAAACACTTTCCTGTGTTTTGATATGTAGCATATGCAAAACTTTATAGCCAATGTTTTTGAGGGGGGGGGGGGACAAATAATATTTGTCCACCTTATGATTCAGTTGCCAGAGATTTTACCACTAAATGTATCTGGGCATTGCTTGCAAAGGCCTATAGTCTTAGGTGTCCACGGTATGATATTAATATTTTCAGAAATACACTACCGGTCAAAAGTATTCGAACACCTACTCATTCAAGGTTTTTTCTTTAAAAAAATAACTATTTTCTACATTATAAAATAATAGTGAAAACATTGAAACTGTGAAACAACACCTATGGAATCATGTAGTAACCAAAAAGTGTTAAAATATTTTCTATTTGAGATTGTTCAAATAGCCACCCTTTGCCTTGATGACAGCTTTGCACACTCTTGACATTCTCTCAACCAGCTTGATGAGGAATGCTTTTCCAACAGTTGTGAAAGAGTTCTCACAAATGCTGAGCACTTGTTGGCTGCTTTTCCTCAAGTCTGTGGGCCGACTCATCCCAAACAATCTCAATTTGGTTGAGGTCGGTGGATTGTTGATGCCAGGTCATCTGATGGAGCACTCCATCACACTCCTTGGTCAAATAGCCCTTACACAGCCTGGATGTGTGTTGGGTCATTGTCCTGAAGAAAAACAAATGATAGTCCCACTAAGTGCAAACCAGATGGGATGGTGTATCGCTGCAGAATACTGTGGTAGCCATGCTGGTTAAGTGTGCCTTGAATTCTAAATAAATCATAGACATTGTCACCAGCAAAGCACCCCCATACCATAACACCTCCTCTTCCATGCTTTGCGGTGGGAAATACACATACGGATATCCTCCATTCACCCACACCACGTCTCACAAAGACACAGCGGTTGGGACCAAAAAATCACCAATTTGGACTCTAGACCAAAGGACACATTTCCACCAGTCTAATGTCCATTGCTCGTGCTTCTTGGCCCAAGCAAGTCTCTTCTTATTATTGGTGTCCTTTAGTAGTGGTTCACAGTAGTGGAATCACAGTAGTGATTCACAGTCTCTTCTGAACAGTCAATATTGAGATGTGTCTGTTACTTGAACTCTGCGAAGTATGTATTTGGGCTACAATTTCTGAGGCTTTTAACTAATGAACTTATCCTCTGCAGAAGAGGTAACTCTGGGTCTTCCATTCCTATGGTGGTCCTATTGAGAGCTAGTTTCATCATTGCGCTTGATGGTTCTTGCGACTGCACTTGAAGAAACTTTCAAAGTTCTTGAAATGTTCTGTATTGACTGACGTTCATGTCTGAATGTAATGATGGTCTAACGTTTCTCTTAGCTAATTGGAGCTGTTCTTGCCATAATATGGACCTGGTCTTTTACTACATAGGACTATCTTCTGTATACCCCCTACCTTTTCACAACACAACTGATTGGCTCAAACGCATTAAGAAGGAAAGAAATACCACAAATTAATGCCGGCGGTATGCTATGACACCGACATTCATTTCTTTATGTCAGAAGGCTACTCCGTCTGCTATACAGATGTAGACTTACAGAAGGAGGGTAATTCGTTCATTTTTTATCTGAGTATTTTCTATAAAGATAAGCATTATATTATTGGATTATAGGAATAACTATGGTAGGCCTGAAACTTCCTCACCTCATGTCCAACTGTCGAAGTCAGTTGGAGAACCGGGGTCGCACAGCCTTCATGTCATAGGCCTGCAGTAACTAAAGATGAATAATAGCCACACCAAACCTTCACAAATGTTTCTAAACTGTATTAGGGTAATATCAAATGTAAGTCAAGTCATTGTTTATAGGGAAAATACGAGCAGAAGCGAGAATGTAAACCAGGGAAAAAAACGCACTACGCTCCCCTGTGACCCCCCCAAGAAACATACAACCCTCCCCTATTTTGGACCACCCCGCCCTGTCAGTAAATGTTGATCTGTCCCTTATCGCAAACAGGTGCATTCTCTTTACCGGTGAGTCCCCACCACGGTGCTGCAGTACAAACTGCTCCTCTGGCGTACAGTACATACCGCTGAATACGCTGAATACGTTGAATACAAAAGACTGTGAGAGAGAAAGAAACAGACTCCCAAACAACAGCAATACAATAAAGGTATATACGCTGACTTATAGATGTGGATCACCTCCTGAGTTATTGGCGTGAGATTTGTGTGAGATGTTTTGCTGGTATGCCACGGCTACGCTGAGAGAAGCTAAAGAGACTATTGTAATGAGGGCCGTAGAAGCTTCTGTCATACAGGTGTAAATCTTCCAGTTGTTTCAAAACTGTTCTTTCACACTTCATTCTGTTGACTTCTCAAGGTAACACAATGCGGAATATATCGTTTAAAAAAATATATATATTTCAACATAGGTATTTGTATCACTAACTTATTATCATTGTCATTTTTTCTCTCAGAATATTGCATGATTAATACAATTCATTTTCTGATTTGATCATTTTACCAACTATTAATAAGGTCTCCTAAGACCTTTCTCCATGGCTGAAAACCACAACCTTTCAACCAGTAGTTGTTTTGAGCAGAACCTGAACAGAGGGAAGACAGTTCACCGCCATGCTCCTGCCCCAGGGACAACTAAGGCATTAAACAGTCAGATTCCTCTTCTTGAAAGGCAAGCCCCACTTCCTCTTAATGTGTGGCAATTTGCCAGATGTCATTGACAAGGTAAGTGTTGATTTCAATGCTATGATAGGCAAAGCAAAGGAGGGGAACTTCAGAACAATGATACACAGCTTTCCTTTGGAGTTCTCTCTTTTTCTCTCTCTTTTCGACGGGAAAAAGGAGAAAAGTGTCAAGTTTGTGACAAGTGTTTTTTTTCTCATTCCTTTCCTTTCCCCTCTATCTTTGTGATGGCTTTTACAACCGAAAGTTTGTTGTGTTTTGTTCTTCAGATAGTTTGACCTAGTTAGGGTCGCTCACACACCGTATACATACTGCGTTAGGGAAAGAGAGGCAGTGCCCCATTACAGTGGCATTATCACAGTGCTGTACCCCAATGCTAGGGGTACAAATAAGTCACAGTGTAACATAATACGAATGCTAACAAAATGAATGCTGAAATTCATTTTTTTAATTACTAAATTAAGAGATTACGAATTATTCTCATTAAAAATATATAATATAAAAGTTGAGGAAACAACACAACAGTACTCATAATTGAAAAAGTAGATTTTCAAAAAAAGTCCTTTCATGCATTCTTTTCGGGTGATGATATTTTGTCTTAATAGCTTTTTTTGTCTGTAAAGGCTTTGTTAATTTAGTAATACAAGGTCATAACTAATTTTACTGCAATTAAGCCTTGAGTTAATAGAGGTTTTATTTTCAAATAAAATAATTAAACATTGATGAGTCATTATTTACTTCCTTATATCTTTAGGCTCCACATCTTTTAAACACAATTTTAAAATAATGTATGAACTAAATAACCCTTTGACATTCACACTAACGCGACAGGTAGCCTAGCGGTTACAAGGTTTGGCCAATAATGCAAAGGTTGCTGGTTCGAATTCCCGAGCTGACTAGGTGAAAAATCTGTCAACACGCCCTTGAGCAAGGCACTTAACCCTAATTGCTCTGGTTTTAAGAGCGTCTGGCAAATGTATTTGTACTTCCTTATTGTTGGGTCAAGTGTGCCAATGTTATCTACGTAATGTTTCAGATCTAGGTTTGTAATTAGAAGTCTGTCCTGTAAGTATATCTCCGTTCTCCTTTTGTGATCTCTCTCTCTCTCTCTCCTTGAGTTGAGACAGTGATCAGTACAGTGAGGGGAGTTTCTGTGATCTCTTTATGAGAGGCAGAGTTAGCTTCTACCTTCTACGTCCATGTTCCTCTCAGCGTTCCTCTCTGGCGTTCTCTGTGCCACTCCGGTTTTGATGTCCTATTAAAAGACCCAAACATCAGACGAGTCACTCAAACCAGGACTCACGGGAGAGCCAGCCTCCATGACACTGAATGTGTGCATCATTAGACACGGTGCCACTCACATTACCTCCCATCTTAAACCCACCGCCTGTCTGCCTGCCTGCTGGAAAAAGGAGGGGAAAACAACACACTCTCCACCAAAGATCTTTCAATACAAAAGAGAAGCTCACAGGGATGGGGGAATGTACTTAGGGATATTTAAAGCAGAGATGGGCTTTGTTAAAGATGGTGGGTCCCCTGGGTTTCCTGCACTAGCATACGTCAGTGGATCTGATGGCGTTCTCACCCTGTTAGAGTAGCATCTCGGAGCTGGGAGAGGGGAGCGAGACAAAAACCACTAATTCTTCATCTTCTTCATACTTTTTACTTGACAAACTATCCTTTCTGTTTGCCATCCAGGTGATCAGGGCTTTTATCCACCCCGGATGGCAGCTCTATCAGAGCGGAATGAACTGGTTTTCAAGTTCTGAAGACTGACATGTATTGATAATGATGAAAGCACACCTCGGATTTTGAGTTTGAATATTTATTTCAGATCTTTGTTCGTTCTTGTGTTACTCATTGCTACCCGTCATTAGTGTTGATTTGGATGAGTGCTAATGTCAACCCCCGAACAATGTCTTCAGAGTGCTCTATTTCATCAACAGCCCAGTAACAAAATGTACTTAACGTGACTGTGGAAAATACAGATGAAACTAAATGCAGCAGCACTGTATTAGTGGGTGGAAGTTCTAAGTAAATGTGTTGTCCGTCCAAATAGCTATCAGGATAGGAAGGGTTTAACCAGGGGCTAAAAGCCCATAGCCCTTTCAATCAAACACAATTTACAGGGTATTGGTTCGTTTCCGCAAAATGAATTTGCTGTTATTTCAGGTGGATGTTTTTGAATAATTTTGCATATTTTCCCTGTCACCGACGTTGATGTATATATTGCAAGGTGGCTATGAATTCACATGGGGGGGGGGGGGGGGGGGGGGGGACTGAAGATGATATGCAACAACATACCAAAAGGCAAACAATGAATTGACTCTTCCCCTCTTCCTATCTTTGTTAAATAGAGAGCGAGAAAATGACAGAACAAAACGCAGAGGTATAAAGCCGTTACCCATGCTGTTCTGAGATGCTTTACAGGTAACAGTGGAGTGGACCCGCAGAGTTCCCTTTTATGCAAAGCAGCTGGGGGGAAATGTTAAATTGTACCAGGCCTCTTTATATGTATATAGAATGGCCTGAACAAGATGCTTATCTTAATAGGTGAAGTAAGAGCAAAAGAACTATAATTTTAATCAAATCTGGGGCCTCATTGGTGTGACGCTGTCGAGCGCTATTGAGGTTTTAAATGCATGTTGTTGGGCCTTGGAGAATGGACTCAGCGGGTGGTGTCTCAAAACGTAATTATCCTTCACTTACAGGTATTTCTGTTGCCATGGTCTTTATCTTCTCTTGTAAAGAGGAAATCAATTTGTACAGATTTATAAGAGAGAGAAAGATTGCCTTGAAGAAAAGAGGGGGAAGGAAAAAGAGAGGCCGAGCCACACAAAAAGACATTCTTCTGAAAGATGGACACGTCCTTCTGACAATCGAGGAAAGATGTGGCTGATATTTGTCTTTTTGTTCGATGGTCTGTTTGTTTGTTGACTGATTATAGTTAGACTGCCATCAGTATTAGCAGAATAATAGACCGACTTGCTGTTTCATTTCAACATTAAAACCATCACAAACATATTTTGTGAAGATAAAATGCCAAAAATATCGAGCTATCCCAACCGTCCTCAATGGACGGTAAATGTCAGGGTCTTGGCCAGAATTATCTGAAAGTTTGTCTGTCACGAACATGGAAGGACATTTAGATGGCGGTATTTATGAATAGAGATGGACAAACAAGCATACCGAAACAAAGGACAAACAGACAACTCCATACAACACCATACATATTCCACTCATAATGCTCCTTCACATCCATATCATCCACTACACCTCACCCACTATAATCGGACCTACCATCACCATCACATCTAAACAGCTTTATGAGTGTATGATGTGGGAACCAGTGGTTCATTTAAGTTGTATTTGGACTGTCTATTTATACCCCCATTAACAGCATGGCAGGCTGTGTCGGACCAGAGCAGAGCCATCCGTGGTGTTATCTCTCTCTCTCTCTCTGCTAACTACCTCGCTAACTAAACACCAGCATTGCCGACCGGTTAAAACAGCACAATTACACAGTTTATGTAATAAATCATATTTTATTGTCAATGTGCGAATGACGTACTTAGGAGACGCAGATAGAGAGAAACTGCTTTTTCGATCTCTGTTCCTATATTCCTAGTGGAATATTCCACTTGGCTACTTGGTGCTCGCTGGACAATACGCGAGTTGCACAGTCTATTTTGATTACTTAATGAAAGGGTTTCTCTAGTGATATTCATTATTATTTCCCCCCCCCTCTCCCATTCCCACCACTAATAAAGAATGTCTTTGATTTGAGAAGGCACAATCTGTGTGACGGATCAATGGTATCCAGGCCAGGGAGCCAGAGAGCCATAGACATAGTATGGCTGAAAACAGCATTAGAGCAATTAAGGTCAGCATCATTCCACTGGTCAAGAAAGATAACATCACTGCAGCCCTTAAGAACCGTGAATGGCCCTCACACACACACACACACACACACGCACACACGCACACACGCACGCACGCACACACACACACACACACACACACAAACACACACGCACGCACGCACACACACACACACACACACACACACACACACACACACACACACACACACACACACACACACACACACATGCATGTGCACACGCACAAACACACACACGCACACACTCACACACACACACGCACACACACAAACATGCATGTGCACACGCACACACACACACACACACACACACACAATCTCTCTCTCTCACACACGCAAACACACACAAACACACACACACATACGCGCACACAGACACACACGTACACCCAGACACACACATACACACAGACTCACACATCCAGCCCAACCTTGCTCTGGCATTGGTCACGCTCCCCTTCCCCTCCACTCCACACAGCGAGATGCCACCGAAGATGACACTGTTAGTGTCCGGCTCTAACTGAGCATCTCAGATCACTGTTGCCGTCGTTAATGAAGTGCTAGCGTTTTTCGAGCATATTCTGCAGTTAGCCAGGAGCTGTGGACACTCAGAGGAGGCTAGGGAGACGAGGGACGTAGGCGTTGGATGGAGAGGGCTTCTGTCAGAGGTGATACCGGACCTCAGAGCTGATCTACAGACCAATCAGTCCCATTAGAGGAGGGCCAGCGCCAGCCTGTCTGATGGGATGGACCCATACAGACCGGAGGTGGACAGGCCTGGGACGGACGTGGCGCCTCAGATGGCAGCCTAACGATGGTGAGGATCCGTGGCTATCCCATATCCCTGTCCATCTACCCCAGCCCACCCATGGACCAGACAGCTCCCAGGCCTACACTGGATCATGACAGACTCACCTCCAAGCTCAGCTCAGCCATGGATATGACAGACTTCCTCAACTCTACAGACAGTCCAGAGATAGGTTACGTCCCAAATGGCACCCTGTTCCCTTAACGGTGCACTACTTTTGAACTATAAAAAGAATAGGGAGCTATTTGGGACACAGCTCTAGGCTACACTATGGACAGACGTGGCACGCCTGGCTGGAGAGCTGTGGATGTGACGGCCCCACGCTGGCCCGGCGATGGAGATGTCACTGATGTCAGCCGAGAGGCTAGCGTTGGCCTGACACTTCCCAGCCAAGCAGACGAGAGGACATCAGATCAGGGATAATAGCCCTGTTAAGGATATGACGGCTGGCTCGCTGTCTGTCCAGCCACGGCACGGTGTCGGTCAGCTGCTTTGTGTGGCCCAGCCACTTGGCCCAGGCCTCAGTGTGGTCTGGCTGATTCACAGAGGCAGTCCAGTCTGTGGCCGGAAAGAGATACAGGCCATCGAGGTAATCAGACCAAGCACATGCCTGATGCTGCATTTAGGCCTAAAGCCCCAAAGGGCAACTAGAAGGAATAGCCTGTGACCTCTTAGCGTCTGGAAAGTCTTGTCCATTTCATCAAGCCAACGTAGTGGTAACGTCTTGGGCTAGATTAGCATTTCACAGCATATGCAGAGCAAGTGTGAGCTCTGTACAGTGGAAGTGGTTGTTGATTGCAATGTGTGTGGAGAAAAAAGGGGAAAGAGAAAGAGAAATGGAAAGATATCCAAGAAGTTAAACTTTTTCCCCCTGTTTTTCACCTGACCCAATTATTGTACCTTGGCGGTTACCATACTGACAGCCTCCATCCGTGGTTACCGACGGCAACGTATCGCAACATTCTACCTTTGGAGTCCAAGATGTTTTATATTGAGAGTTATTCACAATGTGCAGCGTTTTGAAATATTTCCCTTTGTTTTGCTACCTTAGTTGTACACCTCTGGGACAAGTGGTTATGGTGGTGGAGGTGGAGGCAGGGAGAAGAAGGAGAGGAGCGGGGCAGGGTTGTTCTGCTTTTCCTTTGGTTTACTTCATACCGAGAATAAAAATAACTCCAGAGAGAGAGAGAGAGAGAGAGAGAGAGAGAGAGAGAGAGAGAGAGAGAGAGAGAGAGAGAGAGAGAGGAAAATACCGGAGTCTAATTCTGTAAGGCTGTAATGACATTATTAATCCTGAGCAACACAGGCTAAAAACACTTACAAAGGTAGACAAGAGTGGGAGAGTCATTAACTAGTACCTGTATGAAGTCGATTTGGAGTATCTTCAATCGATAAAGGGATGAACATGACGACAGAACAATTTATGCTTATCAAATAAATGCCGTGAAACCAATAGTGAATAGAAAACTGAAAAATCATGTCCAAGCACAAACTATAGGTATGGATCACTGCAAATGGCTCGTGTCTCATGGATATCGTTGTGTCTACCATAAATAATGTTTTGCTCATTAGCACATCAGGCCCATCATTCCCCATTCTCTATAGCCTATAGCCCAAAGGGTAGTCTGGGTAGTAATGAGATGTTTTCAGACACACAGACATAATGGAACATTCCAATGGTAGACACCCCCCCCCCTGCCCCTCCACTACATATCACACACACACAAACACACACCCCTCTCCCATCCCACCAAGCCCCCAGCATCCTACCTGCAGACCCAGAAGACCATAGGTCTGCCAAGGGAGGGTCCAAATATGAGATAATCTCAGTCATTCATATTCTGCTTCCTGACACAAATGATCTGATAATTCACATGTGAAGTGAATTAACATCTGTTGTTTGAATGGGGCTAATGTCTACCCATTCATCAATGTGTGTGTGTGTGTGTGTGTGTGTGTGTGTGTGTGTGTGTGTGTGTGTGTGTGTGTGTGTGTGTGTGTGTGTGTGTGTGTGTGTGTGTGTGTGTGTGTGTGTGTGTGTGTGTGTGTGTGTTTGGTTTTACTATCCGTGTGGGGACCAAAAGTGCTCACAAGTACGGTAAAACAAGGACAATATTGACAAGTCCGGACATTTCATCAGTCCCCACAAGGAAAAAGGGGTTAGGTTTAGGGATAGGGTTAAATTAGGTTTAGAGTTAGGGTTAGGAGTTAGAGTTAGGGATTTGGGATAAGGGTTAAGGGTTAAGGGTTAAGGGTTAAGGGTTAGGGTTAAGGTTTAGGGTTAGGGGTTAGGGAAATCGTATTTTGATTGTGAAGCAATGGTTTGGTCCCCACAAGGATAGTAAAACAAACATCTGTGTGTTTGTGAGAGAGAGAGAGAGAGAGAGAGGGAGAGAGAGAGAGAGAGAGAAAGAGAGAGAGAGAGAGAGGGAGAGGGAGAGAGAGAGAGAGATCAGTTATGGATATTTTAGGGAGCTATTCGGAATTACACAAAATCATCCAATTATATTGAGAGACATTGGTTCTATATGTGCTACCATGCATACAACATCAATGCAACTGAACTTTCACAAGGTCCAACAACAACATCTAATAGCAGTCATTTCAATGAAGGTACACTTATCAAAGGTTCATCAAAATCACCCAGTCATTCACATTAGCTTAAACTGGGAACCTTTTGTTGATTTGGGAAGTGGGGAACCATCAAGGCCTTTAAAGAAGTCCCAATAATTGTTGTACTTTTTAAATATACATTTAGTTTCGATTTATATTGAATCTTTTTAATAATATTTCAATGATATTCTGATTATATTTTTAAAAATTCTGATTTCAAAAAGAAGAAAGAAAATATCCAATCGGGATTTTTCTTGAAAAAAAATCTATCTAGCTAGCTCACCATTGGCTAGGCTATCAGAAGCTGGATAGAAGTCATCTGTCATTCAACTGTATTAGGGCAGAATGTTGGAGTGACAGTGAAATCAACCAATCTCATCTTGACTTGTAATGGGTGGGACCATTTTTACAAAAACGTATGGAAACTTCGCCTTCTCGATGGTCGACAAGTTACTGCGCAGTAGTTTTCCCACGGTCTAGCTAGAACTTACTTATTAACTTCACCCTTTTCAAGATGAACTTTCAACAATAAGTGGAACTGTTGTTGTGGTTAACAAGTTATCTCTGAAAATAATGTGTTATGTGAAACATTGTTGCATTTACACTTCAGAATACAGTTACTTTGTGTGCTGAACGTGATAAAGATGTTTCTACTGGGAAATAATAGTTTTACATTTTGATTTGGAAATGCTTAGCCTAACGGTTGTGTTTTTGTATTCTTATGATTAGGACCTACTGGCTAATTATGTCAGAGTGAATGGGCAACTTATTCTTTAACATCTTGCTGTGTGTGACTCCTGTCTTTGTGTTTCACTAATAGTGTGTTCTCCTACATTGTGTGCGCAGGTATTCCGGGTGCCGTCCTTTCAGCTACACGAGCCTGTCACTGTTGTCGCTTTTGGTGATGGTGTGAGTGTTGCCAAACGGTAATAGGTTGTGTAAATAGTGTGGTCGTTGTTGATGGTAGCGCGGGTGTTGTCTGTGTGAGTGGCAGCCCGAAGCAGGGCTCAGGCCTGTTTGATTCAGTCAGGCTCATTAGGCCTAAATTATGCTATGTTTTTTTGATTTTTCTTGATTTTTGAGTTTTGTACAACCATGTATTACAACGTTTTGGAAGATGTTTTCCCCCACTGTAGGCCTTGGTCCAACTGCCACAGTTCGACACTGGGATACCACTGGGATACATATGGAAACACATGCTTGATCACAAGACATTATCCAGTTGAGCTGAAGTCGTCAAGTTCAGCTCCAAGGCCTGCTTAAATAAATGTTATGCAATGCAAACTCAAACTCTTTCCTTTTCTTCAGGCATGTTCTTCCCTATTTATTTGGTTGTTGAGCAAGGCAGAGGATGCATGTTTTCATCAATAACACAAGTAAATAGTATACTCTCCCTCTAAAAGAAAATCCCTGGAAAAGACACTTGAAACCACCATTGAAGCACCTTTAGACTTAAGCTTGTACAGACAATACTCAAACACAAATGTGGTTTATTCTACTGTGGTGGTGAGTGATCATGGGCTTCTATCAAGACAGGTAAAGTGCACTGTGGATAAAGTACACTGCAGATAAAGTACACTGCAGGTAAAGTACACTGCAGTATTCAACATTTTTGTGTCTTTAGATCAAATTGAGGCAGATACTATATTCTGTACTCAGCTAGGCTAACGTGTGAGAAGTCACAACACACAAGAGACCGAGGCGTCCTCCTACATTCCATAAAAGCCGGGAGGTACAATAAAATACAGATGAGGCTTTCCATTCATCAGAGACGCAACTATGCTCCTCATCAATAGCTGAGATGGTAGTATTTATACAATACTCGTCTCCCAGAGCTAAAAATGCACATTTATCAGAAAGAACGTTCTCGGGAAAATGTCTGGTGCTCAGGAACTGAGACAATCTTTTTACATTCAGTATGCATTGTTATTGTAGTCTTTTTCTTCTTCATCAGTTTCACACAGATGCTAAGATGGCGTTTTAAAAAACTAAAACGGGATGAGGACAAGAGAAGGAGCGGAAGAAGAGAGAGAGAGCGAGGAAAGGGAAGGAAGGGAAGGCAAAATTCCGGAGGATGAAGGGTGGGTATGAGTAAAATTGAAGAGAAAATCTGTGCGATTCAATCAAGCTTAATTCTATTTTGATAATTGTCTGTGCTCGCGTCTCTGCCTCTCTCCATAGGGATAGTGTGACTTGTGTACGAGACTGACAATGAAGTCGGTAACAGCAGCTGCTCGGTGCCGGGTAGCTTGTGTACCTCGCCGCTCAAGTCTTGTCAGTCACATTTCCCTAATTAACTAACATCTGCTTTCCATTTTCAGTTACACTGCATCGCCAGCTTGTCTCATCTGAATCGCTGACTCTTGACCTCCCCTGAGGTAGGAGCTCACTGTCAGAAGGACCCCCGCAACCACCCAGCCACCTCGTAGGGGTGATGCTTTAAAGGCCCAAACACACTGGGGAGGAACAGAGTGGGGAGAACACATGCATGCGTGCTCATATACACACACACACATAAAATGGCACACACACACAAACAGAGTGCGCCGAGGCCACGCCATACACCAGAGGGGCCTTTGGGCGTGTGGCAGGTTAACCTCTGAGACTTCCTCAACCAATCGGCTGCCGGGAGACTTGGCAGTGACGCGGTCACGTGCCGTTTGGCTCGAGACGGTCCCTGCGTTAAGCATTCTCTGGTGACTTCAGACTCTTTTTCTCCATGAAGGACTAGAACGTCCCACTACGTGCTTTGGTGTTCCCCAGAGCTTGGGCTATTCCCAATTTGACCTGCATAACAGGTGTGTGTGCACAATTGTGTGTGTGTGTGTGTGTGTGTGTGTGTGTGTGTGTGTGTGTGTGTGTGTGTGTGTGTGTGTGTGTGTGTGTGTGTGTGTGTGTGTGTGTGTGTGTGTGTGTGTGTGTGTGTGTGTGTGTGCGTATGTGTGCAGACAGGAATGGACTTGTCGATCAAGTTGTTTCTGTGCCTGAATATACTGTATATCACCAGAGCACCTGAAACAAGATGGCAGCTACACAGACATAACAAATACATTTGTTTGCACTGTATTTCTACTATCTAAGTGAAATATGTAATCCTACATGAGGGAACCATTTAGGTTCCCTTTAATTGTGCATATTTCAGCTTGAGCACGTTTATAGTTTTGAATGTTGTGGCTTGACATCAGGATAGTATTGGACATTTCAGAGGTGTTAAAATAGACTGTGTGGGATGTCACTTCATTTCCAATCTTTTTTTCCAGACTATAAAGCCTTAGCCACTGCAGAGTAAGTTGTTGTCTACTCATCACTATACTGATACAAATCTATATGATATGCTCATACAGCACCAGTCAAAGGTTTGGACACACCTACTCATTCAAGGGTTTTTCTTTATTTTTATTATGTTCTACATTCTAGAATAATAGTGAAGACGTCAAATAATGGGGTGGTGTATCGCTGCAGAATGCTGTGGTAGCCATGCTGGTTAACTGTGCCTTGAATTCTAAATAAATAACAGACAGTATCACCAGTAAAGCACCCCCACACCATAACACCTCCTCCTCCATGCTTTACAGTGGGAAATACACAAATATACAAATACAAATACACAAATTTGGACTCATCAGACCAAAGGACAGATTTCCACTGGTCTAATGTCCATTGCTCGTGTTTTTTGACAAGTCTCTTCTTATTATTGGTGTCCTTTAGTAGGTGTTTCTTTGCAGCAATTTGACCAGGAAGGCCTGATTCACACAGTCTCCTCAGAACAGTCGATGTTGAGATGTGTCTGTTACTTGAACTCTGTGAAGCATTTATTTGGGCTGCAATTTCTGAGGCTGGTAACTCTAATGAACTTATCCTCTGCAGAAGAGGTAACTCTGGGTCTTCTTTTCCTGTGGCGGTCCTCATGAGAGCCAGTTTCATCATAATGCTTGATGGTTTTGCTACTGCACTTTTTTCCTGATTGACTGACCTTCATGTCTTAAGGTAATGATGGACTGGCATTTCTCTTTGCTCATTTGAGCTGTTCTTGCCATAATATGGACTTGGTATTTTACCAAATAGGGCTATCTTCTGTATACCAACCCTACTTTTTCACAACACAACTGATTGTCTCAAATGCACTAATAAGGAAAGAAATTCCACATATTAACTTTTAACAAGGCACACCGGTTAATTTAAATGCGTTCCAGGTGACTACCTCATGAAGCTGGTTGAGAGATTGCCAAAAGTGTGCAAAGCTGTCATCAAGGCAAAGGGTGGCTACTTTGAATAATATACAAATATGCAATATATTTGCTTAACACCTTTTGGTTACTACATGATTCCATTTGTGTTATTTCATAGTTTTGATGTCTTCCCTATTATTCACAGTGTAGAAAATGTTTTTTTTTAAATAAAGAAAAACCCTGGAATGAGTAGGTGTGTCCAAATGTTTGAGTGGTACTGTATATCAGAGTGGAATATATTATCAAGATGTGATTTATGCCTACATATCTTGACATATATTTATGTTTCTTATGTGTCTTTAAATTACAATTACTAGTGGAAAGAAATCATGTTCATGTTCAGTTCTGTGAGAATTGAACTGATGTGGCCATGTCACTGTTTTTCCTCTGCCAGCTGGAAATAGACAAACCAAGCAACTGAGCAAGATGGCCTCTAGTCACCATATAGATGTGTGAATGCTGTCTGTAAATAAGATGCTGTATATGTCCATGTGATGCTGCTGTACAGTATTACATAAACTCTCTCTCTCATGTCTGACTCCAACACATGCCCGGCTGACTGTCTCCTCCGAATGGTTTTAATCATGCATTTCAGGCTTTTATATGTTCTGCCATATTTACCACTGGTCCCATACCTCCTGATTTGGTTGGGATGTGAATGTATCTCTGAGGTTTTGAAAACAAAGGGTAAATGATTACATTTAAAAAATAATTAACAGATGGGCCAGCCTAGGAAAAAAAATATGATTTTCTACAAATGATTGCATTCTCTCCCCTTTGGTGTGAAAAGTAGATTCAAGAACACTTTTAAATAATTTGTTCAATTTGTTCCACAGCCAAAGAAAAGCGGCTTGGTGGAAATTCAGATTCATTAAAACTTAATTAATATGCATCATTATGTAAATGAGGTTGCAGTTAATGAGTTCTTAAAAGAAGCCTTCCTTAATTAGTTCACTTTTAATGGCATCATCATTTATCTTTTTTCTTTGAAGCAGAATGACGCGCGGAACTAGCCATTCCCGAAAGTGCTACAATTTTCAATTTTTTAATTATTCTTATTTCCTTAATTTTTATATGATTAAGAATGCATTTAGAGTACTAAATAAATTAGAAAAACATAGTAATTTTTTCTTACTCACTTATTTCAATTAAACAGGGATGTCTCTGTAGATGGAGGGGTGCTTAAAAGTTAAAGGAAGAGAAGCATATTCTCTCCCAAAACAATCCATAGGTTCTCTCTATCACCTCTACAACAAGCTCTCATTAACTACGTCTGGAAATACACATAATCATCTGACCTAAAACCCTATAACTTACATATCTGCTTCATGAAGAAGTAAGTACATTAGTTTTGGGACCACTACTACTATTACTTTATTTAGTTATACTATGTTATGCATTGGTGCTTTAATTTAATGGGAGAACAAATACAGTAAAACAGACATAGCTTACATATCATAGTCATACTTGGCGTCGTTTCACATTTGTTTGTAGCGGTGTGCTTTGGCTAATCATTAGAGATCTGCTTTCTGTCTACGACATCCAGCATTAGCCCGGCATGGCACAGCAGTGGTACAGTGTTGTGGACTGTGTCTCATATATCTCTAACCAATTTGTTGTTGTTTTTCCCCTTAGTTTTCCTCTTTGTCTATATAGAGCAGTGGAGCATGGAGAGAATGTCATTGAATTTGTGTTATAATGATTGATAATTTTTATAGGTGGAGGTAATGAAATCAACTTGTGATGAACATCAACAGTAGAAAGTAATTATACATAGGAATTATAGGAGTAGGTTACATTTTGACCACGCAGGTATAATAGCAAGTAATACAAAGCCTTATAGAACCCAAGGACCAAATGTTTTTGTAATTGTCAAAAATTATTGAGTAAAACGTACATCATTTTCTTTAGGAATTTAGTGAAGTAAAAGTAAAAGTTGGCAAAAAATATAAATAGTAGAGTAAAGTACAGATAAACAAAAAACTCCTTAAGTAGTACTTTAAAGTATTTTTTTACTTAAGTACTTTACACCACTGACCTTAGTGAGGAATATTTCACCATTTGGGAAGTTTGGTGAATTAAATCTTGAGATGTCTTTCATTTAGAAACATTTTGGGTGAACTATCTTTGTGCTACCCATGCAGTATCTTTGGGGGAATAGTGTTCCTGTTTTTCTACCTTACTGAGGAGGTCCCTCATTACCAGAGAGGCGAGATGCAGCAGTGAGGCCTCCAGTATGCTAGCGCTTCATGTTGTCAGAGCGCACCTTCACTCTTAATTGATAACCACTGGCATTTGATCTGAAGGCGTTCAAACACACAGTCTATCTTTGTGCCTCCAATAAGACGACCATCTGTTGTTGCCGAGCTGAACGTTCATTAAATCAAATTTCCTACTGCAGGAATACGATTTTAATTGTAGATCTCAATGGCCGCATTCCTGGAGAGTGTGGGTAAGAGTGATCCGATTGTTGTAAAGATGGTGTTTGAGCTGGTAAACAATGGAAGGTGTTAAGGAGTGAGATTGTTTACATGTCAATTTGGTTCATTTACAGCGTCTATATGGGACTTTAAATGAAGGAGTGTTAATGTGCTGAAACACATAGGAATGTGTTATATATGAACCTGCTATTTTGTTTTCAGGCTATATCAGCCCAGTTATTTCCATTGAATGTTCATTGAACTAAAGTTACTGCTTGACCAAAATCTCCCCAAAACTCAATTCTAATGACCAAAACAATGGTTTTGTGAGGAGTGGATATGTAGCCAGTAAATATGATGCTGAGTTTTTTCCTCTTGTGATTGTAGGGAGAGACAGTGGGCATGTGGTGGAGACACTGAGGACATTCAGTACATAATTCAACCGCCCACCGAATATTTCAATCTGTCAGCTCCTTGAAAGAAGCTCTAGCAGTAAGATATAAATAAGATACTGTCTCGTTTCACCACGACAACTTTGATCTTTCTGTTTTGTGAAGAAAAAAAAAAAATCTTTCAACTACATAACTGTAGTTGTGGATCTGTTCCTCTTTGTCGGCGATGAACACTGCTTTGCAGTTAAATGCATTGTTTGTGAGACCCTGCACCCACAGATTTAGTTTAGCCGGTTTTAATTGCCATCTGTGCCAGAGAAGGAAAACATACCTGGAGAGAGAGTTAACCAATAGATGAACATTACATTTTATTTTGCTCCAAATGAAAGAAAAGAAAGAATCCAATCCCCAGCTAGATGCATTAGCTCTGCACTGTTTGGTATTATGTTAAGTTTTAGGGTTTTAGTTTTAAAGTTTAAGGTTTTGGTTTTAGAGTCAACGGCTTAATGGTTAAAGGGAACTGTTTCTGTACAGTATATATAGGATATATATATCTCCAAAACGTGGATGTGCCAAGTAACATGTCGGCCATTTTGTAAATCATCAAAATACCAACAGTGACATTTACATGCAACCTGATGTGTTTGGAATGGGACATATACACTCAACTATTCACATTATCTTGTTATTCAACGTTGTGATGTACATTATACATGGCCCTTGTTTTGGGGCTGACACTTGATCTCATTGCTAGATGCCTGTAGCCCCTGGGTGGGTTATAGATAAAGAGCCTCCAGCCCCAGTCCAGACATGGTCATGAACACGTGCCCTGGAGCGGGAGAGGGGGATAGGAGGTGAAGAGATGTAGAGCAGGGTGGCACCCGACCCCGTCTCTGCCCGTCCTGTACCAGGCACGGCCCTTACACAGGGCCTGACCAATTAGGGCACAGAGATCTGGGAGGACCAAGAGGGCATGTCGCCGGATTGCCCAGCGCCAGTCCGTTTGGTGATGCTCTCTTGGATTAGGATGGGGCGGTGAGTGTGAGATGATGGAGTTTAACATTCTATTTTCATTCCTTTCTTTTCTGGAAGGGAGAGGAGGGATGGGGGGATGTGGGGATCGGTGTGATGAGGTATGACAGAGGGAGGAGTGGACGCGATTGTTTATCCAGATGTTCGTTTGAATGTGTTGACGGATGATGGGAAATCTGTGTGTGTCTGTGTGTGGAAAATGCTGAACTTGAATCACACCTAAACAATTGTCCATTTGAAGGATAAGGTCCTACTCTTCTAAATTCCTCAGTTCTTCATTCTACGGTATATTTTCGTCTAGGAAAAGAAGTGAGGGTTGAGAGTTAAACAGTTAAGCGGGGGCCATGTTTCTTTCTGTGTTCGTGTGCTGTGTGTTTGGAACAGCAGTGCAGGCCGGGCCCTCTTTTGTTCTGACTCTGATGAGAAGGGAACCCTGCTAGGCTGCTATGAGCTCTCATCATCGCCCTGCGCAGCCCCACAGCTCTGCCAAGCTGTCGACAGCACATTACACACAGACTGGGGGGTGTGATTGACAGGATAAGGAATAACGAGTGCAGCGTTTGGTACAGAGAGATCTTTATCCTCCTGTAAGGATGATGTGCCACAGTGTTCTGCTCAGGAACCAAGGGTGGAACAACGGGTGAGAGTAGAACTTAGAATGTACAGTAGAGATGCTTAGAGAATGGGTGTTTGTTTGCTGGGCACTCGCCTAGACTTGACCTTTTGCCCTCTTGAATTTGCATGTATGCAGATATGCTCAAACATACACAGATAACAACACGTTCTGTATAACAACATTAGCCAGAAAAGTCTCCTTCTGAATTATACTGTTAAATTTGTTGTTTCATGGTCACCTTGGGTTATGCTCATGAATCTTTGTAAATTGTAGCACGTAAAATAAAATAACAATATTTATTGTGAAAGTGCAGGCAGTCAATGTCAAAAGCGTTTTTTTGGTGTTTTTTTTATACAGTTCTGCATCAACAAAGCAATTTGTTTCCCTTGAGTATACTAATTTATGAATTTCACAGTGACAGGTGTTACGGCTGCCAGTCATTATATGAAAATCAGCAAAATTCTAACCATGGTGCTTATCCCCCTGACAAAGTGGGACTGGATTCATTCTGTCTGATTTGAGGGACGGCAGGCATAGGCAGGTTAACATCCCTCCATAAAGAGCATGGTTCGCTTATGTGTGCTCTACTTTAGGAAATACAATTCCAAACCTTATTTTTTTTTTGTCTCATTATTTGACAGACAGCATTCCTGATTCCAACAGTCTCCACAGAATTCCTCCTCCGACAAAGATCAGTGTTGTTTGATACAAGCATTTTGCATTAACAATTAACAATGCATGACTATAGCACCCTGAATTTTGAGTTCTCCATAAATAAAGAAGGGATGCCTTGCAACATTAAAGTTAATAGTATCGGGGGGGGGGGGGGGGGGGGGAGTGTAAAAATGCACAGGGTGAGAAGAACAGTGACTCTATACTTCAGAGAATGCTTGAGGTACTGTATGCGCCAGTAGCAACTTGCAGTCAGTTGTGAATGTTTGCTAAAACCAGGGCTTTGCATGAAGATGTGTTTTACATTCGTGAAAACATTAGTGTCACTGTAGAAGAGGAAGTGTGGGGTCAACTGAGTCCCTGCTAGAACATATCCACGTTACTATCTGAAATGGAAATGAATAGAGAATTGGTACTGGAGAATTTTACGGACTTGGGCACATCAAAACTTAAGATCAGTGTCTGAAAACACTTGCGTTATTGTATGATTATTTGTATTGTCTCATTTGAGACCAGCATTCATCTCAGAGACAATACAAGTTTCTGCTAATTTATGGAAACAACATACAAATGATATTTTGACATTGAGTAGTCAGGTGGATAGAAAAGTGGGAGGTATGGTGAGTCACAATAAGCTACCGTATGTTATTTATGCATGTATATATTGTGATCAAAAATATGTCAGAAGTAATTTTCTGATGAGTGACTGTGAACACGTATAAATATTGCCATTTTAATCAATTAACGTATATATTTGATGAAAATTATAACTATTTATTCAGAAATATAGTTGAAATTACAGAATATTTGTACTATACTATATTTGACTATATTTGATATAGTACAATATATTACATTACCCCTGTATGAAACAGCTTCAAGGCAGTTATCCACATGCTGTCGTTACGTTGTGTTTGAGATATACTTTAAGACGTGTTGGGAGCAGCATATCATATTTGGCATTAATTATGCACTTGTGTGTTGAGCTAATTGAGTCGATCAGCTGCAGAAATAACATGAGGAGAGAGAGATGCATCTACAGTGATAGTGAGGTGTGTGTGTGTGTGTGTGTGTGTGTGTGCGTGCGTGTGAGTGTGTGTGTGCGTGTGCGTGTGCGCGTGCGCGTGCGTGTGTGTGTGTGTGTGTGTGTGTGTGTGTGTGTGTGTGTGTGTGTGTGTGTGTGTGTGTGTGTGTGTGTGTGTGTGTGTGTGTGTGTGTTTACGCATGCTAGTTTTCGAACATGTAAAGACGATTGTCTGTCTATACATGTACATTTTAGGACTTTTTCTATACATTTAATATGAATGATAATTCATGATAACAGTTATTATTATGTATTATTATTATTATGAATATTAGTAGTAGTAGTTGTAGCAGTAGTATTTCTATTAGATTATTATTAATATACCTAACTCTTTACTTTGGTAAGTATAATTTCTACATTTTTGGACATTGAACTCCACCAAATGTAACCCTTCTCTCTATTATTTGTCTTTCATTGTGCACACATACCAACTAATGGAATCAATCCTCACTGAACACAAAGCCATTTATTTGAAGGAAAACCCACACTTGATAAATTATTTAAAGCAATTGGGATTACAATATGTTATCAAATCAGAGCAAACAAAGGCTTCTCTCTCTCTCTCTCTCTGCGTTCTCTGTGCTGTTGGCACGAGAGGAGTTGTGTACTAGCCAGTCTTCAGAGCCAGGGAGAGTCTGATGCTAAATAAAGAGAGATTCCCCGCAAACTGATTACGATTCCAGAATAATTGGTAAGTTCCACGTAGACGTACATAGACGCTGTTATTCAAATACAGTCTTTGTTGGCCTTGTTTACAGGAATGTTAATTGGGTCATTGCCTGAGTGGACTGTTCCTTTTCTTTGGCTTTTCTTACTTTTCTTGCTTTCTCTCACTTTCTTTTTCTCTCTCTTTCTGTTGTTCGATTCCCTACTTATGAATGCACTTTCTTTCACGATACATTTTTTTCTCCAGTCTCAGACAGTGTTCCTGAAGTTACTTGTTGTTGCATGCAGAGTCAGTCTACTGGAGTCATTTTCTTTTGTTCAATGATGAAGCGGGAAAGATTGTAGAGAAATAATGATAAGAAAATGTTGATTTGAACTCAATTTGGTTTGATTTATGATTCTGTAATGCAATCGTAATTCAGTTTAATATAACTAACATGTGTAAAGAAAAAATAACATTATTCACAAACAAACCATTATGAATGTGTCTCCAAAACTTTAAGCAGCTGGCGCTTTAATATTTGTTTTTGTTGTGTGCGTTTAAGACATTTTTAAATGTTTCATTCATTTACACGGAAGAACATCTAATCAATAATAATACAAATAGTTGTTAAAAAAAACAACATCAAAAAACAAGCAATTGTAGTGAAAAGTTATAGCATTTTACAGTTGGCCATTTTTATCAGCTTATATATAAATACTACTTGTAGCCTCTACTAAAAAAAATAACCACACATGTAAGTACACATATATATTTTATTCATACCTTTAACCTGTTCCACAAAACGTAAAAACGTATGTGTTTGCTAACATTATCACAACATGAAGTACATGCACACACCCCTGCACATTCCTGCACAACGGCACACTGGTAGATAACTTGTGGTGTACAGAGAGCATGTATCTAAGATGAGGAGTGTGTTGAGAGAGAGGTGGGTGGTTGAGCGGGTAAAAGAACAGTTCACATTTCTCCCCTTCTCCTCCTGCTCCTCCTCTCCAGCTGGAGCCAATATGATACTGACGTGGTTAGTTGTGGGTTGGTAAAGATGAAGGAAGGAGGAGGGTGCATAATGTCACCCATCCTGTCATCATCCTTAAACTCAAACCATGCCACCCTCGGCAGCAGCTACAGCACAGGTGGGCACACCTCCGCGGTGGCAGGGCATGGTAGTTGGTGGGCGGGCAAGCGGGTCACACGGGGCACCTGGGGCTCGGGTGGAAGCCAGGCAGGAAGTGAAAAGTGAAAGCCGCAGGGTGAAGGAGTAGCGGGGGCGTACGGTGTCGGCCATGTTGTGTCAGACAGAGTGAGAGAGAGAGAGAGAGAGAGAGAGAGACGAGGGGAAATTACGCTCAGGCAGTCAGGAAGTCACCTCACACATCTCATGGGACTGGCACAGACACACTGTCCCAATTACGCTAACCCCACAAACAAAGGAAGAAGTTCTGCCACATCGGGGACAGATAGATCTCGCCCCTTTCCTTTCCCTCCCCATCCGTGCCTGCCCAGCACCAACCCAGCGAGACACCAACCCCCCACAATCCTGCCATCAGATAAGAGGCACTCAAACGCACCGCAGACCCTCTGGAAGCGCAAGGTGTCACTTATGAAAGCCTCGCTCCCTGCTGAATATGCTAACGTGGATGAAAGGATGGCAAAACATGGGGTTCATACGCAACTCGCTGATTTCTTCCTCTTTTTCTTCCTCTGCTTCTTGCCTCCTCTCCTCTTTTATTTATTTCAAGTGCAGCTGTCTCCTCGGTGGGCTTCTAGGCCCAAACAGAGCCATTCCACAATGGAACAGGCGTCAATTCGACGTCTACTCCACGTTGGTTCCGCGTGATTTCACTGAAATCACGTGGAAACGACGTTGATTCAACCAGTGTGTGCCCAGTGGGCTGTATCGGCAGAGGAAGATATTTCTGACCCAGACATGGCTCAGCTGTATTCTACACATATGCCTCGGCTCAATCAAACACACATTGCTGAAAGCTGTGGCAAAATTGACATTCTTTTTCCATGTGTCCAACAACGGAAATACATATTTGCTCTCAAGCTAAATCTGCTGTTTCAGCTTAATCTCAATTGGAAAAACTTAAATGAATACCAAACAAATGAGGCTACTCTTACTTGCATGTTCAACCTTTGCTCTCACAAGAGCCAAGCCATAAAATGCGTTTCATGTAATCACCACGTTGAGCATGTCACACATTCAGAAGTGAAATTGGAGGCAGGCCTCAACGCGTACACTTCCGTGTACCTGGGTGTGTCACTATGGCAATATGGATAAGAATGTTTCTATACACATTGTCTGGTGTCGGCGCAATGTGGATAAATTAGCAAACCAACTTTAGGTGTCACTCTGAGGGATCGTCACTCTATACCCATTAGAATACAGCAGCGTCGTACAGCTGATCCTCCCTTCCATTCCCCTGCCTGTCTTCCTTTATCCCCATTCCACCATCCATCTGTCACGCTGCACATTTTTTCATGTTTTTAGGTATGTTTTCTCCCCCTTCCTTCCTCCTTCCTTCGTACGACAGTCTCAACAACAAACAAGCAGAACCTCCCCTCTTTCTACCCTTTGAAGGAAACCTATAACGTTACAGCGAGTGCTTAACACGTTTCTAATGAGGAGCCGTTGTTGGGCTGGGAGACGTAGGTAGATTAGTCATTGTATAACTGCTAGGGAGATCACATTCTCACAGGTACACCATGCATCATGCCAGACTCCCCAGACATCCCTGTCCCTGTCCCTGCCCGCATACCAGCAACAAAAAATGAAAAAGCTCTTTATAATTCACAATGACTGATTAGAATAGTTTTGCTGATGTCATAAAAAAGCATGCTCTGGTTGGCTGCCCTGTAAAGAAACAATGCTGAAACAAGTTGAGGAGGACGAAGGAATGTATAGTTTTGGAGCTCCATAGTTCATAGATTACAGTTTGACAGATGGCATTGTTTTAAAATAACCTTCTTTTTTTCTTTTTTTCGTACATACTGTCAACCTCTTATCCTTCCTGTGTCAGAGCTGGGGGAAGAGGGGGAACTTCAGTGTTACTTTAGCGTTGCTTACAGCACTGTGATACGAAGAAAAAAAATTATCAAATAAAAACATGTCAGTATTCACACCATCTCAAATGGCACCCTATTCCCTATATAGTGCACTACATTTGACCCATTTTATGAAAGGAAATAGGTGGAACGGGGTACCATTTGGGACACAGCAGGATTTCCCTCCTTCATCCTCCTTCGGTATCTCATTAAAGAGTGGCTTTTGATCTTCAGCGCTGCCATGTCCACCACGGGGTCAGTCTCTGTACAGGAACGGACAGCCCCGTCTCTCTCTCTCTCTCTCTCTCTACTCCCTGTACAGACTGATTGCATAGTGTGATCTCTAGTGAAGATAAAAGTGAACATGGAGGAGATGGTTGAAGTATGTGTTAATTGCGATGGGAAACTGTCGTAATTTTCCACCCCTGCAGCAAATACATGAAATGGCTTATTCCACACCTCATCATCCAATGAAGAGCTAAAGGCTTAGTTTCAGGGCTGACACCGATTGGATGATAGATTCACTCGGATTAAATCCAGCTGTCAGATAATCTGAGTTCTTTCTTTGTGATAACGCGTGTATTTTGGGATATTGGGTTTGTTTTGGTGGGTTTGATTTTGTGGTTGCTTCTTTCAGTTATTTAACCATCAATTATTGATTTGGTTGAACAATGATTGTAATTGGATTATAACATATTGTAAATGAATTATTCTGGGCTAGTCACAATATTTTATAATATTATATTGGTTGTAGAGACGATAGCGTTTGACACTCGTAGCGATCATAGTCAGGCACCCATATTTGGAGGTTCCATCATGTAGTTTCAATACTTCCTGTTATAAATGATTGAAATCTAGGAGAAGACATTTTAGTGCCTGCCTGTGATAATCACGGATTATAATATGCTATATAATAAACTGCTTTCTTACAATTTAGAAAAAAGTGTGCATCAATGTATTAATTTCACGTGCTCAAACAAAAATATGAAAGCCACCCCTCCCCTTGACATTACATTTCACTTGCAACTGCATATTCACAGATAAAGTGTGTTGTTCTTTTTCTCTCTCTTGTCTGCACTCAAACCTGAGAGAATATCACATACAAATGAGACCAATGACCTATAAAATGAGGTATGGCTACCCCCAGTCTCCACCTATGGCAGATCACTCTCAGCACTGTCCAAACTGACACACATTCTTAATTTGATTGGCATATTCTATTTATTACCATGCAACTGGCTCTTTGCCGTTATTTGCTTTCAGATTATCCAATAAGAAATGAGCAGCAGCACCGGTGCCATGTTGCATGATGTCACTGATGCAGATTGAACACCGAAAATACTGTTTAGCGTGCCTACCTGACCGGGGTTAGAAGAGATCAACTAGAAGGGAAGATGTGGGTAAGAAACAATTTGAGAGAAGGTGTATCCTTCGGGTTTTCCCTGGTTGTCAGCTAATTTGGTTAATGTGAGTCGTAGATGGTGGGAGATGTTGGGGGATAGTGGGCACAGTAACACTGTTACAGAGCTGTCTGGTCCCTGTAGGTTAGATACCATTGGACTGTAGCCTCACAGGCCTTCACTATAACACCACCTTCTCCTTCGGAAAACAGGAGGTATAGGTTATAGCAAATATGAGGTTAAATGTAGACTGAACGTTAAGTAAAATAGTAGCTAAATAATCTTTCATTTTCACTCACACATTGGAGGTGGAGGTGTGTTGAGTCGTAGACCAGTAGGATCTACAGTACCAAACACTCCCCGAAGTCCTCCATCCAACACATGTACCTGATCAACAGCACATACTAGAAACTGAACCTCAAGAAGAAGAAGTGGAAGAAGAACAAGAAGAAGAAGAGGAAGAAAAACAAGAAGAAGAACAAGAAGAGGAAGAAGAAGAGGAAGAAGAAGAACAAGAAGAAGAACAACAAGAAGAAGAAGAAGAGGAAGAAGAAGAGGAGGAAGAAGAGGAAGAAGAGGAAGAAGAGGAAGAAGAACAATAAGAAGAAGAGGAAGAAGAACAACAAGAAGAAGAGAAAGAAGAACAAGAAGAACAAGAACAAGAAGAACAAGAAGAAGAAGAGAAAGAAGAACAAGAACAAGAAGAACAAGAACAAGAAGAAGAAGAGGAAGAAGAACAAGAAGAGGAACAAGAAGAAGAAGAAGAAGAAGAACAAGAAGAACAAGAAGAACAAGAAGAAGAAGAACAAGAAGAAGAAGAGGAAGAAGAATAACAAGACGTACAAGAAGAAGAAGAACAAGAAGAACAAGAAGAAGAGGAAGAAGAGGAAAATGAAGATGAAGAAGAACAAGTAGAGGAAGATGAAGAAGAAGAAGAAAGTCAGT
This sequence comes from Oncorhynchus kisutch, assembly GCF_002021735.2. Taxonomy (NCBI): domain Eukaryota; kingdom Metazoa; phylum Chordata; class Actinopteri; order Salmoniformes; family Salmonidae; genus Oncorhynchus; species Oncorhynchus kisutch. Next base: position 21,642,257 of record NC_034180.2, on the reverse strand, counting down.
GATATCAGAAAGAGATCAACAACATTTAGCGGAGGCGCCTTCCGTCTTCGCTCCTGCTGCATTCTAATCAACGTCTGGAAGCTCTAATTTATGAAATGTAATTCTGCCCTCCACTGGTATGAAAAAGGTGCACACACACACACTCAGGAGCACACACAAATATCCTGCTCTCGCAGACTTACCGTGGAGGAAAACAAAGTGTTTTTTCAGTGCTGCTAAATTAGAAGATTTTAACAACTTTTTGTGCAGGTGGGTTAAAGTAAACCACAAATAACTGTTATTTATTTGTTGTTGATTATATTTCGAACACTTTACTGCCAAACATTATACCATGTTTAACTGCAAGATAAAGACTAGAAGCACATATAGCTACAGTATGTTGTAAAAAAAAACATTTATTACTGCACTTAAGTGGGTTTCATACATATCAGCTAAAATGTGTAACTTTCATCTCCTTTACGTGTAACTATAATTGTTGTTTGCAAAATAACTTCATCTTAACAATAAGTTGAAACAATTCTGTGTTCTTTGTTTTGAGTTTCATTCTTGACATTGACTGTGCGGCCAAAATGTTTTATACACATAAACAAACAATCTGACTGCATACAAACAAACAGAACAAGGTCATACGACATAAAATCATTTGTCATCGTTGGTGTGTGTGTGTGTGTGAGTGCATGTCTGTGTCTGCGTGTTTTTGTCTCTACATTATGTTGGTCCCACCTCGCTTGGCTCCTGTTTGAAAGCCAAACCTGGCGTAGGGCGCAGGGAGGGAGGGAGCAGGGTAGAACTCTGGGGGATATGACATCACTGCTCCCCAGGGCACAACCAGGGCCATTGTCACCCCAGGTGTTGCCAGGGGCGATGGGCCTACTCTTCAGAGAGGACAGACCCAGTACAAACAGCCACACCCCCCCACCCCCCCAAAAAACCTATCCCCCTACCCTTTATCCCCCTACCCCTCACCCCTCTACCCCAGTCACTCTACACTGCCTTTGAGTGCCGTCAAGTAAATGCTAGTCCTTAAAACTCCTCTCCCAGTCCTTGTGTCACAAGGTGCCACACAGCCAATGGGTTCTGATTGGCATGTGTCTGAGGATTTAAAAACACACAATAGGGCATGAAAGAAAATAGTTCCATAGGGATGGGTATACATACAAGAATATGTACTATTTCCTTAGCTCAGCATTGTCCTGAGTTTCTGGGGGGGAAACAAACTAAATAAGTTACATCAATTGCATTCGAGCAAAACGTAGAGATGATTGTAATCAGAACACCCCCTCCCCCCCTCCATTCTCCCCATTCCAACCTGGAATTCATTCGAGCAAATGTATAATTTGAGCTCTCCTACTGTGCTAGTGGGATTATTGGTTTGTTGGGGACTCCTGCAGAAAAACTCATTTAATGTGGGTGGTAAAAAACTGCAGGTAATTACTAGTGAAGGAGCACCTTTGCTAACCCGAGTGCATTGTAACAAAGACACCTGCATCTCCTGCAGAAAGAGTGCATCTCGAAGCCTTTGTCATTTTTAATCTAATGCTCCCGCTGTGAGGGCTGGGCTAGCTACAGCGCTAGCTGCAATCACAGGCATCTGCAGAGAGAGAGAGAGAGAGAGCATTGCTACAGTAGAGCCAAACACTGGCCACCACATCTTCAGAGTGTCTCTCTTCTGCCCTTTATACCTGAGGAAAAAACAGGGAACGGTGATTTATGCAATCAATTTTTATTTGTCTGTTTTTAAGTTCATCATAACTATTTATTCTACAAGTGTCCACCACTATCTCATTTAAAAAAAAATGAAGAAAGAAAGTTGCCCTGACCTGATTAATGAATGAATACATCATATATGATTCTGTTCTCAATCGAGGCAGACTAATCTACCATCCAGAAAGGTGAGGACTTTTTGAACACAGACATTTCCTCTTCAGTAGGAGGTCAAGACCAACAGACAAATATCTGCCACAGTAGCGGAAATGTCTGGTGCATGGGCGCATTTCAAAATCCATGCAAATGTATGAAGCAGCAAAGGCTAAGAGTTTCTGCATAGGCAAGCACTCCCAGAAAGCCCACTCACTCCCTCTATCCCTCTATCCCTCAAATCTTTTGTTTGTTCGGAAGTTACACATATAGACAGTTACTATCAGAAGCCAACGAGAGATGAGGACTTGAAGGGAGAGTAAAGGGAGGGAAGAAGGGAGAAAAAAAAAGCTAAAAGCGTTTCAAGCTATTGCTGAAACAATCCAATTACGATGCCTATCAAACTCAGCTTCACAGGTTAGAGCTCCTAATTGCCTGACAAAAATTGACACTTCAGTCGCAACACTGTAATATAATAGAAGGCCAAATTAAATTTGATCGAGGGGCAGAAAACGACGCTATCACTCAGCGGCGCGGAAAAGAGGAGATCAACTAGCATGATATAATGGATCAAAAATGAAAATGATTCATTAACCGCGTTGGGTTTTCCAATAACGGATATGACACAGTTCAGACGTCTTCGGAAAAACACTATTAATTAAGGAATGATAGATCTAACAAGGCATGGAGTCTGGAGAAGTCTCTTTCCTTCTCTGTCGCTCTCTTTCTCACTCGGTCCCTCTCTCTTTCGCTACACCATCTTTTTCTTTCTCTTCCCCCTCTTTCTTTCTTTCTTTCTTTCTCTCTCCCTCTCTCTCTCCTTTGTTATCCCTTTCTTCCTCTAGCTCTCCCCTCCACTGCTCTGTTTAGGTGAAGGACAGGGAGTCTCTCAAGATGAAGTCGGCTCGAGTTGGGTCAGACCAGGTCAGGCTCTCTCTGGCAGTGGCACCACACAGCTCTCTGCCTCCTGGCCACTTCTCCTCCACCACTCCACACAGCCTGTCCTTAGCCTTCTGATTGGCTAAGCAGTACATTCCTTTCATCCCGTGACCCCTGGCTAACCCTGGATTCCGGAACTGATCCGGTCACTCCCGGCGGGTGACACGGAAGGTGGGAGCAGACGGACGGTTGCCGTGGCGCGGCACAGAGTGCCGTTCCTCCCCTCCCCTGTGAGGATGATCAGGAGTAAACCAGGAAGCTGTTTCATCCCTTTCTCCTCTCCTCTAATTGGGTCAAAGCCTTCCTCCTCTCCTTATTGATGTGCAAATTAACAGAGTGTCAAGGGAGGCCTGCGCCACGCGTCACTCTCAGGCATATTACAGGACACCTCGGGTCCTTGGTAGAAAGTCATCAGTGTGTGACCTGTATCTGGATGATTTGGGAGTCTGTGTAATATGAGTGATCGTGGGGGGAAAGGGAGGTAGGAGAAGGGAGGAGGTTGAAAGATTGTAGAAGGTGGTTGGTTCAGGGCCCAGTCAGAGGACCCGGCTGTCTGTCTCAACTCCTGAGATAATTCTTCAGATGAAAGCCTGCAGCCATACGTGTCGCCCCTACCTAATTAACCATGTCTCCTACTGGAAATACGAGAGTAATGCGTTGTGAAACTGATGTGTGTGTGTGTGTGTAACATTAAATAATGCAGACGCGGGATTAGTGATATGTACATGTTAGGGTGGCTACCTTGGAGATATGGAAATACTGACCCTCACCCATTCTCTCCAGAGTAATATGAAGGAGGGGGGGTCAAATGGATGGTCTGATCTTCATAACCGTTGTTCAAGCTAAACATCTGCTGAGCACGTGAGAAATGTAAATGTTGTAACGAGCCACATAACGTCCTGCTAACAGCATCTGTATCGGTCCCTCTTCCTGTTTGTTTACTCCACAAAAAAACCTTCCATGTGAAATCATACAAACTCCAAGCCGCTGTCACAATCATAGAAGCTAAATAATGTGTTTTCATCGAAGGTAAAAATGTGTTTGCTATGGAATTACCATGTAAATGCACAGTTTTAGCGACGCTCAAATGTAAAGTCGGACTCCTCGGTGGTATCGTCTCAGCGTGATGCTCACCATGTGTTTGTGGTCTATCACCCAACTATTGTCCTTAAAACAATAGAGTGCAGAGAATGGAGGGGCCCAGTCACTCAGTAACCCAGTGCAAGGGATCATTGAAAGTTAGTGCTGCCCTATAGTCTTATAATTAGGTATCGATGGCCAGTGATTCCCTCCATTTCATCTCCTTCCACATGGGCGAGCCTCTGGAACTCCCAGACAATCTAATTGGAACCCCCGCTGAGCAGGTAGGGCCATGGAACAAGAGGGGAGAGAGGGTGAGATGGGAGAGAGGGGAATGGGAGAGAGTTTAATCATTGACTCCTTCTACCCATCCTGTCTCAATTGGACAAACTTCTCAGGACAACGAAAGAGAGAGAGAGAGCGAGAGAAGTGTACATTTGATCTGGTGTATGAACTGCTGAAATCAGTTCAAGCCTACTGAACTCTTTCTGAAAAAATAAAGAAAACATCCACTTACAACAACATGCCATGCAAAGCATGTCTCAATGTATTCCTGGAGATCTGTGTCCACCCTCCACAGTACTACATGTGATGCTTCGCAGGTCTACCCTTAAGCCCAGGTCACAGTTCACCAGTTGTAACACAGAATACATTCCTCACCACACATTCCACAATACCTTAGGCCTGATAGATGAGTTATCCAGTCAGTCACTCTATTGTTTAGTTTAGACCTCTGGTCATACAGCAGCCATCTGGACAGGCTAGTCTGGGCAAGCCATCATGGGTCAACCCCAATTCCTTCCCTTTACTCCAACATCTCTTTTTTTTTTGCATTAGTTACAACTGAATTGTGATCAATGACCTAGAGCCGTTGGCATCCCCCACCTAACCCCATCCTCTCCTCCTCTCTCTCCATCCTCTCCTCCTCCTCCTCTCCATCCTCTCCTCCTCCTCTATCTCTCTCCATCCTCTCCTCCTCCTGTATCTCTCTCCTCTCCTCCTCCTCTCTCTCCTCCTCTCCTCCTCCTCTCTCTCCATCCTCTCCTCCTCCTCTTTCTCCCTCCTCTCCTCCTCCTCCTCTCTCTCCACCCTCTCCTACTCCTCTCTCTCCCTCCGCTCCTCCTCCTCTCTCTCCATCCTCTCCTCCTCCTCTCTCTCCCTCCTCTCCTCCTCCTCCTCTCTCTCCATCCTCTCCTACTCCTCTCTCTCCCTCCTCTCCTCCTCTCTCTCCATCCTCTCCTCCTCCTCTCTCTCCCTCCTCTCCTCCTCCTCTCTCTCCATCCTCTCCTCCTCCTCTCTCTCCCTCCTCTCCTCCTCCTCCATCCTCTCCTGCTCCTCTCCTCCTCCTCCTCTCTCTCCATCCTCTCCTCCTCCTCTCTCTCCATCCTCTCCTCCTCCTCTCTCTCCCTCCTCTCCTCCTCCTCTCTCTCCATCCTCTCCTCCTCCTCTCTCTCCCTCCTCTCCTCCTCCTCCTCTCTCTCCATCCTCTCCTACTCCTCTCTCTCCATCCTCTCCTCCTCTAGGGTTTGGCCGAGTGTGGTGGACTCTGAGAGAACAGGTGGACATAAGCCAGAGGAGACATGGAGAGCCAGCCCAATCCCAGCCAGGAGAAACATGCCAGGGCCAGCCAGACAGCGGTTGTGTCCCAAACGGCACCCTTCTCACTTTATAGTGCACTTCTTTTGACCAGGGCCCATAGGGCTCTGGTCAAAAATAGTGCACTTTAAAGTGGTTAGGGTGTCATTTGAGACTCTGCCAGAGCCAGCTTGGCCACAAACAGGGGTCAGGCAGGGCCAGGCGTCACATAAATCAACCTGACGTGTTCACCCAGGCCTGCCCACGCCCTGTGCCAGGGCCTACCCGCGGCCTGCACCCGTGCCCACCCCGCACCAACCAGGCCCACACCCCACTGGTGCCTGGGCTATTTCCATGCCTGGTTCAGGGGTGGATTTGGAACGGGTCAGCTGATCGGGTTCCAGGGCCCCGGTCAGAAAGTCTTCAGGTGCCTTCTGCCTTTACAGTCTCCCATGCCAAGGAGTGTGGAGGGAGGCTGGTCCTAACACAAAAGCAGACTGAACAGAGAGATAGTGTGTTATTGTTTGAGTGGGTCTCAGAGGTATTTTGATGACCGTGTGTATTTGAATGGTAATGTGGACCTAGCTAAGAATTGTTAATAAACTGCTCAGCTAGGAGAGCGGAGTATTTTTAAGATGATATTCATCTGTCCTTTACAAGACAATTCTGTATTAAGGATAACTGTGTAGCATCGCCATATAGACATTCAAGCAATAATCTTCTCATCTGTCCAAACATAGCTAATTAATTAGCCTGTTGATTTCTGTTTCAGATATCCATGTGCAACTGATAACGATAACCTTAAATCAGTTTGTTCGTTAAGCGATCACTTTGCTACGGGCTTTTGAGGATGCAATGTGCCATTATTCAATTAACAGAGCAATCTCCTTTTAATAAATGGAATTGTATTTGATTGTTTTTATACCTTTATTTTACTAGACAAGTCAGTTAAGAACAAATTCTTATTTTCAATGACGGCCTAGGAACAGTGGGTTAACTGCCTGTTCAGGGGCAGAACGACAGATTTGTACCTTGTCAGCTCAGGGATTTGAACTTGCAACCTACTAGTCCAACGCTCTAACCACTAGTTTACCCTGTTAGGGTAGTTACGTATAGATTTTTTAGCGGTTGTGTGGCTAAATGATGTACATCATGATTATATTAATATTTCCCGAGAAATGTTTAATTGCTATTTACTACCCAATGTGGTTTTGTAGCATTGCCGTAACTGAGGTGAGGAACGGTGAACAATTATTTCCTCAAAATGGATTAAATCAGGAAACAGTGTGCTCTCCTTCCAAACCTTGTCACATAATAATGTCATAATTCCTAAAGGACCTTTTATCTATTTTAGAAGTTATCTTAGGGAAGTTTTCATTAATGCCTTTTCCATTTTATTCAAAAATTCATTATGTTTCACTAATCTCCAGAGTGGATAAAAAAGACTTAAATCCTTAATAAAAATCATTTTCACCAAGTGTCTATGAAACGTGCACTTGTTAAATTTACACTCCATGCCAATAAACTATTGATATCTTACTTCTTCAAAGTTGCTCTGGCACCTGGGACTGTTGGGGAAAATAGAAAGAATTCCTAAAAAGAAAAAAAAGAAAGAGGGACAAATTAAATTGCCGTCTTCAACTCTTCTGTTTAGGATTAAAAGTGAATTCTAATTTGCGTTTGTAGTCCCAGACCATTGCATCATGGCGCAGTTGTCTGTGAAGAGATGATAGAACACTCAATGCACTGGTTTTCTTAATTGGAATAGCAGTCCTAGACATGTTGCTGAGATTATCCGTCCACAGAACAAACTCACAGCAACCCGAGGGAACTTTGTTTTCCTCAACAGGTCTGACACTTCTCGACATTTCCATTTGAAAGTAGTGTATCATGTCTCACCAACTTTTAGCTGTACTCCATTGTGTCCTTCAGAAAGCAGCCACTCAGTCAGTGTAGGAAAGAGAACGGCACAAATGAAACAAACTCAGAACTGGCCAATGATACTGTATCCTATGTCAAAATCTGCTTTATACACACAGGCAGAAAGAGGTTGTGTGTGTCTGCATGCATGTATGAATATATGTGTGTGTCTCTCTCTCTCTCTCTCTCTCTCTCTCTCTCTCTCTCTCTCTCTCTCTCTCTCTCTCTCTCTCTCTGTGTGTGTTTGTGTGCACCAGTGTGTGTGTGTGTTTGCGTGCACCAGTGTGTGTCTGTGAGATGTGGGGGTGGGGGTGTAGATGTGAGATTAGCTGGAGGGCATTCAATTCCACGCCACTGACCTTACTCTGGCCTCTGCGCTCGCGGCCCCATGCCATTAGTGCGCCGGAGAGGCTTTTAAACGAAATCTAATCTCGTCTGCATCTGATCTGTCCACTTCAGAGCGCTGGAAGCCCTGGTTTAACAGCACACATCCTCACTGCCTGTATCCTGTTCTACATGCGTTCAATACCCCCCCCCCCCTACACACACACACACACACACACACACACACACACACACACACACACACACACACACACACACACACACACACACACACACACACACACACACACACACACACACACACAGAGAGAGACCCACACAGACACACACACACACACACAGAGAGAGACCCTCACAGACACACACAAAGAGGTGCATGCGCACTCACACATATGCACAGACAGGTGAACATTCACGCACGCACACACACAAACACACACACACACACACCCTACGTGCCCCTCCACATCCACAATAGAGCCATCTCTGTAACCAACCCCCAGCAACAGGTAGTGCCTGGCGGCTGTAATTTCATTCAGAGCAGCTATAGCCAGCCCCCTCCCCTCTCCCCTCCATGCAGTACCCTAGTGGCTTGCTGCTCGATCTTTATATTGTATTCTCTCACTTTTTTAGGTGAGGTAGGGAGAAGGGGTATTGCTTGCACATTAGCCTATGTTGCCCTGAACCATCAGTATCTGAAACACATCTTTAAATAGATATCTGAACTCTACATAACACAATACATTGGTTGTACGTGTAAAAAAAAAAAAAACATTTGTAATGTTCATGAAGAATTGGAAGGATGCCGTTATCCTTATACAGTGAGGACCAACTATACCTGACGACTCTATCTAGATGAAGTTGAACCCTCCTTAGGTATTAGAGGCTACTTCCAGCTACAGTATAACAATGAAACGATACACAAAAAACACTACACAGCTAACTTCCAAAACAAGTACTCCGACAATCAAAATAACATTTGCATAATACATCTCCATCAAAAGCCATACATTCAGGGTCGCTAATTCCCTCTATCTCCATAGAAATCGGACACAATTTAAATCTGACTGTGTAAGATCATATTCATTTCAAACCAAATAGCAAAGCTTCTGTAAATAGTGGCTAAATATGTAGATAACATCAATAGTAGATATTCTTTCAATCGAATCCCCTCTGACCTCTCTGCGTCTGAAATGGGACCCTATTGCCTATACAGTGCACTACTTTCGACCAGAGCCCTATGGGTCCCCGTCAAAAGGAGTGCACTATATAGTGAATAGGGTGCCATTTGGGACGAACACCATCTCTCATTAATTTTAACGGTATGACTCAAGCCGCGCTGACGATACGTCCCATATCTCCACAAATCTTGTGAGATAATGACACTGAAGTTAAAAGACGTTACAAAAGTTAAATGATGTTATCAGGACCATCTCAAAGAAAACCATCTCAAACAATAACTCAGCCCCTTCTCAACTCCGAGGAAGGAAAAAGGACAACACACAGTAAGAACTTCCTCTGAGTTCTAGGGTTCTAGAGCGAGGCGCTAGACTAAATTTAGCGCCAGCAGACTGCCTGACTCTGTGAGTAGCAGAGTTTCACTCAGTGACTTTGGCTGCAGTTTTGGTGACAGAAACAGGAGTTGTCCTTGTGTGTCCCAAATGGCACTGTATTCCCCACATAGGGCACTACTTTTGACCAGGCCCATAGGGCTCTGGTCAAAAGTAGTGCACTATAAAGGGAATAGGGTGCCATTTGGGATGCTGCCTTGTCCCTGAACTCTCCAGCCAGCCAGCCTGTGGATAATTAAGATGTAATATTCTAGCATGATCGATCGCCACTGACCAGGATCAATAGGCAAGAGAGATGAGGAGAGAAGAGGGGTTTGAGTGGCATGGGGAGTGATCTGGTTGACAGGAAGAAGGAGGTCACACAACACGAGGCAACGGCTGCGGACAAGGCAGGGAGGGAGAAAGAGGGTGGGATGGATAGGAGAGAGAGAGAGAGAGAGAGAGAGAGAGAGAGAGAGAGAGAGAGAGAGAGAGAGAGAGAGAGAGAGAGAGAGAGAGAGAGAGAGAGAGAGAGAGAGAAAGAAAAAAAAAAATAGAAAGAATGTACATTATGAATTATATTGTACATCTCATTATCCAATTCATTTAAGTAAACATCTTTAACTTTACATCAAATTACTTTTGAAATGTTTTGGTCAAATATATTCGGGGCGTAATGCTTCCAAAAATATCACACTCAACAACACATCCAGTCTAAATAATACATCTGTATTTACATGTTGACAAGCGAGCCTATATCGACGTGTCCTACAAGTCAATACGCACGGCGTTCCTCCTTTCCTTCGATCAGCGTAATTTCCCATTCAGTCTGCCTCCTTGACCTGCACCCAGCCATTTCACCACAGCCTCCTTCCACCATCCAGTCAGCCTGCCCCTTTATTTCCAAACCATTACACTGTTCTGCTCAGATGAAGCACATCCATATATTCTTAAAGGGCTGGTTTAACTTAATCATTAGGTTAACAAGCTCCCTGCCCTCTAAATGATGATCCGCTGAATTGGAGGGATTTGTTCTGGAAGGTGAGCCAATAACGGGATGGGCACAAAAAGGCGGGAGAGACACACCGCTCTTCGTCTCGAATACAACTGGGAAAGAATAATCAGGGAAATGGCTTTGCATATTTAATCACTGTGAAGAGAGGGAGGTAGAGAAACACACCCGCATGGACACACTTAAGACACTCACATAGAAACACACACACACACACACACACACACACACGCACGCACACACGTAAACGCGCACGCAAACACACAAGTTTAGAAAGCTATTTGTAGTGTCTATTGTACTAACCACAAACAAGCTGTGATTGTCAAATATCAAACAACTTTAAAGAGTATGTCTTTGCTGCAGAGACCATAGAATTGTAAAAGACTAATTCCAGTTCTATGGCAGAGACCATCTCGAACAACTCTTACCATTTAAAGGGTCCCTGATATCAAATGGCTAATTGCCTTCATTACCTTCAACGCTCCAACCAATATATTATGCAAATAGGCTTAGACGTGCCTGGTTTCGTAGACAACAGTATGTTGTTCTTGTTGTTGTTTTCTGATACTACTGACTCATACATGTTTTCTTAAAGGCCATCTGCTCCACATGTATGACCTGCTCCGAAATGCATGTATGTGCTAATTAATTATCATAGCTGGAGAAGCAATTATTCCACTGTGTGTTTTTTCTTCTCCTCTTCCCTTCAGTGGCACTTGAATATCCTTCATTAGCTTTGATGTGCTAGAGAGTGCATGGGGGTCCTAAGAGTGTCAATCCACATCTGTCCGTACTGTTGCTCAGACAGACCGGAGAGGAGAGAGGAGAGGAGCTGGGCATACACAGTGAAGACTAGTGTTCAGAGGCCATCTGCTGACACACACACACACGCCGCTGTCGCTGCGACACGACACGCCGTCTGTGTTTAGAACTGCGTCTCAATGTACACACATACAGGCACACACACAGAGTGTACATGCACACGCACAGACACACACGCACGCACACACACACAGCCATGTCTGCCAGGTGGTGTCAGAGGAAGGCCGAACAAATTGTCAAAGATTCCAGCCACCCAATCCATAGACTGCTCTACCGCACGGCAAGCGGTACCAGAGCACCAAGTCTGGAGCCAACAGGACCCTGAACAGCTTCTACCCCCAAGCCATAAGACAGCTAAACAAGGACTGCTACATAGCTAATCAAATGGCTACCCGGACTACCTGCATTGACGCTTTTTTTAACTAACCCTCTCAACTGAGTGAATTTGTGTTAAAATGTTAACATTTAGACAGTGTTTCTGTAACCTTATAGAAAACAGTAAATGAACACTGGCTGTGTTAAATTCACTATACACTGGACTGAACTACTAGGCATTTCACTATACACTGGAGTGAACTAATAGGCATTTAGGCACTACTCTGGAGTGAAATATAAAATGCACTCACTCTATTGTGGGGTAAAAAATATCACACAATTTCACTCTACAGTGGAGTTAAATATAATGAAATGGTGTATGGTGGAAAGCCTCATTTGCATACAGTATTTTCCAGGGTGCCTTTTCATTTTGAGTTAATTGTAAAGTTACCACCCATGACTGTATTTGTGTGTGTGACAGAGAAATGGTTGTGGTATTATTTCCTTTGATAAACGGCCTGTGACTTTCACCAATTGAGTTCCTAGGTGAATGTCATCGTTAAATTGAAACTGTATGACAATATACATAACATATATCATAAGGGCTTACTTTGATGGTTTATTTTTACCCTAACTCAGTGGTGTTAGGAAACTCCTGGTTTACAGGTCACCTCAGGCCTGCAAGTCACATTATGCTGTCTTGCGTAGTGATGTGTAATTCCTAATGGAATCCAACAGTTGGAATTTTAATCCACCCGCTACCCAAAAACAAAGCTTCGGACATCATTGAGCACATGCTTGGGAAGAAGTGATACAGGCATTGGCACACTGTTTTGAAGTACACTGCTTAGCAATTTCGACGCATGCCTCGGAACTCCAGTATCAAACGTAACGAACATTCATTTTAATGATAGTATTTGCCCAGGTACTCACTTGGTGTAAGCCACAGGCCTTTAAAGGGAAATCATTCTAGTGATGGGAAACTGAGGCTTTCTGAAGGCTTCAGGGAACTTTCATAAAATTGTACTGAAAAACAGATCATAACTCGCTGCTTCATTATTAGTTCACAATGCAAATGAGTGACATCTGCTAGTAAATAGCAGCGTGTGATTATTTGGTGTTTTTTCTCCACTGTTTTTTCACAGCTACAGTATAAGTCATTGGCGCTCGTAGCCTATAATCAGTTGGAATACCAGGTTTCCATCTTCAGTAATGCTTCCCTTTTTTTTCCCTTAAAGTCAACTATTTTTCAAAAATGGAATCTATGGCATTGTTTAGGATGCTTAAGACAGAACCTTATACTATAATAAATCATACAAATATTTGAACAACAATGCAGCAACGTCCCTGCAACAACGTCCCTGCAACAACGTCCCTGCAACAACGTCCCTGCAGTCCCTGCAACAATGTCCCTGAATGTTCCATAGTCCCCCACAATTTTTTCAATATTTTTTTTATTTCACATTTATTTAACCAGGTAGGCTAGTTGAGAACAAGTTCTCATTTGCAACTGCGACCTGGCCAAGATAAAGCATAGCAGTGTGAACAGACAACACAGAGTTACACATGGAGTAAACAATTAACAAGTCAATAAAACAGTAGAAAAAAAAGAGTCTATATACATTTTGTGCAAAAGGCATGAGGAGGTAGGCGAATAATTACAAATTTTGCAGATTAACACTGGAGTGATAAATGATCAGATGGTCATGTAAAGGTAGAGATATTGGTGTGCAAAAGAGCTGAAAAGTAAATAAATATAAACAGTATGGGGATGAGGTAGGTACAATTAGGTGGGCTATTTACCGATAGACTATGTACAGTGAACTGAGTGAACTGAGATCAGGCGGAGCTTTACCTAGCATGGACTTGTAGATGACCTGGAGCCAGTGGGTCGGGCGATGAATATGTAGCGAGGGCCAGCCGACTAGAGCATACAGGTCGCAGTGGTGGGTGGTATAAGGTGCTTTAGTGACAAAACGGATGGCACTGTGATAAACTGCATCCTGTTTGCTGAGTAATGTATTGGAAACTATTTTGTAGATGACATCGCCGAAGTCGAGGATCGGTAGGATAGTCAGTTTTACTAGGGTAAGTTTGGCGGCGTGAGTGAAGGAGGCTTTGTTGCGGAATAGAAAGCCGACTCTAGATTTGATTTTAGATTGGAGATGTTTGATATGAGTCTGGAAGGAGAGTTTACAGTCTAGCCAGACACCTAGATACTTATAGATGTCCACATATTCTAGGTCGGAACCATCCACGGTGGTGATGCTAGTCGGGCGTGCGGGTGCAGGCAGCGAATGGTTGAAAAGCATGCATTTGGTTTTACTAGCGTTTAAGAGCAGTTGGAGGCCACGGAAAGTGTGTGTTATGGCATTGAAGCTCGTTTGGAGGTTAGATAGCACAGTGTCCAAGGACGGGCCGGAATTATACAGAATGGTGTCGTCTGCGTAGAGGTGGATCAGGGAATCGCCCGCAGCAAGAGCAACATCATTTATATATACAGAGAAAAGAGTCGGCCCGAGAATTGAACCCTGTGGCACCCACATAGAAACTGCCAGAGGACCGGACACTTCCCGCTAAGCTACAAGTCAGGTGAAACTACATGTACAAAATCCCAACTATATTTGTAAGAAAGATTTCCAGTAGAGGTTGGTGTTTGAAAGCAGTATGGAATTGAAGAAAGCACCAGAACCAAGGTGAAATCAGTGGGACCTCCCATTTTGCAACACATGGTTTGAAAAAGCGTGCCTCGGAGCTCCGGTATCTAACGTAACAGCACTAAAGAATTCAATGACCATGTCTCTAATCACAGTTTTTATGCACGCAAAGTCATACCGTATAAAAAAAATCACGACAGCTGTAATGGAAACGTTGCCATGGTGGGATCTTTTTTGCGTCTGTAAAATGTATTATGTGAGAAATGGCGGCGGAAACGCCTTTATGCCAAAATATATGACCCGTTCCATGAAGCTAGACGTATGTCCCACGTCACTACATAACAGGAGAGGCATTTGAAAGAAAACTTTTTTTTTTAAATCAAAAAGTATTTATTTTTTTGACATAAATGCTTCTGGAACATTTGAACTTTCATGTGCCTTAATAAAAAATGTGTATGCCATCTGTAAATAAGAATAAAATTGTTAAATTACCAGCCTAGTTGGTTTAGCCACAGAAAAAGGCAGGACCCTTCCCTCTAGCCATGATTGGCTGAGATAATGGATGTGCTGGACATGCTGAGAGATGAGTTTGGATTGGTCTGTCATGTAGGATGCTTCTGTCTTTAACATGAGCTGCTCAGTATGTGTAGATAATCTTTTCTACAGTGCCTTTTTGAAAAATATCATGAAGAGCTGCACAAGTGTTGCTACTGCTCTCAACATTGCTGCCCTGAATTTCACAGGCGCTATCGAGAAAGATAATTGGGAAAAAGTTGTGATGGACTACTTTCTGGAGGACGATCGTGCCATGCTGACTCTCTCTGCCTCTGAAAATGAATTAGACGATGAGGAAATCCCTTATTTAGGTCAAAACATTTTCATTAAACCTGACATTGTAGAGTATTTAATGACATTGATGGGGAAGAAATGACAATCAACAGTATTGTTTTCACAGAAGAAGTTGACCGAGTTTTGAAATCAGTGGAATGCCTGGTGGAAGCAGAGTATGATTGCAAATGTGGTGGGAGTCAAAAAGATAGCACAGAAGGCTGGATTACAAACTAAGGGCAACCATGACAGAGAGGGAGAAGCATTCATCCATGTATACTGGTAAGAGTCTAGCTACATTTTAAGATGTGATACATTTCTAAATTTGAAAAGAAAAACATACTGTTAGCTAGCTTACATTAGCTGGCTGGCTGGCTAGCTAACGTTACATGTATGAGCTGTGTAGCAATATTATTTGTATCTCAGGAAGTCATTTGCATTGCTAGTTATACCCTAATGTTAGCTAGCTATCTAACATTGAACCTAATTGGTTAGCTAAGTGCAACCATGGCATCCATGACAGAGAGGGGGAAGCATCCATTCATGTATACGGGTAAGAATCTAACTACATTTTCAGATATTAGACTTTTCTGATTTTGTCAGAAAGTTGTTTTCATTGCAAGTTAAAGCAGACTGTGAGCTATCTAGCTAACATTAGCTGACTGGCTCGCTAGCTAATGCTACATGTAGTAATGTTATTTGTATCTCAGAAATCCATTTGTATTGGTAGTATAGCCTAATGTTTGCTATCTAGCTAACATTGAACCCAGTTAGTTAGCTTTAGCTACCTGCAGATGTGTGCATGGTAGTATGGGTTGGGATTATGGGTCTAAACTAAAGACTTCACTGTGCCAGTAACCATTCCACTGTACCGTTTACACCTTCTGTATCCTGTGCATGTGACAAATAAACTGTGACTTGATTTGTTGTAGTGTGTGTTTACCACAGACCGTAATGTGAAGAACAACATGACCTGCACCAAAGTCAGATGAGGATATAGGCCAAGGACTAGATAAAGTGTAGTTTTACTACTACTTTTTGCTACTACTTTCACCACTTTTATTCTTCATCTTTGTTGTTTACTGCACTACTTTACTCACTCGGTTTAGCACATGGCTGTACTGCTCCACATACATTGCTGCTACAGCTCAGTCTATTATCTATCCTGTTGCCTAGTCACTTTACTCCTACCTATATGTACACAGTTACCTCAATTACCTCGTACCCCTGCACATTGACTCGGTACTGGTACTCCCCTGTATATAGACATGTTTACATGTTTACTCATTATTGTTATTCGTTATTCACTATGTATTTATTCCGTATGTCGCTATTTCATTTTTTATCTCATCTATTTTATCTTTAAAGGACCTGTAAGTAAGCATTTTACTGTTAGTCTACATGTGTTGTTTACGAAGCATGTTACATATAACATTTGATTTGATTTACAGCCTTCAGGCCTTTGTTGGAGTCAGTGGGGCCAGGCAGTCAGGTCCATGAATCCTGTGGTACTCTCTCTCCCTGTTCACAATGTCAGGGTCAAATTACTGTCAACACTGGAGTGTAGATTACTAGCTTTGCTTTATTCCCAAGGTTATATGTGTACTGTAGGGTCCCTAACTGAGTGTGTACCCTATAATTTCATTAAAGTCTCTCAAATCTGTTTTCTAGAACTGTTTCAGTATGTGTAATAATGAACAAAATTGAATGAAAGGCATTTCGTCAAATCGAGTCAAGTGGTGATTCATCTTGTATGATAATGGTCAAATCTTAACATCTATGCACGTGCAACATACAACTGTTCTGGGGGAGCCCATGGTCATGCAGCAGTAGCACATGTGTATTCTATACAGAGGGGAACATCCTAAATGTTTGGAGAACATGACAATACTGAACTACTAGTTACCGCTATGGATGTGACAACGAGGAATTGATGAATGCTCATAAACGATTTCTGCCACACAACTTAATCCTGGGGAAAAGTCAATAATTATGTACTGTATGTGCATGTATATATGTACTATGTATGTGAGTACATACATTAATCAACACACAAAGGAGTGTGTTGTGTCTGGCGATGGCGATGGCGGTATGAAGAAAATGTACAAGATGTTGGGAGAATGGTGGGGCTTCTGTTTAGAAATGTCTTCTGGTCGCCATACACTGTGCAGCTGAACAAACAATAGCCCATTTTAATGTTCTACGTAGCCTGCTCCCCCACCACCACCACCACCACCACCACCACCAACACATGCATATTCATGGTGGAGGGAGGGAGCCGCGACGGCTTGCCTTGCCAGTGACATGGGGGTGCAGCGGGGATGAGGCGCGCTTGTCGGAGTGTGTCACGTTTCCAGACCAGCGAATTTTTTTGATTAAAGTCCCTTATCCGTTTTATCATGCATATCCTCTCTCTGATTAAAGTGATCTGAGGCTGACACTCACAATGTCAGAGGGAACTGGGGAGCACCTCCCTCCCTACCCCTCTCTCCCTCCTGCTCCCACCCTCCTACCTCCCTCTGGAGCATGCCTGGAATCTGTAATCCCAGCCGAACACTGACACTATACTGACGTCCGATGAACCTATAGACATCCTAAACAAACAGACAAGGAGACAAAGACTACATCTGCACCACTAGGCATCCAAAACACACAATAGTATCATACCAGAGCTTATATGCCAAACATACTGTACCTACAGCCTTTGCCTATAGGCACCCTAAACATACAGTACAGGTATTCTTGCATACCTGCACCTATAGTATAAGCATCCCACATAGACAGTTTAACACAAAAGATCCATAAAGGCACCCCAACCCATCTTAAATCTGCAGCTCAGAGATGCCAACACTACCTACCCTGTAAAGGGGTTAAAGTGAAATTGACAGTAGTTTACAGACAGCTCGGTGCCAAGTAAAATTCGGTATTTCATATT
This sequence comes from Oncorhynchus kisutch, assembly GCF_002021735.2. NCBI lineage: Eukaryota > Metazoa > Chordata > Actinopteri > Salmoniformes > Salmonidae > Oncorhynchus > Oncorhynchus kisutch. The sequence continues at coordinate 21,624,422 of NC_034180.2, read as the reverse complement.
ACAGTATACCTACTGTAATATAAATATGATATCAATGCAAGTACTGTGTAATGACATACAGTACGATACCACAAAAATTGCTGTATTATGGGTCGATAATCCGGAAGCCATGGATTACAGGCAACATTCGCACTGAGCTAAACGGCAGAGCTGCAGCATTCAAGGAGCGGGACTCTAACCCGGAAGCTTATAAGAAATCCCGCTATGCCCTCCGAAGAACCACCAAACAGGCAAAGTGTCAATAGAGGAATAAGAACAAATCGTACTACACCGGCTCCGACGCTCGTCGGATGTGGAAGGGCATGCAAACTATTACTGACTACAAAGGGAAGCACAGCCAAGAGCTGCCCAGTGACACGAGCCTACCAGACGAGCTAAATTACTTCTATGCTCGCTTGAGGCAAGTAACACTGAAACATACATGAGAGCATCAGCTGTTCCGGACGACTGTGTGACCACGCTCTCCACAGCTGATGTAAGACCTTTAAACATTCACAAGGCCGCAGGACCAGACGGATTACCAGGACGTGTACTCCGAGCATGCTCTGACCAACTGGCAAGTGTCTTCACTGACATTTTCAACCTCTCCCTGTCTGAGTCTGTAATAGCAACATGTTTAAAGCAGACCTCCATAGTCCCTGTGCCCAAGAACAGTAACACTAACTCGCATCAACACCATTATCCCAGAAACCCTAGACCCACTCCAATTTGCATACCGCCCTAACAGATCCACAGATGATGCCATCTCTATTGCACTCCACACTGCCCTTTCCCACCTGGACAAAAGGAACACATATGTGAGAATGCTATTGACTACAGCTCAGCGTTCAACACCATAGTGCCCTCAAAGCTCATCACTAAGCTAAGGACCCTGGGACTAAACACCTCCCTCTGCAACTGGATCCGGGACTTCCTGACAGGGCGCATCCAGGTGGTAAGGGCAGGTAACAACACATCCACCACGCTGATCCTCAACACAGGGGTCCCTCAGGGGTGCGTGTTCAGTCCTTTCCTGTACTCTCTGTTCACTCTTGACTGCACGGCCAGGCACGACTTCAACACCATCATTAAGTTTGGCGATGACACAACTGTGGTATGCCTGATCACCGACAACGACGAGACAGCCTATAGGGAGGAGGTCAGAGACCTGTCTGTGTGGTGCCAGGACAACAACCTCTCCCTCAACATGATCAAGAAAAAGGAGATGATTTGGGACTACAGGAAAAAGAGGACCGAGCTCGCCCCCATTCTCATCGACGGAGCTGTAGTGGAGCACGTTGAGAGCTCCTTGGTGTACACATCACCAACAAACTAACATGTTCCAAGCACACCAAGCCAGTTGTGAAGAGGGCACGGCAGAACCTATTTCCCCTCAGGAGACTGAAAAGATTTGGCATGGGTTCTCAGATCCTCAAAAGGTTCAACAGCTGTACCATTGAGAACATCCTGACCAGTTGAAAGTGGAGCTGGTTTGGCAACTGCTCGGTCTCCGACCGCAATGCACTACAGAACCTAATGCGTACTGCCCAGTACATCACTGGGGCCAAGCTTCCTGCCATCCAGGACGTCTATACTAGGCGGTGTCATTGCATTGCCTCCTCCTCTTTTTAAACTGCTGCTACTCTCTGTTATTATCTATGCATAGTCACTTTAATAACTCTACCTACATGTACATATTACCTCGACTAACCGGTGCTCCCGCACATTGACTCTGTACCGGTACCCCCTGTATATAGCCTGGCAATTGTTATTTTAATTCTCTTTAATTATTTGTTACTTTTGTTTCTTATTCTAATTTATTTATTTTATTCTTTAACCTGCATTGTTGGTTAGGGCTTGTAAGTAAGCATTTCACTGGAAGGTCTACACCTGTTGTATTCGGCACATGTGACAAATAAAATTAGATTTCTGCATAAATTGGTCATACAATTTGATCTGATCTTCATCTAGGTCACAACAATAGACCACCACAGTCTGCTTAAACTAATAACACACACAGAATTATTTGTTTTCATGTCTTTATTGAACACACCGTGTAAACATTCACAGTGGAGGGTGGGGAAGGTATGTGAACCCTTGGATTTAATAACTGGTTGACCCTCCTTTGGCAGCAATAACCTCAACCAAACGTTGTCTGTAGTTGCGGATCAGACCTGCACAACGGTCAGGAGGAATTGTGGACCATTCCTCTTTACAAAACTGTTTCAGTTCAGCAATATTCGTGGGATGTCTGGTGTGAAATGCTCTCTTGAGGTCATGCCACAGCATCTCAATAGGGTTGAGGTCAGGACTCTGACTGGGTAACTCCAGAAGGTGCATTTTCTTCTGTTGAAACCATTTTTTTGGTTTTGGGTTATTGTCCTGTTGCATCACCCAACTTCTGTTGAGCTTCAATTGGTGGACAGATAGCCTAACATTCTCTTGCAAAATGTCTTGATGAACTTGGAAATTCATTATTCTGTAAATGAAAGCAAGCTGTCCAGGCCCTGAGGCAGCAAAGCAGCCCCAAACCATAATGCTCCCTCCACCATACTTTACAGTTGGGATGGGTTTTTGACATTGGTGTGCAGTGCCTTTTTTCTCCACACATAGTGTTGTGTGTTCCTTCCAAACAACTCAACTGTAGATGAATCTGTCCACAGAATATTTTGCCAGTACCGCTGTGGAACATCCAGGTGCACTTTTGTAGACTTCAGACACGCAGCAATGTTTTTTTGGACAGCAGTAGCTTCTTTCGTGGTGTCCTCCCATGAACACCATTCTTGTTTAGTGTTTAACGTATCGTAAACTCGTCAACAGAGATGTTAGCATGTTCCAGAGATTCTGCACATTCTGCGCTGTGCTATTGCAGTCATCTTTGCAGGATGGCCACTCCTAGGGAGAGTAGCAACAGTGCTGAACTTTCTCCATTTATAGACAATTTGTCTTACAAATCAAGGCTTTTAAAGATACTTTTGTAACCCTTTCCAGCTTTATGTAAGTCAACAATTCTTAATCTTCGATCTTCTGAGATCTCTTTTGTTTGAGGCATGGCTCACATCAGGTAATGCTTCTTGTGAATAGCAAGCTAACATTTTGTGTGTTTTTTATAGGGCAAGTCAGCTCTAACCAACATCTCCGATCACGTCTAATTGATTGGACTCCAGGTTAGCTGACTCCAATTAGCTATTGGAGAAGTCCTTAGGCTAGGGGTTCACATACTTTTTCCAAACTACACTGTGAATGTTTAAACGATGTATTCAATATAGAAAACAAAAACACAATAATTTGTGTGTTATTAGTTTAAGCATACTATGTTTGTCTATTGTTGTGACAACAATGAAGATCAGATCAAATCTGATGAAATCCAGGTTATTCCAAAGGGTTCACATACTTTTTCTTGCCACTGTAGAGGTCCTGGATGGCATGCGATTGAGGGCAATACAGTTGCCATACCAAGCAGCGATGCAGGATCTGAGAACCCATGCCAAATCTTTTCAGTCTCCTGAGGGGGAATAGGTTTTGCCGTGCCCTCTTCACAACTGGCTTGGTGTGCTTGGAACCTGTTAGTTTGTTGGTGATGTGGACACCAAGGAGCTCTCAACGTGCTCCACTACAGCTCCGTCGATGAGAATGGGGGCGAGCTCGGTTCTCTTTTTCCTGTAATCCCAAATCATCTCCTTTTTCGTGATCACGTTGAGGGAGAGGTTGTTGTCCTGGCACCACACTGCCAGGTCACTGACTGCCTCCCTGTAGGCTGTCTCATCTTCTCCTGTGATCAGGCCTACCACCGTTGCGTCGTCAGCAAACATGATGATGGTGTTGGAGTCATGCATGGCCATGCAGTCGTGGGTGACTATGGAATACAGGAGGGGACTAAGCGCACACCCATGTGGGCCCCACATGTTGAGGGTCAAGGTGGCGGAGGTGATGTTGCCTACCCTCACCACCTGGGGTCGACCCATCAGGAAGTCCAGGTTCCAGTTGAAGAGGGAGGTGTTAAATCCCAGGGTCCCAAGCTTGACAATGAGCTTGGAGGGGACTATGGTGTTGAACGCTGAGCTGTAGTCAATGAACAGCATTCTCACATAGGTATTCCTCTTATCTAGGAGGGTGAGGGCAGTGTGGAGTGCAATTGAGATTGCGTTTTCTATGGATCTGTTGGGGAGGTATGGCTGTATGCAAATTGGAGTTGTTCTAGGGTGTCTAGGATAATGGAGTTGATGTGTGCCATAACCTGCCTTTCAAAGCACTTTATGATTACAGATGTGAGTGCTACAGGGAGGTAGTCATTGTGGCAGGTAGCCCTGGAGTTCTTGGGAACAGGAATGATGGTGGTCAGCTTTAGGGGTTGGGAATTACAGACTTGGACAAGATTGTGGTTGAAAATGACTATGAATATGCCTGCCAGGTGTTCTGCGTATGCTCTGAGAATGCGCCCTGGAATACTGTCCGGCTCGCAGAGGTCCTAATGGGACTTCTTGTACTTGTTCGTGTCCTCAGCCATAGCCTCGGGTTGACTGGGAAAGCCCTGTGTGCAGGAGCCCTATCCTATAACTTAGTACCAACCTCAGTGTTAATCCAGGGCTTTTGATTGGGGAGGCATTGAACCATCACTGTGGGGACATTGTCGGTGTTGTATTTCCTAATGAAGCTGGTGACAGAGGGGGTTAGGTCGTCGATGCTTTCGGTAGAGTCCCGGAACACATTCCAGTCAGCGCTAGCAAAGCAGTCCTGTATGACATCCTCCGATTCGGAGGACCATTTCTCTTAGGAGCACTTCAGGGGCACTTCCTGTTTGAGCTTCTGCTGGTAGACAAGATGCAGGAGTCATGATCTGATTTGTCAAAGAGGGAACAAGGGACGGCATTGTATGCTTGCTTGTGGGTTGAGGAACTGTGGTATAGGACTTTATCACCCCTAGTAGCTAAAGAGACGTGTTGATGGAAGTTGGACATCACGTGTCTTAATGATGCATAATTAAAATCACCGGCAACAAGGAAAGTAGCCTTTGGGTGCATGGTTTCCTGCTTGTTTAGATTATAGCTTCATACAGTTCGTTAAGTTCCAGATTGTTGTTTTTCTTGTCCTGAGGTGGAATATATACATCAGTCCCGGTAATAGCTGACATGCACGATCGTGGGTCATCCATCTTATTATCCAGTGACTCGCCAATGAAATGGAGAGAAGAGGTGGCCGGTTTTCCCTTCATTTTAATCTCGCCAGTACTCCCCCCTCCCCCTGGCTCTTTTTTTTACTGGAGTTTCCTCTTCGGTAGCCTGAAAACTGGGTCGGAATTACAAAAAATTATAAAAATTAAGATAAAAAAAACAAATTCTCAAGTGTTAAATCAACACTGACAATGTTAACACTTGTAACACTTGTCCAGTTTCTGCAGGAGTCTACACTTTTCAATGTGAAATTAATTTCATGCTTAGTGTAAAGCCTTATTTTATATCTCCCAGAGTGCCTTGCTTTTCAGGTGACTTGTAAAATTACCACCCATGACCGTATTTGTTTGTGACAGAGACATGGTTGTTGCAGTCTCTATTTTAGCTTGTCATGTGGCCTTCACCAAGTGCAATCCTAAGTGAATATGTGACCCACTGTCTCGTTTAAGTGTTATTTTCCTAAATTTGTGCTGACTCGGAGCTTTGAAACGGCTCATCATACGCTGTGGTTGGCGGAAACATGAGGGAAGTAATAAGGCTTTTTTAAGTGTATCATCCCATTTCGGTGAAAAAGGCATTCAATCATTTTGATCTGATTTTCACACTCGCTCTACATTAATCCTTCGGAAACATTTTTAGAAAATGAATAGTTTCACCAAATTGCCCAAATGGATTCTCTGAACATTACAGTATTAAACGGCCGATTGTTCTATAACAAAGATAAACTTCCACATTGAACAGCGCTGTTCTTTGTTCACGCCCATGTGGCACCTTTCACACCCTCTAGAGCCTTAGACCCACCCATCTCTTGAAGAATTCACATTGGAACACATGCGCATGTGGCTATGTGCTAACGGTAGTAGCCTACAATCAAGGTAAAACCTAAACTTAAAAACAATATCTGGACCGAGGCCTACAGTGCCTTCAGAAAGTATTCAGACCCCTTGACTTTTCCACATTTTGTTACGCTAAAGCCTTGTTCTAAAATGAATTAAATAAAACATGTTTACTTGGCAATGTACACAGGAGACTGAAAAGACTAAACTGAAAATACCTTATTTACATCTGTATTCGGACCCTTTGCTGTGAGACACGAAATTGAGCTCAGGTGCGTCCTGTTTCCATTGGTCACCCTTGAGATTGACGTTGGTCATCCTTGATTGGAGTCCACCTGTGGTAAATTCAATTGATTGGACAGGATTTGGAAAGGCACACGCCTGTCTATATATGGTCCCACAATTGACGGTGCATGTCAGAGCAAAACCCAAGCCTTGAGGTCGAAGGAATTGTCCGTAGAGTGACGAGACAGGATTGTGTCGAGGCACAGATTTGGGGAAAGGTACCAAAAAATATCTGCTGCATTGAAGGTCCACAAGAACACAGTGGCCTTCACCATTCTTTAACAGAAGAAGTTTGGAACAACCAAGACTCTTCCTAGAGCTGGCCGCCCAGCCAAACTGATCAATCGGTGGATAAGGGCCTTGGCCAGGGAGTTGACCAAGAACCGGATAGTCACGCTGACAGAGCTCTAGAGTTCCTCTGTGGAGATGGGAGAACCTTCCAGAAGGACAACCATCTCTGTAGCACTCCACCAATCAGGCTTTTATGGTAGAGTGGCTAGAGAGAAGCCACTCTTCAGTAAAAAGAGACATGACAGCCCACTTGGAGTTTGCCAAATGGCAACGACAGACTTTCAGACCATGAGAAACAATATTCTCTGGTCTGCTGAAACCAAGATTGAGCTCTTTGGCTGAATGGGCTCCCGAGTGGCGCAGTGTTTTAAGACACTGCGTCTCAGTGCAAGCGGTGTCACTGCAGTATCTGGTTCAAATCCAAGCTGCATCACATCTGGCTGTGATTGGGAGTCCCACAGGGCGGTGCACAATTGTCCCAGGGTCGTCTGGTTTTGGCTGGGGTAGATAAGAATGTAAATGAGAATTTGTTCTTAATTAAATGATTTGCCTAGTCAAAGAAAGGTAACATTTAAAAAATGCCAATCGTCATGTCTGGAGGAAACCTGGCACCATCCCTATGGTGAAGCATGGCAGTGGCAGCATCATGATGTGTGGATGTTTTTCAGAAGCAGAGACTGAGAGACTAGTCAGGATCAAGGCAAAGATGAACAGAGCAAAGTACAGAGAGATTATTGATGCTCCAGAGTGCTCTGGACCTCAGAATGGGGCAAAGGATCACCTTCCAACAGGACAATGACTCTAAGCACACAGCCAAGAAAATGCAGGAGTGGCTTCGGGACAAGTCTCTGAAAGTCATTGGTCAGGGAGCCAGAGCCCAGACTTCAACCCAATCGAACATCTCTGGCAAGACCTGAAAATAGCTGTGCAGCATCGCTCCCCATCCAACCTGACAGAGCTTGAGAGGATCTGCAGTGAAGAATGGGAGAAACTCCCCAAATACCCAAGAAGACTCGTTGCTGTAATCGCTGCCAAAGGTGTTTCAGCAAAGTACTGAGTAAAGGGTCTGAATACTTATGTAAATATAATATTTCCGTTTTTTTATTTGAATAAATTAGCAAAACATTTTTAACCTGTTTTTGCTTTGTCATTATGGGGCTGCTTCATATGATTCTATGCAGGTACTGAAGTCATTTGTGTAATAGGTTGAAATGATCGAATTGTAATTTCAAAACAATATACCTATGTGATTATCGGCTGTTAATGATCGAGCCATTACAAATATGATTAGTATTTTCCTTCAATACTGTGTAGATTGATGAGGGGGGGGGAATTATTGAATCTATTTTAGAATAAGGTTGTAACGTAACAAAATGTGGAAGAAGTCAAGGGGTCTGAATACTTTCCGGAGGCGCTGTATATCATAAGATCCTTTGAGTAACTTTGGCCTGAGAACATATTTTTGTCCTGCCCTTAGGACATGTAATTGCCCATGGCCTTTTCATTGCAAGAGTCCTGATCTTCTCAAACTTGACCAAGAACCCGGTTGCCAGGGTTGTGTCCAGTCCGGGGGATACTTTCACATCTCTGGGAGGAAGGACGTCAACGTTGCACAGTAGCTGAAACCTGGTTCCATCTGAGTGAAAGCTCCATGGCCATGACAACACCAGGCTCCAGACAATTAAAGCTGTAAAAGAGGAAAGCAGACAAAAATAGACAAGACATTAAAACCTTGCATACCAGCAATAACATGCATTGACCTCCAAGTCCAAGCAATAAGCAATAAGCTTAAAGTACAAATACATAATACCTGACGTGTTGCTTGTTCACCCTCGATCATCTCCTTGTAATTGTGGTGGAGGCAGGTTTATGCTGAAGACAATATCTATATATTTTTTTTTATTAACATTTTTATTTCACCTTTATTTAGCCAGGTAGGCAAGTTGAGAGCAAGTTTTCATTTACAACTGCGACCTGGCCAAGAATAAACCAAAGCAGTTCGACACACAACAACACAGAGTTACACAACAACACAGAGTTACACATGGAATGAACAAAACATATTGTCAATAATACAGTTGAAGAAAATCTATATACAGTGTGTGCAAAGGAGGTAAGAAAAGGGAGGCAATATCCAGAAACATTGGTTAAAACATTAATTGATGAATGTCCTATAGCTTCTTTTTTTTGCCTGTTAACCGCTACTAAAATCCCCTGTACACACTTAACCTTCTTCCAGCCTAACAATGGCAATGCAGACACAAGATAACTTGCTAGATTTAGCAAACATTTATCTTCAGAATTACCAGCTGGCTAGATGTAAATGGTATTCATCTAGCTAGCCAGCTAATTGAACATACAAAAAAAAATACATTGAAATCTATAATCCAATCGCTAGCTAGCTATTTAGCCATAATTTCAACGTAGCATGTGTTCCTGTAACGTAACATGGGGTTTGCATTCGCACCACAGTGGCACATTTCTGTAGCTAGCAAGTTAAACATGACAAACTGGCAAACATGAAAAAGATGATCATCCTGTCATGTATGCCTTAGCACATCAGCAATCAACATTAACAGCAGAATGCAACTTGCCAGCTCAGCTAGCTGTCTTAATGTTGCTTCGTCCCACAACAAGCCATCTGTAAACAATGACGAAGCAAGCTATATCAGTACCTGTATGCAACTGTCTAGTTAGCTAGCTATATAGCTAACAATGGAAAACCTTTCCATACAGTTGAGACAATAACGTATGTACATGTAGCTATCTTGGCATTTTAACCTTTAACGGTGTATGGATTATGATGATTAATGACAAACTGAAACACATTCAAAATAATCTTTCCCACTTGGTTTCAGCCAGTCCAGACTGCCTTAGCCACAGACGACAGAGCTGTGTTGATACCAGCAACTGTATTCAGGACAACACTGGTATTGAATGCTGTAGCCACACTTTGCATGTAGTCCATGATGAAAATATATATCTGCACTATTAGAGAGCAGGATGAGCCATTTGACAGAGAAGCCTTGAACAACAGAATCAAATCAAATCAAATTTATTTATATAGCCCTTCGTACATCAGCTGATATCTCAAAGTGCTGTACAGAAACCCAGCCTAAAACCCCAAACAGCAAGCAATGCAGGTGTAGAGGAACCAGGCTATGTGGGGTGGCCAGTCCTCTTCTGGCTGTGCCGGGTGGAGATTATAACAGAACATGGCCAAAATGTTCAAATGTTCATAAATGACCAGCATGGTCGAATAATAATAAGGCAGAACAGTTGAAACTGGAGCAGCAGCACGGTCAGGTGGACTGGGGACAGAATGGACTCTTTTTCTCGTAAATGTCCCAGCCCCTTCAGTATCTCAACCAATCATGTCTAGGCAAGATTCTGTATATTCTCTGTGTCTAAACATACATACAAGTTTTATTAATGCATATGACAGTTCAAATCTCCAAGAAGGAATTTCTGGAAAAAAAGGATTTTACGGATGTCACGAGTGTCGTTGGAAGTAGACCAAAGTGCAGCGTGCTGAGCGTACATATTCCTTTTATTTATAGAAAATGTAGCCAAGAAAATGACCGTGCCGCTTAACTTCAGCTATAATGCCTCTAACAAAGTCAACTACCCACACTGAAGGAGGGCAAAAGAGCTACCTAAGTATGATTGCCAATCAGAGACAACGATAGACAGCTGTCCCTGATTGAGAACCACACCCGGCCAAAACATAGAAATAAAGAAACATAGAAAACAAAACATAGAATGCCCACCCCACATCACACCCTGACCTAACCAAATAGAGAAATAAAACGGCTCTCTAAGGTCAGGGCTTGACAACTGAGAAAAAATGTGTACTTTATTGTATTGAATGTATTACATTCAAATGCCTCTCCTGTGATCTAGTGTGGTGCGACATGCATCCAGCTGTCTGTAATGGGTCACATATGTCGTCATTAAAATGTAATTACTCAACACAAGTATTTAATAAGCACTTATTTTGAGGGCCTAGGTTTACCTTAATACACTAGCACAAAAGTAACGTTTCAAGCCTGCAAATCGCATTATGCTAGCGAGCAAAATGATGTGTAATTTCTATTTCAATCAAATGTATTTATAAAGTCCTTCTTACATCAGTTGATGTTACAAAATGCATTACAGAAACCCAGCCTAAAACTCCAAACAGCAAGCAATGTAGGTGTAGAAGCATTTGAATTAAGCCAGAATGGGTTATTCAACATTCGGGAATTTACATTCACCTGCAACCTCCATTACAGCCAACTTGATGGAGGTATCCTAAACTATTAGACTACCTAAACTACCTCAGTAACGGGTGAAATAAATCCAAGTAACGAATTTGATTAGTTTAGAAAAATGTATTTATATTTGAGTACCATACATTAAGATTCATGAATCAGTCAATGCAAAAACATAGATATTGAAACAAACAATTCAAAAAAAACTATCTGCAATAGAGTATGCTGAGAAATATGATAATGATGGGCGTGGTTTAGGTTTAACACTGGTTAATTACGCCAACACTGGGGTTCTTTTACACCAATGACTGTTCATGAAACATTTACAGAGTTAATTGAACACCGGAATCAACATTAGAAATGTCACACTAAAAAATCAACACTAGGCAACACTGTACATATGTTTAGTGTAGGAACATGTACTCTCTTGATGTATAGTTTGACGTTATGGCACAATATTTACTAATACCAGATCCATTACTAATAGTAAAGTGCAGTAGGTCTAGTTTTTATAACTTTCTCTGTGGCGCTCTGTGCCGATCAATGATGCTATCTTGCAATAATATTATTTGTTCTTATAAGGATAAACATAACTCAGTGAAAGCATGTGTACTGTAATGTTTTCAGTCCCTGACGATCCAATGGTGGGCAGAAATACAGCAGGAGGCTTATAGAATGTCACCCCGTGACTAAAGGATAAATGTGGGGTGTACTGGGACCCACAGAGTGGGTGTGGTGGTCTCTCTCTCTCTCTTTTTTGCTCTCTCTCTTTCTTTCTCTCTGTCTCTCTCTCACATGCACGCGCACACAGCACACACACACACACACACACACACACACACACACTGATGAAACAGCTGGTCCAGACACAGCCGAGACCATCCAATCGGAAATAGTAATTAATGGCATTAGAATATCGCACAGTTTGGTGCCATTGAGGGACTGGATGACTTTAAAATGTGTAAATCCACAAACTTATCTCACCTAGCGACGGGTGGCTTTCCACCCCTCAACTAAATCGATTAATTATCTCAAGGCCTATTGCTGTCACTCCTCACCACATGGATATCAGATAGACAGATATACTCTTCCTTCACTGCTAATTACAATATGTATGTATTAGAATGCTTATGAATATGGATCAGAGATAATGATAGAGAGGCATATGCATTTGTCTGTTATTGATATTGAGGATTATGAGGGGATTCCTTCCTTGTATGAATTACAGAGTAAAGACTGATTTCTTCTTTTATATTCTTCTCTTCAGTCGTCAGACATTTGTTTGTGTTTGAATCAGTGCTTTTGTGGCCCATTGACAAGCAAAGATGTGAAAAACCCTTCGCTCTTAGAACAGTAAACTATGCTTTATTTCTAACAGGAAATGCCTCCATTGACATTGCAGAGGAAAGATACACAAAGGCGACTACAGTATGCTGTTGAGGTAAAGTACAGAATATGTGCAACACCATTATATTCTACAATGGAACAAATCAGTAGATATTTAGACAACCAATAAGACAACATGAAAAAAATAACAAATCAACAAAAGTGGTCCAAAATCCCTAAAATGGGAAGAGCATGCAGGGATCTCAGGGGTAAGTATTAGTTGTCACCCATGATCAAATGGTACAGCTGTGGAGGAAGCAACTACAGAGTGCCTCACCAGCAAAGAAAAAGTCCAGATTTAATTCTGATACCGAGAAATAGAATTTCAAAGCTGGGTGTCTTATCGTTGGCATGTCCCTTTGCCAGACTGATTTCCCTAGCAAAAGCCTGTCAGTGCTATTATGTTGAACATGGAACCAATTTACTGCACCAGCTAAACAGGGTTACTGGCGCTCTTGTACCCCCTAAATGTTTGAAGTTATCACAGAGGGGAAAAAAATAGCATTTTGAATGTTTGGGTGGAGGGAGCGGGTTGGGACAGGTTGGACGGAGCGACTGTAATTGAAAAGTATCAATCAAAAACAAGGCCAGGGCCAGCAGGGGAAGGCTATTATGTTAACCCAGCAGCCGGAGCCGTGGAGAGAGAGAGCCCAAATGCATTTCCTTTGTATTTGTAATGCACTCATGCTCTCCAGGCCCTAAGCCCTAAGACCCTAGCAACGGCCGGCGGGGAGAAAGCACACATATCTCTGCACAAACGGGGACAGGGAAGGGGACGGCTTTTGGATTATCAAATGGAGCATGTGGTCATTACAGGCCTGTTTTGTGATGCTATCTGGACAGGGAGATAAGACGCTTCGGACAGTCAGACGTTTCCAATTTCTATACATAAGAGATGAAGACCTGGTGGGATAGGTTAGCCTTATATTTCCACCATCCACTTTCTTCCTCATCTTCCTTCCCCTTCTTAACCTAACACTGCCTGCACTGTATATAACAAGCGTCCTTTCATATGTTCACTATAGGGTGCCTGACCTGCACTAGGTAAAAAGACAGGTTCACTTACACATGGTGTGTTTTCACAGTGTGAAGTAAGCATGTAGTCAAGAGTTTTGTGTAGTACTTTACAGCGGAGAGGTGTGTACACTGTGGATGTGGAAACTAAACTCATGTTTCATTGCCACCACATACATTGGATATACCATACAATACATATCGCACTTCTTGGATGAAAATGAAAGTTGAAGTTAAGTGGTATTGCTAAAGTACCGATACAAGCTCAATTTATACCATTCTGTAAATATTTGTTTTAAAAAGACCCTCACTCATAGACGCAGATGTAAGACTTAAATGAATGACCAGTGGTTTCATTTCCTACATTCTATGTTAAAGGGAACGACCACAGTACAGAACAAACACACTACAGAGGATTGTACCATCCTTGTTGTATTCTAGCCACCTCTCGATATTATCTGATTACCTTAGCAAGCAGTCACAGACAACAGAAGGATATATTCAAATAGGCTATTCCTCTAACGGTCAGTGCACAATATCCTCTATTCATGGGAAAAGGATATTGCTCAGCCATTGGAATTCCCCGGTGACTCCTTTTTTTTCTCCTAGGGACTTAGAATAAATTCCTCGATACATTAACATATAAGAAAGTACAAATGACATACAGTACAGCCAGTGGTTTCACCAAATAGCCCTCTGTTAAAGATAGTATTAAGTCAAGGTCAAAGCTGGAGCCCCAGAATTATGCACCGATTCCCTTCTGATGCAAACTGTGGGTCCTCATGTATTAAAATACATTGTTTTACAAGTTTTTATCTCTTAGAAAATGGGACACCAGTGAGATCCTCTCAGCCAATTTCCTTTGCTACTGTCACGCCATATGAGAATAAGAGGATACATTTCAATATACAGTATATGCTTGAATTTACACCCAGAGAAGGATAGAAACAGTGCTCAGTGGTACAGATATAATATGGTGTTTGCACTGTTAACGTTTAATTATCTTATCTCAGTCATCATATGCTGTATCTATAAGTCCATGCTAGGTAAAGCTCCGCCTTATCTCAGTTCACTGGTCACGATAACAACACCCACCCGTAGCACACGTTCCAGCAGGTATATCTCACTGATCATCCCCAAAGCCAACACCTCATTTGGCCGCCTTTCCTTCCAGTTCTCTGCTGCCAGTGACTGGAACGAATTGCAAAAATCACTGAAGTTGGAGACTTTTATTTCCCTCACCAACTTTAAACATCAACTATCTGAGCAGCTAACATAGTCCATCTGTAAATAGCCCACCCAATCTACCTACCTCATCCCCATACTGTTTTTATTTATTTACTTTTCTGCTCTTTTGCACACCAGTATCTCTACTTGCACATCATCATCTGCTCATTTATAACTCCAGTGTTAATCTGGTAAATTGTAACTATTCGCTCCTATGACCTATTTATTGCCTACCTCCTCATGCCTTTTGCACACACTGTATATAGACTTTATATTTTCTACTGTGTCATTGATTTGTTTATTTTGTTATTGGCTTGTTTATTGTTTATTCCATGTGTAACTCTGTGTTGTTGTCTGTGTCACACTGCTTTGCTTTATCTTGGCCAGGTCGCAGTTGCAAATGAGAACTTGTTCTCAACTAGCCTACCTGGTTAAATAAAGGTGAAATAAATCAAATAAAAAATGTGCTGTTATCACCATTGAGGAAGAAGATGCAGAAGAGATTTTGGTTAAACTTCTCATTACAAATCAGTCCATAATAGTAGATGATTCAGGGGTAATGGCGTAAACTCAGCTTTCTGTTTTACATTTGTCCACATGACACCACACGTATCATCCCTTCACCTTCAATCTCATCCTGACGTTCCAAGACTGTGAGCAGTGGTCCATCCCATCCCTCTGTCCATCCATCCATCCATCTCTTTTGGGCTATCTGTCTCTCCATTCATTACTGACATGCCTCCGTGTTGAGCCCCATTTCCGCCCTCAGACACACAAGCACACGCACAAACTCACACACACAAACACCCCCCCCCCTCCCCCAAACCCACCCCATCCCCTAAAAAAAAAAACAGGGCGGAAGGCAAGGTTTTTAATTCAAATTTCATGTGGGGCGCCGCGGCCCGTAAGCTCACTCAGCAGTCACTGGAGTCTAAAGTGACTCTGGGGAGCCCTCTCACAGTTCTATATGCAAATAGGCCTGCACCTGGGCAGTGGAGCAGCCCTGCTGAGAGGTTACTTATGCAAATCTGATTGAGTGAGAGCATATTGCCAGAGCGCACACACAGCCCCTCCTCAGACACCGGCAGTTATATTTCACAGGGACTCAGGACGCCATGTTCCCACCGAATGGAGAGAGAGAGAGAGAGAGGGGTGGGAAGGGAGGAAGTGAGAGTGATACAGATAGAGAGTGTGGAAGAGAGAGAGGGCAGGAATATAAAAGGAAGAGGTAGAAAGAAAGAGAAATGAATGGAGAACGGTGGAGGACGAAAGATGAAGTGAGAGAAATGACAGAAGGAGACAAGGAGAGAAGAGAGAATAAAATGAGGGAGAGAAAGAAAGGAGGGCTGGAGAAATGAGAGAAGGGGAATGACTCAATGCCAACTATTTTAAAACATGCGGGCAGGTTTTGATTAACATCTCCTTCTCCTTCACCCCCCCTCCTCCCTGTTTTCCTCCCTCTTTCCCCCCATGCCCTGCTGGCATTAACAGTGTCTCGGGGGCAGAAGGCGGTTGAGGGGGGTGAGAATGACACGGGGTCTGGGTAATTTCCTATGCACGTTTTGTAAATGGACTGAAATCTCAATATGTCCAACACCTTCTCTTCCTCTGAGGCTGGCATTAACCCGGTGATTAAGTGGTAGAGCTTGGCTGCAGCTCAATCTGAGCTCTGATGTGGGCCGCTGATGTAGACAAATGACTGGGAATAACACTGTTGGATGAATGGATACACTGCTGTAGGCTGCATCCCAAATGGTACCCTATTCCCTATATATGGCACTGCTTTTGACCAGAGCCCATACGGGAACATAGGGCTCTGATCAAAACTAGTGCAATACATAGGGAAAAGGGTGCCATTTGGGACGAAGACACAGTCTAGCTCCAGTCAGGCCTGCCTGCAGCAGGACAAATTAATGAATGAGTAGATCTTAATACATTTATTATCTTGGTAATTATCAGTATTATGTGAATGTGAGATGTAACTGTGGTTTTAGTTACCTTGTGATCACTATTTGGGGATTCATGTTATACATTTAACAGCTGTAACGGATGAATGGATGTCTTGGATGATTTATAATGAGATCATACAGACATATTTTATGCCAAACACATCAGACATACAGTATAACAGCCCCATTGACATAAAGAGTTAAAGTTAACATTCAAAACATACATAACTGGTCCCAAAAAATGGCAACATCATCACCAGATGGGTTCAACACAGACCATGGCTGGGTTCAACACAGACCATGCCTGGGTTCAAAATGGCACCATTTCCCCTTCATAGTGCACTACTTTTGACCAGGACCCATAGGGGTCTGGTCAAAGGTAATGCACTATATAGGAAATAGGCTGCTATCTGGGATGCATGTCTCCTCATCTCCTCTACTCTTTAGCACGTCTTGAACCACTGAGCCTCACCAGACAGAGTTAAATCAATCAAAAGTCCCCATCCATCAACTTCCTGTCCTCTTCTACCTGACTCCCAAGATGCACTGCTTCCATAATCCGCGCTCAAATGGAGCACGTCCCACACCGATGCACCTTACCGCCTTCGGCCGCCTTCCACTCCACACTAAGCCTCGTTTGCTCGCTCGCGTACTTATGTCCCTCCGCCATGTCCGCTGTGCAACCAACCCCGTTACTTGTCAAGAGAATATCTATGTTTCCTCTCTGATCGATGAGCCAATCCATAACCAGAGAGGGACGTACCATTTATTTTTACTGCTCTCCATTTGATATTTACTACTCTTTGTCAAGGGGGTGTTTATCATTCAAGTAATATGGGTTATTTGCTGGAATAGCTTGCCATCGCCATTTCACAGGAGGTGACATTTCCTTGTGTGAGTAGCATGTTGTGATGGTTATGGTGTTTTACATGATAACGGGCTGAATGCATAACACATTGGTATACACTCCATTGTTAAATCAACACCGACTGTTACATGTAACACTGGGCCAGTGTCCATACGGGCCCAAAACATTTGAGTGTTAAATGAACACTGTGCTTTGTCCGTTTGTCCGTGTCAGGGAATGAAGCGTTTCAGTGTTTTGTAATAACATCTCAGATGTAATAACACCTCATATGTAATAACACCTCATATAATATATTTCAACTGTAATAACCATTTCAGTAGTGGGTGCAATGCATCTATCTAACTAACTGATTGGATTAGTTTAGAAAAATGTACGTTGTTTATTTTTGTGAAGCATAAGATGAATCATTCAGGGAATGCACATGCACCAGTGGCCTTGTGGTTAGAGTGTCCGCCCTGCGATAGGAAGGTTGTGAGTGCAATCCCTGGCCGAGTCATACCAAAGACTGTAAAAATGGGACCTGATGCATCTCTGCTTGGCATTAAGGAGAAAGAATAGTGTCCTGTCCAGGGGGTGTACTTGTACATCAAGCTACAGGAGTTAAGGCTCTTGCAATGCTACATGCAAAATCACAGATATTAAAAACAATCCTAAAAAATTATCTAGCTGCAGTAGAGCATGCTGGGGAATATGATAATGATGGGTATGGTTTTGATGGAAATGTTTTACTCTCCACAGAGTAAATCTGACACAATCACACACTAGGTGACACTGGCCAATGTTCTGTGTAGCAAAACAACTTAAATCAGTGTATATAACACAAAGAGGAAAGGTAGGATTGTGTGTGTGTCACTGTGTGCTGTTGGGATGTAAAATATCTACAGAGTAAATACATTCAATTTTGTCCCTGCTTTTTAACTTGGTGCTCAATAATGTTTTTGAATCAAAATGCTGTCAGTCCTCTCTCTCAGTGGAGAGCTTGACGTCGCCAGTGGTTTTGTTGTCACATGGCGTTTCGGTTTCAGTTCTGGCTGAGTAGATTTTTCCCGCAGCTCACAAACACACATGCCATTATGCAAGGCATCAGTCACTGTGTCTGACATACATTGTGTTTAATTAGTTGTACCAAATGTTGGACTACGTACCTGTCTGCTGTGTTGGCTAACATGTCAATTTTCTCTTTAGTCTGTCACTTTAAGTGATGACTTGATTCTGATAAATGTATTTGATAAATCATAATTATCGGTTATCAAAGTTGAAGGGAAGGTGGGGGGGAGGGGGGGTGTCTCCCTCTTGCAAATAATGACTTGTACAAATAATATGGCGATAATGTTAAAACAGGTTTAAAAGGGTGGGTGACACACATGCTAACCTCAAGTATGGTGGGCAGAGCATTCTCTACATGTATTTTGGCCTGCGTCGCAAATTACACCCTATTCCCTATTTAGCGCATTACTTTTGACCAGGGCCCTTATCAAAAGTAGTGCACTATAGGAAATAGGGTGCCATTTGGAACGCAGGCTTGATCTCTGAGAGGATCCCTAATAGTTTGGGATCATTAATGGTCATCTCCAACAACATAAAGATGAAAATGTGTTTTTGTTCTTCTTCAACAGAGGGGTAGAAATACAATAGGCAACGAAGGGAGAATAATGTACTCTTCTCCTCAAACAGTCTGGCTAATAATAAAGTAGCCCCCTCATTTGTCTATGCCTCTTGGTCTCATAATAGCCCAATTAAGAGAAGCCAGCCCTGGTCCTCTTTAGGTGTGTCACAAATTGATTATCTCACCATGAGCAGGCAGGCAGGACGACGCTCCAACGCACAGAGATCAGCAAAACCGAGGCGAATCGCAGGGCGTTTTATTCACAGTGCATGGCGAGACAGAGACGGAGACCGCCCGGGCCCAAACAACACTAATAAGCCATCGTTTTCACACTTGTTTAGGCTTTAGAGTGCTCATGCAAAAAACAACAGCAATAGAATCAACAGAGATGGAGGAGGAGGAGGCGGGGGGGGGGGATCTCTTTCTGTATGATAACAGCGACATGAGTGTTTATTCCACACAATCATTTCTATGATAGCATTCATGTATAGTGTGGCCTGCAAAACCTGATTGTCTACCTGTCTCCATTTGTAACTCACCTCGTCCTCCCCTGCTTCTCTCCCCCTCCTTCTCTATCGCAATCTCCCTCCATGTCACCACTCTCCCTATTTGCCTCTTACTCCACCCCTCTTGGCCTCTATACCTTTATCTTCCTCCCTCCCTCTCTCCCTCTCCACCCCCCGTCCCTGCATGTCTCTCTCTCTGTGTGCTCTAATATCATTTGATGAGATTAGGAGATTTGTCTCTCACTGTCTGACTTCCAGAGCAGCCACCTCGGCCCCCTAATTAGTCCGCCTGTAAGGAACACACACACACGCATGCACACACATGTCCTTGACCCTCTTTGAGTAAACACACGGAGACGGTGTCCATACGAAGGCTACAACAGCGCAAGGCATAGTAGCCAAAGGGGTCGCATACTATATGTGGGACCCTGCAAAAGGTCATCATCTCTAATCCTGGCTGTGTCATGCCTCCCCCTTGCTTAACCCCCCCCCCGTCCCGTCCCGTCCAGCCCCCTTCCCCGACATGACAGCTGAGTGACAACAGGGTCCCTGGCTCTGTGACTGACAGCATCTCTAATTGTATGCACTCATTCATGACAATTTGATTAAAATATTACGCCAAAGTCTCGCCCCCTGTTTGTTCCTTTCCTCCAAATCTAATTTTGATTTAAAAAAAGAGAGATTACCTCCACAAGCATGACTGAGGATGCTATTAACTTCTACTTAATCTTTATTACTGATGTGATTTTAACATATGTATGGCTTTCGTTTCGCTCCCTTTGTTTTTTGGCGCTCTCTCCCTCTCTCCCTCTCTCTCTCTCTCTCTCTCCATCCCTCTCTCTCCATCCTTCTCTGTCTCTCTCTGAGAGATGTTGACTGGAATATGGAAGAGGAAGAGACACGTCCGTTTTCTGGGGTTCGGTGCACTGTCACATAGGGGGAATAGGGACTAGGAGTTGAAGTCGGAGAAAAAGAGGGGAGTATCTCTAGGAGATATGGAGTCTTTGAGATCCTCTCCATACATGAACAGATTCCAACACGCTGATCCTTCTGGATCATTCCAGATCATTTTAGATCCAATATAATCCAATGGAATGTTGAGGAGAATCAACAATGAACTAGCAATGACAATCCTCTATCTTTAAGGGAATTCAACAGCAAAGACTTGTAGGTGGTCAGGTAAACTATGATGTATTCTCGATATGAGTTGTGAGTTACCTGACTGAACATATAGATCATTAATCTAATCCGAGTGGTATCTTGTCTTGTATGCTCACAACATTACAATAGAGGGTAAACATTCCAGGACAGCTAATTTACCTTATACTTCTGTGGCATGCGTACAAGCTAAACATGATTGATGGAGTGAGTCCCATACCAGAGAGCCCTTAACCCCCATCTCATACAGACGTATCCAAGACCAGGATGGTGTCAGTTCAGTTTTAAATGCCAGCATTCCCTCACTCATCCCAACATTAGCCACCCAGCAGGGCCAATGAAATGTCAACCTCTGTCTCTTTTGAGCAGCTACAGTGAACTCAGTAAAATTGAGGTTGTCCGTCCTTGTTTTAGGCCATCAATTTAATTAGTTAATTCACCTTTAAGACAACTATAAATCTGTGGTGATTTAATCTCTTTCTCTCTCACTAGAACACCTCTCTTCAGCCCCCCCCCCCAAGCTTCCCTCAAAGCCTGCCTACCCTTCCCCTGAAAGCAAAAGAAATCCATTGTAATATGATAGCTGAGAGCAGGGGGGGGGCTAGGGGGGACGGGTTGAGCAGTGTGGGGGGGTGGGGGTGGTGCTCTCGGCTCTGTGCATTCTAGAAAAAAACTCCCATGTATCATTCACCTGATTTGAATTGTAGCTCTCTTTTTTGAACCTCTGCCAATTCATTTTGTACATTAAAAATTGGTCAGGGTTGATATGATTCCATTTTCACGGTTGGCAATGCAGAACTGGCGAAAGAATACAATTACAGACCCCAGAGTAAACTCTCCGAATGTCAACTTGATGTAAATGATCAGAAGCGGCTGCACAAAAGAACAGGCTTCAACTTCAACAACCCCCCCACCACCCCACCATGCCACCTCACTCCTTCCTCTCCTCTCCTTCCTGTCTCTCTTTCACTCTCTCTCTCTCTTCCTCTCTCTCCACTCTGAACCCTTTCACCCTGGCAGTCATAGACCTGCAGGGTTGTTACAAGTGCCAGAGATGTAGGTTCAGTCTGGGCTGAAAGGGAAGGAGAGATGCAGGTTGATACCAATATGGTGTAGTCATACTGCATATAGGTTGTATCCCAAATGGTACCCTATTCCCTATAAAATGAACTATTTTTTACCACAGCCCTAGGGGCCTTAGTAAAAAAAAGTAGTGCACTATATAGGGAATAGGTTGCCATTTGGGATGCATGATGTTGGACATTCCCCACCAACAACACGTGAAAATGGATACACTAACCCATCAATAGTATGGACACCCTTACTTAACTACACGTGTGTATGTGTGCGTGCGTGTGTGTGCGTCTGTGTGTGTGTGTGTGTGTGTGTATATATATATATCTGCATGTGTGTGTGCACATGTGTTTCACACACAAGTGCACACGTCTGCATATGGACATATGTGTATCACATCGCATGTGTCATGTGAAGACGTGTCCAGAATGACACGAGTTACGCAAGCAGATGTTTCCAGAAGCAACCAGGTGTTGATGATAGTTATAAAAAATATTCTACAGCCCAACTCATTCATCTCCATTACACAGTCATCAAGAACGCTTTCACTGTCTCAATAAGCCCTTCAAAGTCATCAAGAATGTTTTCACTCACTGTCTCAGTGAGGCATCCCCAAGAGCAACATTAATGGGTTAATTTCAAAGACTCCTTACATATTAATTAGTCCACATATACTGTATGACAAACAAACTTGACGTAATATCTTTAAGAAGTTATATGCAGTATGCACAAATGTGTTGATTAAGCATAACATTTTCAGAAGCATCTGTTTGTCACAAAACATTTGTGAGATTGGTTTGTATCCTAACCTTTAGGCACAGGCTTCTCTGCTTTTGAAATAGCACTTTACATTATCCTGCTGTCATGTTCTGACCTTAGTTCCTTTGTTATGTCTTTGTTTTAGTTTGGTCAGGGCGTGAGTTGGGGTGGGTAGTCTATGTTCGTTTTTCTATGTTGCGTTTATGTGTTTGGCCTGGTATGGTTCTCAATCAGAGGCAGGTGTCGTTCGTTGTCTCTGATTGAGAATCATACTTAGGTAGCCTTTTCCCACCAGTGGTTTGTGGGTGATTATTTTCTGTTCTGTGTTTTGCTTCACCGTTCAGGACTGTTCGTTTTGTCGTTTTATTGTTTTTGTTCAGTATTCTTATTAAAACAATATGGACACTTACCACGCTGCGCATTGGTCCTCCTCTTCTTCCACCCACAACGTGCGTTACACCTCCATATATCAGGAAAAACACAATATAATAGGGAATACCTCGTTTTTTTTACCTTTATTTTGCTAGGTCAGTCAGTTAAGAACAAATTCTTATTTTCAATGACGGCCTAGGAACAGTGAGTTAACTGCCTGTTCAGGGGCAGAACGACAGATTTGTACCTTGTCGGCTCGGGGATTCGAACTTGCAACCTTTCGGTTACTAGTCCAACGCTCTAACGACTAGGCTACCCTGCCGTTGAACAACTGAGTGCATTCAACCGGAATGTGTCTTCCTGTCATGCCCTGACCATAGAGAGCTTTTTATGTCTCTATTTTTGGGTTGGTCAGGGTGTGATTTGGGTGGGCATTCTATGTTCTTTTTCTATGTGTTTGTATTTCTTTGTTTTGGCCGGGTATGGTTCTCAATCAGGGACAGCTGTCGATCGTTGTCTCTGATTGAGAACCATACTTAGGTAGCTTTTCCCCACAGGGTTTTTGTGGGGTCTGCACCAGACAGAACTGTTTCGGTTTCGTTCATTCTCTTTGTTATTTTTGTTATTTCAGTGTTCAGTTAATAAAAAACATGAACACGTACAACGCTGCACCTTGGTCCACACCTTCTTTCAACAGCCTTACACTTCCGCATTTAACCCAACCTCTTTGAATCAGAGAGGTGCGGGGGGCTGGTGTCATCGATGTCATCGGCGCCCGGGGAGCAGTTGCTGTTGGGAGTTAACAGCCTTGCTCAAGGGCAGAACGGCAGATTGGTTATCCATTTCAAATTTACTGGCCTACAGACAATATCCAATATCCAATGTCAAAGTGGAATTATGTTTTCAGAGATTTTTACAAATTAATCAAAATTAAAAGATGAAATGTCTTGAGTTAATAAGTATTCAACCCCTTGTGAAGGCTCACTCTATTTGTAAATATAGTGTTTAACTAGATTTTTTTTTATGACTATCTCATCTCTGTATCCCACACACACAATTATCCCTCAGTCGAGCAATGCATTTTATTCACAGATTCAACCACAAAGACCAGGGAGATTTTCCAATGCCTCGCAAAGAAGGTCACCTGTTGATACAGTAGATGGGTAAAAAATTAAATAAAGCTGACATTAAATATCCCTTTGAGCATGGTGAAGTCATTAATTACACCCAGTCACTGCAACGATACAGGTGCCATTCCTAACTCAGTTGCCGGAGAGGAAGGAAACAGCTCAGGAATTTCACCATGAGGCCAATTGTGACTTGAAAACAGTTACAGAGTTTTTTGCCTGTTATAGGAGAAAACTGAGGATGCATCAACATTGTCATTACTCCACAATACTAACCCAATTGACAGATTGAAAAGAAGGAAGCCTGCACAGAATAAAATATTCCAAAACATGCATCCTGTTTGCAACAAGACACTAAAGTAATACTGCAAACATGTGGCAAGCAATTAACTTTTTGTCCTGAATACAAAGTGTTATGTTTGGGGCAAATCCAATACAACACTGAGTACCTCTCTCCATCTTTTCAAGCATGGTGGTGGCTGCATCGTGTTATGGTTATGCTTGTAATCGTTAAGAACTGTGGAATTTTTCAGGATAAAAAAGAAACGGAATGGAGCTAAGCACAGATAAAATCCTAGAGGAAAACCTGGTTCAGTCTGCTTTCCACCAGACACTGGGAGATGAATTCACCTTTCAGCAGGACAATAACCTAAAACACAAGGCCAAATCTACACTGGAGTTTCTTGCCAAGAAGACAGTGAAAGTTCTGACCGAGTTAGAGTTTTGACTTAAATCTACTTGAACATCTACAGAAAGACCCTGAAAATGGTTGTCTAGCAATGATCAACAACCAACTTGACAGAGCTGGAAGGATTCTGAAAAGAATAATGGCCAAATGTTGCCTAATCCAGGTCTAGAAATCTCTTAGAGACTTTCCCAGAAAGACTCACAGCTGTAATCACTGCCAAAGGTGCTTCTACAAAGTATTTACTCTGGGGTGTGAATTCTTATGTAAATGACATATTTCTGTGTTTAATTTTCAATACATTTGCAAAATAAATAAACAAACATGTTTTCACCTTGTCATTATGGGGTATTGTGTGTAAATGGGTGAAAACAAGAATACTCCATTTTGAATTCAGGCTGTAAAACAACAAATGTAGAATAAGTCAAAGGGGTATGAATACTTTCTCAAGGCACTAATATTCAGTAGAACAGAACATACTGTTGTTGAGACCATTTCAGAAAACGCAGGCAACAGAAAACGCAATATTGTCACACTTAAATTAGCCAACATGGTGTGACCGCATGCAATAATGTTGACCCATGACCCTTGCTAACGCCAGCCTTGTAAACAGATCACACACACCGCAACCCCTACATGATCTCAATGAACCTCAGCTCTATTCCAGAGGTGGGAAAGTTCAACAATCACAAACAACTTATGCATCAATGACGTATCCTCATTTCAGGATTATGCTGCTGGCCAGTACCTATCCTTAAACGGAAAATACAAAACTCCAAATTATCATAAAAGGCTGACAGACGGAGTGACAGACAAGGAGAGAGCAAGAGGTGAGGCGGACGATAGCGTCCAATATTGTCTAATCGTGTGGCGGTGACACGGCCGTCTAATTGTGAGTGTCAGAGCATCCAGCAGCCTGCTCCGGGGCTGGCACAGCAAGGTGAGACCGGAGGACCGTGTGACGCTCTGAGGTCCCCGGGAATGGTACCCGGTGTCAGGATGGCTGACATGTGAATCTGAATACGTTAGCCAGAAGACATTTACATATTGGTAGTACCTTGTTACAGACTTGAACAGAGAGAACAAAGATACAG